>NC_136961.1:25954100-26107944 GCF_032717465.1 Coenobita brevimanus | reverse complement strand
CCTCTGGCCACCCTCCCCCTGTTGCCCACGGGACCTCAGTGACGGTCTCTAGCCACGCCAGGGAGAGACAACACCACCAAAGCCTCTCTTCCCCTGAGACTTCCCTGGCATGGGACAACATTTGCTGAGCTCACCCCTCCTGTAGCTGAGCAGGACATACCTCCACTCCTCTCCACAGAGGCAGCCCCCAGGAGGAGCAAGTGTGGTGAGGCCCCATGCTGTCCCCGGGAATGTGCGCCATCCAGCCAGCACCCGTGGGATTTGACCAGCTGAAGGACTCCTGCCAGAGGCGACGCCACAATCTAACCCTGACAGCTGCCTGATGGGAGGGAGACCACTGACGCCGGACTCCAAGCGACGCCCCTGTAACCCCGGGGTGCGACCTCCCCAGCCGTAGACAACAGTGACCTCCTCCCCAGGGTGGGCACGGACATGTGTGCTTACTCGCACTGTTTGGCCCAAGCCCCGAGGACCAGACTGCCCAGCCAAGCCCCACGAGTAGAAGGCCTCTCACCACGCTCGACCGCAGCCTGCAGCAGACAACATCACCTCTGAGGGTCATCCTGTGGCCCTTGAGAGAAGGGACACCAGAAGGGACCCCTCCAACACCTGGCCGACACCTGGAGACCACACGACTCCTGCAGCCTAGCCGGAATCCTCCAGCCTGCCCAGTGTAACAGTGACTGACCAGTACATATTGTGACTATAGTGCTCATGATGTATACAAAGCCAAACTAATTCTCTAGTGACTATGCAGTGTGCCTCTATATCCATAGTGTGTACTGTGTTTTACTAGTGCTCCCATAACTGTCATAATA
Source organism: Coenobita brevimanus (assembly GCF_032717465.1). Classification (NCBI taxonomy): domain Eukaryota; kingdom Metazoa; phylum Arthropoda; class Malacostraca; order Decapoda; family Coenobitidae; genus Coenobita; species Coenobita brevimanus. Next base: position 26,107,126 of record NC_136961.1, on the reverse strand, counting down.
TATGGCGAGACACTTGTATTCAGATTGATGCTAGAGCCCCAGTAACGAACTGTGTGAGATCTACCATCACTTGTACAGTGTCGGTTCAGTGTCCTTATGACTGAATAGTATCCAGCGTGATACCAATACCAAACAAACCAGTCAGAGCCCTCTAGTCCGTCTAGTACTTTTGATGGTGGATAGCGTATCGGTATAACTCCCATTCATGTTGTATGAAGGTTGTAATTTAGATAATACACGTGCAAGGTTGTTGTCCAGAGTTTTTATGCCCTGCTCTTCTCGTTGTGTGTTCTAGCCCTGGTCTTGAAAGAGGACCCTGGCTCTATAGTTGGTGTTTCTAGGACGAGAAATCAGCCTAAAGACACCTAGCATAACACTATGTACTTCCGACCTTGAAAGTGTAAAATTCCCCTCTCTCTCTCTCTCTCTCTCTCTGTGTATATATATATATATATATATATATATATATATATATATATTCAGATCCAACTGACGGGTTAATCTGCACCAGTTGCACTAGGTATACAAATTCATCAGCTAATTTTAAACTTCATTATAGAATCTCATTTCCTCAGTTTGAGCATGCTTATTGCACATGGCTTTTGTCTTCTGGTTCAACTTCAGTCTTACAGAATGGCTTTCTCTGTTTCAGTCAACTATCAACTGTTGCAGTTATCCATCCGATTCACCAAAGAAAGTGCTATCGTCTGCGAACCTGTGGTTACTCAGACACTAATCTATTTCAATCCTATACTGATTTGTGTGCGCGTGTGTGTGTGTGTGTGTGTGTGTCGCCCTCTCCTACACCTTCTTTCTTTAGTGGCATTATTCCTCTATTGTATGGAGCTTAACTGTTACTGTTGCATCCCACTTTATATGTATTCAATATTCTACAGTAGATCTCATCTCATTTACTCTCTGTCGACGAATTGCTGAGCCGATGACCTCTTAGTATCAATGAACACCATACACAAAGGTTTCCAGTATTAATATGTCTTCTCATTTATTTGGTTTATTGTAAGTTTGTGATCGATGTTTGAGAATCCACTTCGAAAACCTGCCTATTTCCTAGTCTGGTTGGAGTCTAGGATGCCTGAAAAGCTATTGGTGATGAAATTTGTGAATAACTTGCATATAACTGACAATAAGACTAACTGGTAGGCAGTTTTAAGATCTTTCAAATCTTTTTTCATATGTTTCATTCATTTTTCCAAGCTGTGACTTTTCCTTTTAGGAGACATTTCGTAAATGGTCTTAACCCCTAAATAACGCAATTCAATCTGGCTCGTCTGCCATTGGAGCCGCAATTCGGGGGTGTTTTTTCGAATTTCACCAAGGGGAATATCAATATGTTCTGGCCAAAGAGGAAGAATTTACACACCTGACAGTGCAATCGGCACCCCCCTAGGCCTAATGGTTACTGCAGAATCGAGGGTCAAAGTTGGAAAAAAAATAAAATAGTTACCCCCAAAAAATTTCGAAAGCCCCCATAGTTTTGATAACTATTTCTATTACTGAAATAGGTCATTGCAATATCAAATGTCACACCAAGCCCGAGAACAGGTGTTTTGGGGTGTGGGGAGATTACTTGTTTTTTAGGAGATAAAGAGCCCTGTGGGGAGAAGGTTTGTAGGTAGGGAGGTTGGATAAAACCATCTTTTCTCATCAAAGTAGAGCAGTTTAGTTTCTTGACCAACTACTATGAAAACAGATGTGTATGTATGAGTGGGGAGATAAAATTCGATCGGGGAGAAGGCCCACAACGAGTACAGTGAACCTTTGGAGATCATTTATGGTAACAACTAATTTGGCTAGTTGAAACTAACAAAATCTATGTGATGTAGCATATCAACCATGCAAGCAGATGTGTTTGCAGGTGTGGGGAGATCATTCACGTAGGGAGAGTAATAGATGTATCCAAGGTGGATGGGTGGGGGTGGGGGATGGGGGCTGGGTGGTGGTGAGGAGGCTGGGGCTCAGATGTCTGCAATTGCATGTGTTTGCATGTATAGAACAGTATACAGAGAAGCATTTATTATGTTCAGGTAAGAAAAGGCACAGGAAAAAAATCGAGGCAATACGCATAAAGCACGTGTACATGTGTTGGAGGTTGGGGGAGTGGGGGAGGGGAGGCGTTGGGGGGGGGGAGAGCAAACCAAGCTGCATGCTCGCTATCACACGATGGTTTATTGGGGGTAGGAGAGTAGTATGGGGCCGAAATTGAGGGAGGAGATGGGGTAGGTCAGGAGTACGCCACAAGGTAGGGGGAAAGTGGGGGTCGCCTGAGGGGGATCGAATGGGCCCCGTGGTTGGGGGAGGAGTAAACTTCGACTAACAACGTCCTATTGGGGCAAACAAAGTGGTGGGAGGGTGTTCAGAGAGGGTTATTACGTGCCAGATGACGAAACATTCAGGCAATGGGCGAGCCAAAGGGGGGATGACTTCCCCCTGTCCCCAGAGTGGCAGGATCGCCCAACCCAAGGCCGGAGGGGTTAATAAACATTGGCTTGAAGGTATATACGTCACAATCGGGGCGGGTCGATGTGCAGGCAGTTATTTACAAGGCGCGCTGTATTGATGTGATTCGGATGAGAGGGCTAAAGTGGTCAACACGTACATTGACGTGCTTCAGTATTTAGGGGTTAATTGTTTTACATGCCAGTCTTTCCTGCATGTGCTGTGATACCATCTTCTCTTGATGTTCTTCCAATTTTTATACTTTCCAAACCTATTTTTGTCAGTTCTATAGTTATGGCTGGAACTTCTGTATAGATATTAGGTTTCCTTCGATGTGTGGTCTGTCATCTGAGTTGTAAAGATGACCAAAGAATTCTTCAACAACATTGATAATTTCTTCCTTATTATGTGTTATTTCACCATTTGCTTTCTTTGAAGCATACATGATTTTTCCCATCCCTAGTCTCGTTTTTCTGCTTTTGTGCTAATTCCTGAGAGCTAGTGCAATGGTCTGTTAATTTTACAGCTTCTGTTTTATCTTTAGTAAATATTACCTTCAAGTTTTTTCGTTTCTACATTAATAGTTTCGTTTCTTTTGATAATTTACTCTTCATTTGCATTTTACTCCTATTTAAAGTTCTGCTTCAGTTTCAGTATCTTGGTGAAGTTTTCACTTATTTAGTCAGTGCAGAGGTTTTCTTCTTAGTTGGGACTGAATACCTATTTTGGATGCTGATGTCAGAACTCTAAAATATGTAACACACTACATAAAAGCTGGTAACGTATATATATGTATTATAGTGGTTAGATAAGAAAGTCATGCCTAGGGCTAGAGGAAGTGGTGTTTGCACATTCACAGTGGACTGTCACACACAGCAAGGTGTGACATCTGATTGAAAAGTCCCCAGACTCAGGAAGATTCCACACAACTGTGCCTTACACATGTCAAAACCAGTCATATACAGGGGAAATGGAAGAGACAGAGCAGAAAAGGGGTTAGGAGAGAATAGAGACAGCACGGAGAGGAGCGTGCGGGTTAGCCAGTAACTCTCACCTCACTACGGTCTTGTAAGACTCACACACTGTTACTCTGTATTACTCTCGAGATATTCCCTTTGAAGAAAATAAACTGCAATTAAACCCCAGACTCATCTTTGTCTTTCTTCTGTCATCTACGACAAGTACAGTGAATATTCTCTCCTTTCGTAAAATCTCTATGAATCAACTCACTGTTACAATAGCTCGGTGGTGACCATGATACATTAGTTCTACAATTACGATATATTATACAGAAACCAAATTTGATTTCCTTATTAACCCTTAGCCGCCAGGGGTTCCCGGCAGCTGTACACTCCTTCCCTACGGGGGATTTCCGAGATTTTGGAAAAAATACCCTTACTTCAAACCCCTTCTATCTGACAAACTATAATAGCTAGAGAATTCAATGAAAGTTCATAAGATTCATCAACTCTTCCTCTTTCCAGTGAAGGTATCACGAGGTCTCTAGGTGGTCCCGTCGATGAGTAAGGATGAGTTGAAGACAATCAGTTTTTCACATTTTTGCTTCTTTGACTCCGAGCGTGTGTCACTGGCAATGGCCTTGGCCCGGCCGACTAGCATTAGCAGCACTGACTGGAGTGGTGATTGTAACACTGCCTGTGTGTCCTTGGAATACGGAATTCCACTCGTTTTTTTCTACTCCTTACCGCCGTGAAAGCTAGTCTCATCACCCAGTTCATGTGGCTCACCCAAAGTTTTACCGCCCACACCACCATGCCACTATGCCTTGTATGTGTATACGGGAAAGGACATATCGTCGTTTTTCTGTACTCACTTCCGTGAATAATCATATTTCTCCTTTGCACTAAGACACTTAGAACTGCACTTTTACATCACAATTACAGGTAATTGCACTTTGACAAGTAAGTGCTGTTGCTCTTTCACTTATGATCGTAGAGTATGAGGTAATTATTTGTGCTGTAAATCAGACTGCTTTTTTACCTAATAAGGGTTATACTGAAAATCATATAAATGTTTTACACAACTAACATTATTTGTACTTCACATCACAGATACACTGATGCTCATATTTGGCACAATCCCCCTGAGTATTAAGTGAAATAATTTAGAGTATAGCGAAGCAGGTTTTGTTCATTGTGGCCCACTCACAAGTGGTTTTCTTTCAGGTAACAGGTAGGCAAACTCAAGGTATATCCAATAATTTTCTAACCAATATCCAATAAACAGTATCAACTGTATTGCACTTACTATAAATCACTTATATGCACTTGAAGAACTTATACAAGACTTATATCAAAGCACTTTCTATAATTCACTTAAAATATCACACCATTTCACTCATTTATGAAAATAAACAAACTTCTGCACAGCTGTACACTATTTACACTTCCCCACATACCTGCTCAGTACTCATAGCACTCCCGAAGGGAGCTGATTGTGCAGACTCTGCCCTTGACGTGGTAGGCTGAGGTGTGGGAGAAGCACTGGAGGAAGATACGTCGGCAAGCAGGTGGCGAGAGATGTGGGGGAAACGGCTCCGCGGCGTTTTTCTGCAGATGACCGCCAGGTACGCGTCACTTTCCCGCTGTCCTGGGTCATCTTGTGTCTCCCCTCATCGCCAGAAATCATCACTCTCGTAGACTGTCCCTTCCTCCTGGAGGAAGTCGGAGGAGAGCCCTCTCTAACGTCAGAGTTCGAGTAGGAATTGGAGGGCGAGAGAGCTAGCTCTCCACGTCACAGCTTTTTCTCCCTCAGAGGACATACTTTCTAGCTGAGTGTATGAGAGGAGACAGTATCGTCAAGGAGCACATCCTATGGCATTATCATTAAGCCCTTTACGTGGCACTAAGGGCTGAATTTTCGCGGGGGTTGATGAGGCACTCGGCCCTTCATGCGAATTGGGATGGAATCGGACGATGTCCAAGGAAGTTGACATTGCTCACTCTCGCTACCACTGCCCAGCACAAACTGAACCGCACAACTGCGGGGTACACCCTGAGGGTCCTACCTACCCCGTAGGTATCACAGAAAAAAATGGTCCCATGCTCAAACAGTGGCGGGAAGGTGAGTGCAGTATATCAAGTTAACCAGGCGGCCCTCCACGCCCTGAATCCTGTTGTTGCATACACGTCAGCCAGCCGATAGGGATTAAGCTGGATTGACAAGTCAGGATGCATCATTTGTAGGATTTTTTCCTCTCTTTACTTAACCATTATGATGAGGATCCAGTCCAGGGACATGGTGGACTTTGGCCCTGGATGGCTCTGGGCCCTGTACCTCAATGTGACAGTTTTCATGCCATTGTTTGAATACTTGCCCAGGAATTCCCCACCTCTTTCTCCTCTATGAGTCAGCTGACACAGCAGAGTGTGTCACTTGAATCTATCAATTATTGTCTCACCACCATGAGCAATAATTGTCATGGACCAAGCTGGCACGTTGTCCAATTCCTCACCCGCCCACCCTGGGCAAATGGCCCTCTTTACCCACAAAATAACCTCCTGCCCATGACAGTACATATGCAAAGGCTGTGAGGGTTCCCCTGTGCACAAAGTGCTGCTTTGATTAACATGCTGAAAAAATTCTAGTATGAGTTTTGTTCTGGTAAATGTGATAAGGTACTGATGTTGGTTAAATAATAACGATAATGACGTTTGTGCAATGACTTTTGTGAAATATTTGCGATTGTGACGATTGTGTATTATTTACAACAGTGATCGTTTATGAAATAATTACGATATTGGTGAGAGAGATGTGTTTTCATGAACGGAAAGAGATGGGTGAAACATTTATGATAGTGATATGTGCAATACATGTGTAATATTGAAGTTTATGAAGTATTTCCGATAGTGAGGAGAATTATGTGTTTTTTCACGAAAGACAAAGTGATTATTGCAATACTGTGATACTGATGGCTTGAGGAAGTTGCCAACTGGTTATTACAAAATTTAGTGTCGCTCTCAGGAAACATGTAGATTATGACGGAGAAAAAAATGCACTGGAATTACACCTTCAGTAATATTATGTCGAGTGATGCTTATTGCATCAAACTGTAAATGGTATGTATAAATGCCTGTGTATAGTAAGTACACATAGAAAATAAGTAATTTAATCATAAGTGAAAGGATGTAAAAACAAGTGTTTGTAAAGTATGAAATTAGTAAATACAGAAAACCTGATGGGGGAATATTTTCCCCTGGTAATGTATACATCACCATGTAGTTTATTTGCAGCTACACACATTTCAATGCACAGCAACAGCATGTGTCAGAATGGAGAGACCAGAAAAAAGTGCAGGTAATTCTTTACCAAATGGGCAGAGCAATTCCACCTACATTATAACAAACTCAAAAATTTCAAGGAAAATAATTTTGGTACATACACAACACAGATAGTTAACTGTTCCAGTGTGGCTGCAAGAAGCAATTGGAAAAAGACAAAATACACCTATTTGGGGGTATTTAAGGAAGCGGCCAGGTCGCCCGTGGCAATGTTTTCTGACCCGATCTCTCTGACTGGCCATGTTGTTTACCAACCATCTCTCTGATTTGGCGCATCAGTGTATCCCGTGTCAAAGTAATGGGAAACTTAATGGTAGCCTAAACAAACCAAACCTAATCCAACCTAACCTTACTGGTGTTTGACAGCAAGCTTTCAAATGTAAAGATGTGCATTAGAGGTTGTTAAATATGGCCTGCAACTGGCAGACGTTGGTGGAATACTTACACATTCTAAATCCTCATTTATAACTTTCAGAGAGTAAGTTTATAAATATCCCCAGTAGCTGTGGTAATCCAGGAAAAATAACAAGTAACCTGTGAAAGATTCATTTCAATATAAAATATGGAAAGGCCACACCCATTTGGTAACACATTGATAAAAGGGCGTAATCATGTGCTAAGGCACCAAGGTGACAGAAACCCATAACCCAAGAAAGCAGCGAGAGGAGGTAGGAAGTCTTGAAAAAGACAGAGGCTTTGAAGTGGTTGGCCAGGGAATGGAGCGCAGGCTGGCTCAGATCACACACAGACACACTGAGGCCATGGCCAGATGAACATATCCAAACACAAGCATGCTGAAAGCCAAAATTTACCTCTATTCCAACAACTAGTCCTCTCTCCAAAACGCCACCTCCTAGTGACCTGGGGATATTTGCATTGGAAAGAGGAAGAGTTGTTGAGTAAGAGCAAGCTTTATTTGAACTTCCTTGGTTGAGTGGTTGCTGAGCTACGAGAATGTGAAATAAATCATATTTTGTGGCGTTTCCCTTTATACTGGAGGAGGAGAAGTGCAGAAAAATGCCTGCAACCTAGAGGTTAACATAATTTTGAGATCATATTTCATTATTCTGTGATCACTACCAACATTTACTTGACTGATGATACATACATTTTTTTTTTTCACAATATCACAACGGTTAGTAAATTTGAAATCATTCTCGTTTTACACACCACCTGGAGATTTCCAAGTTCATTTTTATATGTTCTGTCTTTAAAGATGGTAGTCATAATTTGCAGTGACAAAGCTTCTGTAAATTCTACCACAGATTCAGCCACTTTTCATTTCTTGAGTCTGCACCATGATTCCTAACTGAAGTCTCTCCTACAGCTTCATTTTTCCAAATTTAACTTTGAAGTTGCCCATGATAATAGTATGTATAGTGGATCTTTCCACTGTCAACATAGCTGCCTGTACATCGTCACAGACCTTAATATTTCATCGCTATAACTATTTGTTGCTGCATATACTTGAACTACTTCTAATTGGTTTCTATCATTCAGTTTATCGTATGACAGTATCTACTCACTGAGCTTATATATATATATATATATATATATATATATATTATATATATATTGTATATATATATATATATATATATATATATATATATATATATATATATATATATATGTATATATATATATATATATATATATATATATATATATATATATATATATTACTAACACTATTACTAAAAGTGAACAAGGTCTATTTTTTATTATCAGTTACATAATATGGAATATTAATTAGTGATTAACTGACTACCATCTTAGTCTTTGCCACCACAATAGCTCTCAGCACCACCATGTCCAGCATCAAAGCCCTCAGTACTGTCACTGTCACCTCTAGCGCTTACATTACCACCAACACCATCACCTCAGCTCACAACATTATAAGGATCACTACCATCGTCATCACCACCTCCAGCAACGTAGGTCCCACAACCACAGCTCACCACAACATCTGCTACCGCCACCATCACCACCACCACCATCACCACAATCACATCTGCTACCACCACCATCACCACCACTACATCTGCTACCACCACTATCACCACGATGACCACCACCATCGCCATCAACAACAGCAACATGATCATCACAGGCTCCTACAACCAACACCTTATTATCATGCTGCTCATTACCACCACTGATATGATTCCTACAAATTTCAGTCGCATCAATATTATCTCCAACCCTCCCCATCATTATGGCACACCCCACCACCACCACAACCAACGCCTACTACAACCACCTCAGTGCAGCATTGATTTACAACCACCACCACACTCCACCAGTTCTACCAGTGCTCTCACGTACTATATAGCCCTACTATGACAACCATTACCACTCACAACATCCATTTCCAGTATCTCATCACTAATATCGCCACCCATATTCAGCATTTCCACCACCACAGTCATAACAGTCACTTCACCATCAGATCCAGAGCCTTCACCATCAATGCTACTGCATCACAGACTACCACACCACCACAGTCCTAACTCAGTCACTAACACACACATCCCACAGCCCTTCACCGTCAGTGCGTTGCCATCACAGTCTACCACCCGCACCTACAGTCCTAATTGTCACTACCACCACATCCACACCGTCCAATGATACCATCACAGAACCACCACACCACTACAATCCTAATAGTCACTACCACCATATCCACGCCTTCGCCTTCAATGCTACCACCATCACAGTCTATCACACTATTGCCTCAGTTTTTTCACTACCAATACTACCACAACCACAGCACTGATTACTCCTTACTCCACCACAATAGCTGTAACTACAGTAGCTCCACCACCACCACCACCACCACCGCAATGTTCACAGTCACCGACACTACAGACCTCTGTACCGACATCACAATGTCTTCACCATAAGAACAAAGTAACTCCTACTATCACCTCAACCCTCACCACCTATGACTGATGCCCAAAGGGCCACAAGAACCGTAACCCCTGCTATCACCTCAGCCCTCACCACCTATGACTGATGCCCAAGGGCCACAAGATCTGTAACCCCTACTATCACCTCCAGCCACTCACCACCTATGATTGATGCTTGCAAGGGCCACAAGATCTGTAACCCCTACTATCACCTCAACCCTCACCACCTATGACTGATGCCCAAGGGCAATATCACTTATAATGAACTAATAGGATATGACGCTATGTTCATTGTAACACTGATATCTTTCTCCCACCAGCTCTTGATGTAGACATATGGCGTAAAGGACTTAACTTATGATGTCGACAACTGTTTGGTCTTTGAAGCTTAGCCTGGGTGTGTCCTGCCTTCTGGTCCACGGTCGCCTGCCCCACTGCTGCGGTGTGTGTGTGTGTGTGTGTGTGTGTGTGTAAAGAGAGAAGCATAACCATAGTTTTCCTGAAACCTTTCTATTCTTTTCACCTCCTTGAAAGGTACTGAGTGACCCTGCATCCACTGCTTGACTGCAACACTTACCATATTCTGTAGTGACATTGCTGTTTATTAAACCAACTTTTATGTAGCAGAATACTTTGAAGAACAGTGCGCCGTTAAAATTTAAACTTACGTTAAAACCCATGATCGAGCTAAATTTACAAAAACCAGGATCGTTACACTACATATCCAAGTTTATTTAATGTGTTATTGTACAAATCAGTTCTGTATACCTATAGTAGGCTACAAATGTGTTGTAAATCATTACACGTTTAAAAATGGAAATAAATTATACCAAAGTAGGAGAGTAAAAGGTGCAGGGAACTGCAGTGAGTGCTTACACAGTGAAAGACTGAGTTTGACTGACGCTCTAATGCAGTCAATCAGCTACTTTTAAGATGTATAATTGAGCTTATTACCCGTCCCCACCCAGGAGGGCTCAGCCACAGGTACTGTGTCTACACGGTTTTTCTGTTTGTTTGTTTGTTTGTCTAAGTGTCTGTTAACAACTTTACGCAAAAACTACTGGTGACTTTGACTAAAAAATTACAGGGATAATGGGCTAGGACCTAATCATCTTAAATTTTAGGTCAAAATGATAGAACCAGGCGGTAGGCCCTTGAAATAAAAAATAAAAATAACGGGGACGGGTAAAAATCGTTTTTTCGACAACATTCCTTTCAAATTCGTCATATCTGACATGAAACCAAAACCTTAATGTGCATCTTTTAGATCTGCATCCTATATCATGCTTAATTACATCCAAGGGGTCACCCTCCCAGTTAGGGAGTAGGGGGTCAGTGTCAGGATTTGCTGTGTCTTGGCACCCGATTCTTGTTCTTTTCATGAGATGATTGTTTTGACTCAGAGAAATTTGTTCGAGCCAAAATTTGATAAATGTATGTTCGTTAAAAAAAAAAAAAAAAAAAAAAAAGAGTATACTGTACTTGTATGAAGTATTCCAAGATATGTTTCTGAACACTTGCCTTCATTGAATTTGCTTTGTTTGGCCGTGGTGTTAGTTGCTATTTGGCATGAAAATTATGTGTGTGTGTAATTCACCGGGTCGGTCAGGATCTCTTTGATGGTCGTGATCGTCAGTTTTTACCCTCCCGGAAGGGAGCGCAGAGAAGGCTCATATAGTCCGATCTAAGGGCAAGGCTGTGACCTTCACACACGCACACACCCGTCCCCTTGCTCAAGGGGGACAGTGTGTGTGTGTGTGTGTGTGTGTGTGTGTGTGTCTGTGTGTGTGTGTGTGTGTGTGTATGTGTGTGTGTGGAGGAGGAGTGGGATTCGAAGGCCAAGCATTGGTTTTTTGGGGGGATTAGGGAGGGGGGGTAGAGGAGCACTTTTCTAATGTTATTGTTGAGGCTACAACACAGAGCAGTGAGCTGATGATGAAAGTGGTGTAGAGCAAACTTATGTACAGGAAAACTCTGAAATTATGTATTATTAGGCTATTTCAAGGAGTGCGGTAACTACTTCTTAAGTAGGAATGGCGCAGGTTCAAAACGAAATCTTGTACAAAATGGTATAGGAGCAGTAGAATGAAAACGGCCGCATAAGCCCAGTTCTAAGCTTATGAACTAAAAGGCCTTCGCTATTCCAAAATTGTAAAACTACTCTCATGAGTCTTGCTAACCGCTTAAGTAGGAGTAGCATGAATTTGAACCATTAAAATATCGAGTTCTTCTTTCTTTCTTTCTTCATCAGTCATAACTCCAAAACAAAAAGGCATATACACCAAAACGTTTCTTGTCGAGTGTAGATGTTTCTTTCCATGTTTAGATCATGCTACGGTTCGCAGAGGGTTACGACCATTGAAAACCATATTGCGGTCTCACACCAGTAAGTACGCCATTTTGCGTAATTTTGGTTAGCTACAGCTCACCTAACTGTTACAGAATGTACCAAAACAAGTCTCTTCACGGGAAGGCACCTTCATTTTAGTTTTTTTCAGTATGCTGTACATGTAACAATCTAAATCTAACACTTGGTTTATGCATAATTATACTTCTACAAAAAGATCATATACCAAGATAACGAAACATTTTATCTTAACATGATTAAGTAGTAAGAATGGAAAAAGTGCACAGATAAGAGATGAAAAAAAGCATAGAAACAAGACCACTAGCACAGATAAAGAGGTGAAGAAACACAGAAACAAGAAAGCATTCAGGATGGGAGGAGGTTTGGACACCTATACCCATTACTACACTCCACCAACTACAAGTTTGTGGATAAAGTGTGTAATTAGTAATGGGTATAGGTGTCCAAGTCTTCTCCCATACTGAATGCTCTTTCACTTATTTCTGGCCTTCTCAACTTCTTATCTCAGCACTTGCCCTTTCAGATTTGGGAGACCTATACCTTATACTACATCCCACACCTTAACCACATACATGTATTTGTAGCTGGTGGAATGCTCTTGTTTTTCTGTGCTGTTTTCATCTCTTATCTGTCTACTTTTGAAAATTCCTACTTCTTAACAATCATTTTATGAAGAAAATTTTTGTTTTCTAGTATTTATGTTTTAGTTGAATTATTTCATTCAATATTTGAATTGTCATATGAATGAAATGTGTGACTGAAAGTTAATGTCACCATTTACATTTAAAAAATGCGAGATTTTGCATAGTAAATACATTGTTTCAATCTATCTGCTCATCTAAATCTTTCTCCCGATTAGAGGCAGATTAACCGAGGTCAAGGACAGTCGATTTCGACAATCATGGTGAGAGTGGTCAGTCACTCACCATGATTGGCATCATTACTATGCAGTGAACACCAACCTTCCCATAAATGTAAACCATCATGAGTCATGTCTAGATGAAACGCTTTAACTCACCAGATCATAAATGCCGTCTGTGTGGTTATGTGGTTTCACGCCAATGTAGTAAATGGCTTACAGGGTTACAAAAAAATTATTTGGCTTGTCACTCAGCACAGAGTCAGGCAAAGGTAACACTATATCAAGTGAAAAGGTGCTGGATGGTAGTTTCCCCCCTACCGGGATATATATATTATTCGGTTATAAAATAAGTGTGTAGTTGTTCATCTGCCGGGGAAAACATAATTTTACCTTATTAATACCCATTATTTGGTTGAACTCACTCATTAGTATGTAGAAAATGGAGAGATTTCGCAAAGCACTATTAAACTGACAATTTTTCTCTGAACATATTACAACGTCAGTGTTGTAACCTTATAATGGAAACTACACAGTTCAACCTGGGTAAACCTCGATGCACTGATCGTATGCAGTAAATTGCCAAGTTTTGTGTATTTCATAATCAGCTCCTGCGAATGATGGCTACTGGAGAAATTGTTTACACAGGTTTTGCAACACTGCCATGGCTGCTTCTGCACACCTTCCAGCCCAGCAGTAGAAGTACTTGCAGCATGATGTTCAGTCACGCAGGGGCTATCTGGTCCTACTCTCAAACTCAAGCCAAGACGAGGATGTGGGTTTATTTGTTTCGTTATTTGGCTTCAAACATCGATAATAATTATGAAGAACTAAAGAAGAATAATGGTAATTTCATTAAGGCATTCAACTGGCACAACGTCAAAATATGATCATTCTTTTTCAAAGCAAAATTTTACGATATATTGCGAAGATGTTCAGCTTATTGATATTACACATAAAAATAGGCAAGGGAGCATTTCATTGTCTCTCGGTAACTTGATCCGCTCTTGCATCCCACTTTGAATTGTCGTTTCTCAAATGTTGTGATTGGTATTCTTTTCTTGGCTCTATTTGCACATGTTATGCTGAGGATGTTATTCTGAGTGTTCCTGAAGTGAACTTTTTTATGCAAGACAGAAGGAACCATAGGTTAGAAACACTGCAAGACTTTTCCCCTGAAAGAAAACAAGTAATAGAGCCAAATGCCAAAGATCCATTCATTGTGAAATGCCTGGTTACATTGCATTTAAAAGACTAGAGAGTTCTACTGCCTGAAGGAAATACAGATAAAGATAGTTCCAAAGTTGACCTGTTGCATATATGAAATACTTTGGGAGTATCGGTTAACTCTTGCATCATTGAAAAAGGACAGAAAAAGGGATGGTGGTAATCATCATCACTATAGAACGTATATGTGGTGGTCCTGTTCTTTAGTGGGTGGATATTCTTGCAGACACCAAAACACACATAGTTATCTAATTATTTACAGATTTAATCAAGAGAATCTTTGTTGTATTTTTAGTTCGCAAAAACAATGCAGAGTGGGGCACTAGCCCTCCAACAGCCCAATACTGTTATGTAGGTTTGCATGAAAGCAGTGGAAAAGAGTTATCTGAGAGGAGCACGCGGTGTCACACGGATTAGACCAACAGACAAACGAGGAAGTAAAGAAGCGTTGTGGTGTTGATGTGGACAGCTGACTAAAAGTGTTAAGAAAAATACAATGAGATGGTGTGGCCATGTGAAGAGGGATGGAGAATGACAGACTGACTAGAAGAATGTATTTGAGTGAAGTAGAGGGCTAGGAAAAATTGTAGACTTTACTGCCCAGGCTAGTGTAGTTGGGAGTTGAGCCATCACACACACACACACACACACACACGCACACACACACACGCACACAGGAACTCAGGTTGTGAAACACCTCCAACGACATCTTGACAATTTATTGATTCTAAGTACGACCCACTCCCTAGGTGTCTAGTTTCTTTCAAACTGTTACTAAGTTGCTGGGAAAGACCCAAGGGGTGACCACGTGTAGCATGTGTCAGGCATGTTATGCTGAGTTAATAAAACTCTGATCTGAAAAAAAAAAAAAAAAAAATGAATTCTCACAGCACCACACTGCACATTCTTAGCAGAAACTCTCTGAGCAGCTGTATCATACA
Source organism: Coenobita brevimanus (assembly GCF_032717465.1). Lineage (NCBI taxonomy): Eukaryota > Metazoa > Arthropoda > Malacostraca > Decapoda > Coenobitidae > Coenobita > Coenobita brevimanus. Next base: position 26,092,061 of record NC_136961.1, on the reverse strand, counting down.
ATGGCTATACAGATAGGTATATACATTATCATGCATATTACAGTCATACACTTATTCACATTACCAAAGGAGGAGGGAGACCAAGGATGAAATGGTTGAGATGGAGGGAGTTATATACGAGAGGAGGGACTGAGTTGCAGGAAGTGCAGCCAAATGAAAAGAAGAAGGGCAACCACTGTTGCCAGTTTGTTTGTGATCACCCTTGCAGAATTAACCCATCTCGTCCGGGTGGCATGTATACTGAGGTCCTCCTTGGGTCATGCAGGAGTCATGTATACATGATCTACTAATTCGTAACATTGTTTGAATATTTAGTTATTATTATTTCCACCACCTGCACCTGCTGGCACCACACTCCCGCACACATTCCAGTCACACTCCAGTTGCCTGCAAACCTCTGTGATGGACAGACCTACGCAAATCCAGCATGTTCCTGTACCCGTACCCTCGGGTAACCGCCTTCGTGCCCACCGAACTTCAACAGCAATGAAGTCCAAAGGCCCTATAAAGAGGAAAAGGCCTTAGTGATAATGCAATAGGGAGTTCCATTATCGCCGATTGTGAGTGGGGAAAGTGACTCTTCCTCTGAGAAAAGCATATACAGTGATGCTGATGCTGAATATGGAAAAATAGGCATCAGAAAGGGGAGAGTGACCGTGAATTCTCCACTGTGTGCCGATATTGCCCAAGAAGTGGTGGGGGAGGTAGACAGTGTAGGAAGGGAAGAGGCTGGCAGGAGGAGAAAAAGTCAGGCTGAGCCACCATGCACCAGAGCGGCCCTAAAGTGGAAATTTCCACCCATACACCATCATCACCCACCTTCACCCACATGGCCTGCATCACTACATTCATCACCACGTTGCCTCACACCACCGGCCTGCATCATGCTACAGGCCTCACCATGTGCCTCACCACGCCGACCTGCCTGACCATGTGCCTCACCACGCCTACCTGCCTCACCATGTGCCTCACCACGCTGGCCTGCATCACTACAGGCCTCCACCATGTGCCTCTCCATGCCGACCTGCGGACCATGTGCCTCACCACGCCTACCTGCCTCACCATGTGCCTCACCACGCTGGCCTGCATCACCACGTGCCTCACCACGTGCCTCACCACGCACGTCCTTTCTCACCACGTGGCGCGTCACGCTGGCCTGCCTCACCACTTGCCATATCCCCACAACATGGCCCATCAGGTTATGTTGGTGAATGTACTGCACGCTGGCAGGAAGTACCCGCCAATGCCTTTCTCCAGCTCCATGACCACCCACTATCACTGTCACCAGCATCATCACCTGCCTCATCTAGTGGTGAGTCAGCAGAATCGCCACCCACGTCACCATGTTAGGGGTCGTTGGCAGGGCACGGGAGCAAGCCACGTGCACGGTCGACACGACATGGGAGCCAGGGACAGGTAGGTTAGAAGTCTTTGTGGGAGGAAAAGGGCAGGCGTTTCAGCCTGAGGTACCTGTGTTTGATGACACAAATGCAGGTGTGCAGCCGGAATTTCTCTGCAACAGAGCTTCTTCTGCAGTGGACTTTCTTCCTTGCTTTTTTCACAACCTAGTCGTGTTGGAGTTCATTGTGAAAGAAGTGAACAATTTCAGGGTTTTCTGCTGCAATTGGGCTGAGACTTCGCACACTGAAAGAGTCTGAAAATGAAGGAATGGACTGCAATGAGTGTTAGCGAAATGTATGTTTGGCTAGCATTGACAGTGTTGATGCCTCATGCTAGAAAAGCATAACATACACGATTATTGGCTCGTGGACGATATTGCCACAACGCCAGATATTCGGTAAGTACAGAATATGCCACGTGACCGATATTTTGACATCCTGAGGTACTTGCATTTTTCCAGGAATATGGGCCCACATCCGTACAATAGGCTGTGGAAAAATTCGCTCGATTCTGGAGATGATGAAGGAAGAATTTCGATCTTTTTTCAGGCTGCATTTCAGAAGGTTGTTATCAATGAGTTGCTTGTTTTGTTCAGGGGATGTCTTGCCTTCATTCAGTCCATTTCATCAAAGAGACATTGTTTCGGAATAAAGTTCTTTTTATTGTGTGATTGCAGAGACTGGGTACATGCTTGATTTCACTGTGTATACAGCGAATGATGCGGTGTTGTTGAAGGACAATCCCGATGGTTTCTCTGGCTCCCAGTTGTCAAGAAGCTAATGGCGAGGCACTTCAGTGGCAACCATATCCTTTACACTGATAATTATTACACGGCACCAGGTCTTGCAAAAGTACCTGGAAGAATTGGATCATGTGGCACTGTCCGTGCAAAAGAGGAAACATTGGCCATCTTTTGCCAAAGAGAGCACCATGAAGGGGAGTGCAGGACCTTGCAATCAGGTAAACTCCTGGCATTTCACTGGCGTGATAAGAGAAATGTGAAATGCCCTCTCCACGTTCCACGAAGCTAAGTTGATTGACACAGGCAAGGTCGATAGAAGAACGAGGCAGCCAGTCTTCAAGCCTAATGCTCTTACTCGACTATAACATGAACATGTGACTCGTCGATAAATCAGATATGCAGATCGGCACAATCAACTGTCTGAGGGAGGTGTTGTAAGTAGTATTAGAAAGGCATTCCTACATGTACTGGACATCTGTGTACTGAAAGCCTTCATTCTGTACAAGGAGATGTTACACAGACCAGCACATCCCTCAGACAGTTCGAGAAGGATGTAATTTTTGTAATTTTCGGCCTTCTGGAGTGGGTATGGACAGGTAAATCTTTCCGTGAAATGGAGGCACAGTGTACCGCCTGTAGTGCGGAGAACTACCTAAGCAAAAGGCATGTTCATTGGAAATACTACCTCACACACCTGCAGGCAAGGAAGCTTTCTGACTTTGCTATGTTTGCGCCAGTTCATCGTGCCGACCACAGCAACGCCACATGAGGAAGTGGTGGTGTGCTGAATGTGAGGTGGCACTGTGTAGGCTACTGACTGTTTCTTTGATATCCACGCAAAGACCGAGTGGTAGGAGTCTGGGTATTATGTATACGTTAGTTTTGTACATACCGGTATATGTTATTTTTTGTTGAAATAGAAAATATGATCTTACTGCTCTGCATATTTTTATGTGAATAATGGAGGCACAAAGTACAGTATGTTTCATGATAAACTTGCAGCCTTATTTTATTTTGAAAACATTTGTTCATACATATTTCTTATGATGAAAAAGTATAACTCAAAGGAAAGAGAAAGTCACAGTGGTATTTCCGTTTGTGGGTAGTACGTAAATGACTACCGGTTCTTGGTTCACATTTTTTTTTTTGTAGTAGTACTTGTAGTGGTAGTAGGAGTGGTGGTAGAGTATATGTTGTAGGTGTGGTAGGAATAGTAGTAGATGTGATAGTTGTAATAGTAGTAGTTGTGGTAGTGGTAGCAGTATTTGTAATAGTGGTAGTTGTAGTATTAGAACTAGTTGCAGTGGTAGTTGTACTTGAACTTCTGGCAGTAACAGTATTATTTCTAGTAGTTGTAATACCCAGACTTCTACTCGCTCACCAATGCCAGAAGCGAGGAACAATCCTAGCCAAACATACATTTCCATGTGTGTGTTCTTACCTAATTGTATCTTTACAGGAATGAGTCAAGCTCGTACTGTTCCGTGTCTTAAACCATATTTATCGTACATATCCTTAAATTTGTGAATTGTTTTGGCACACACTATTTCATTCGGTAGTGCATTCCATTGATCAATTGCTCTGTTTGGGAAACTGAATTTCCTTACGTCTTTATCACCTCTCTTCTTATGCAGTTTTTTGCAGTCTGTCCTCTTGCTGATGCTTCTCCCATATGTTAAGTAATCATTTATGTCTATTTTCTCCTTCCCTGATATGCACTTATATAGCATTATCATGTCACCTCTTTTCCTTCTCTCCTGTAGTGTTGGTAGATTCAGTTTATTTAGTCTTTCTTCATAGCTTAGGTCCCTTAAGCTTGGTATCCATTATGTATAGCGGCCCTTTGAACTTTTCGATCTTGTCTATGTGCTTTTTGAGTTGAGGACTCCGACTACTGATGCATATTCAGGGTTGGTCTAATGAATGATGTTATTATCCTTCTTAGCATGTCTTCATTTATGTATGTGAATGCTATTCTCATATTTGCCAAGCAGTGTATACATGTTCCGTACCTTCTGCGGCTGATGTGGTCAGCCGGAGATAGTCGGTTATTGATAATCACACCTTTTTTTTTTTTTTTTTTTTTTTTTTTTATAACAGAACGGAGGGAAGGAAAAAATAAATGATTAAAAAAAAATTATCCATACACCCGATTACTGGTGTCCTCTGTTCATAAAATATCGGTAACAGTTAGTCTTGAACAGCTGTGGGTTTAAAATTGGGGGACAACAACTCTGGGGAATCGAGTTCCAAAGAGATGCAAGTTCGGGGAATGAAAGAATTCTGATAGGCAGAAGTTCTGCAATATGGTTGAGTGACAGTCCAGTCATGAGAGCTACCAGATGCCCGTGTAGCACGAGGGAAGGCATGGAGAGGTGGCACCATGGACCGCAACTTCGTCTGAGCATTTGCCAAAAAAATATCTGTAAAATAATGCAAGGGAGGCAACATTCGCTTCTTACTTGCGAAAGGGAGGTAGTTTATATGTAATGGCAGGATTTTTAATGATTCTAACAGCTTTATTCTGAATTTTTTGTCTAGTTGTGCTTAATGCAATCTCTCCACATCCATTCCACAAGGGTGAGCAATATTCAAGCTGAAAGCACACATGACCCTTATAAATTATAGCTAACTGCTCATCAATGAATTTATGGACTCTGTACAATAATCCAAGTTTTTTGGAGGGGAGGCGGTTTTAGCAAGTGATCTGACATGAGAGGTCCAGCTGAGGGCACTGTTAAGTGAGACGCCAAGAATTTCAGTACTTTTGAAGATGGGAATATTATCAGCATTGAAGGTAAGGTACAAATCTGGCAATATCTGTCTATTAGTAAACTTCTTATGTGATTTAGTTTTACTAGCATTAAAAGAGACAAGGTTGTTTTGTCCCCATTCACTGATTGTAGATAGATCTTGATTTATGGAGATGGGTGTACTGAGTTGAGAGGTAGAGAGATATTAGACTTTGTAAATGGATGTCTGAGTGTGAATGAACTATGTAGTGTTGAGTCATCTGCATATGAGTGAATGGGATTGTGAGTGATGACAGATAAGAGATCATTAATATGAACCAGAAATAGGGTTGGCGCCAGAACTGATCCCTGCGGCACGCTGTGAGCGTTGAGTGGAAATTCGAATATACATCCTAGGTCTCTCTCTCTTTTTGATGTATATAGGGTTTTATTTCCTAACTTATAATCCAGATGAGTCTTTTTCCACTTTTACCAAACCTGATTACATGACACTTGTCCACATTGAATTCCATTTGCCATGTGCTACTCCATTCATTGAAGTTTATTTAATTCTTCTTGTAGCTCTTTTACATGAGTCTGTGTTAGTAATTCTCCTTTGTATTTTTGCATCATCTGTAAACATATTCAGACAGCTCTCATTTCCAGTGTTACTGTTTATTTCTTTTATATACACTAAAAACATGAAGTTGGTGCCAGCACTGAACCCTGTGGTACTCCACTAGTCACTTCTTTCCATGATGAGTAGTTTCCTCTTAGTCACTGTTCTCATTTTCTCTTTTTATGAGAAAGTCTTGCATCTTCAACAAAACAGTTTGCCTCCGAATTCCTCCTTAGTAATGGTACAGTTTCCATAAAAGTCTTTGGTGTGGTACTGTGTCAAAAGCTTTCTTGAAATCTAAATAGATACTGTCCACCCATCCTTCCCTTTCCTGTATTGTGTTTGTTACTCTGTCATAGTAGCTCAACAAGATTAGTAACACATGATTTTCCTTTTCTGAAACCAAACTGTCTTTCTGTTATCATACTGTGTTCTAGACGATTTACCCAAGCTTTTTCTTATAAGCTTTTCTAATACCTTGCTTAGCAACACTGGTCAATGATACTGGTCGGTAGTTGAGTGGATTTGTCTATTTCCTTTCTTGAATAAAGGGGACAATATTTGCTTTTTCAAATATCAGATAGTTTACCTTGACTCAAGGATTTCTTGAAAATTAAAAATAATGGTTTAGCTTAACTCCTTTGCACATTCTCGTAATACCCAGCATGGGAAATTTCATCAGGACCACTTGCTTTTCCTCTGTCTAATCTACTTAACTCCTCCTGTATTACTTTTTCTGCTATTATGTATATCTGGTAGTATGTGTGGACATAGATATGTTCCACATAGTCCCTCTCAAAATTTTTTTCTTCTGTAAAAACTAATTGGAAATTCTTATTTAGTGCTTCACAAATATCTTTCTCTTGTGTATAAGTGATTCCCTTGTCCGTAATGGATTGTATTATATCTTTTACTTTGGTTTTTGCTTCTGATATAGCTGTAAAACAGCTTTTGAGTTGATCCCACTACTTTTATCTATTATATCCTCCTCAAACTGTTTTTGGGCTTCCCTCCTTATTCTTGTATAATCGTTTCTTGCACTTATTGTAATTATTATACGCCCTTTCACTATTGTGTCTTCTGTATCTATTCCACAACGAATCTCTTCTTTCTTTTGATTTATTACATTCTGTATTATTGAACCATTTCTGTATTTTCTTATCTGCTTCTTTTGTGCTGTGTGATGTATTCTGGACTCCTATTTCATAAAATTCACAGAATTTTTTATATACAGCATTTAAATCTTGTCCTCTAAGTTCATTTTCCCAATCAGCTTCTAAGAAATACTTCTTTAGGTCTTGATAATTTCCCTTTTTATAGATTAGGCTCTTTTTGTAACTGTCATTGCTGTTTACTATGTCATATGCTATCCTGGAAGTTATAATTTAGTACTGCATGATCGCTTTTGCTGAAGTGGAGGGTGATATATTAATCTGTGTGTGTGTGTGTGTGTGTGTGTGTGTGTGTGTGTGTGTGTGAGAGAGAGAGAGAGAGAGAGAGAGAGAGAGAGAGAGAGAGAGAGAGGGAACGCACAAGTGTCTGTCTGTCTGTCCGTAAGGCGGAAGGGAGACGAGCAGCCTGAGTTCAAGGTCGTTCTTCCAGTAAAACATGATAGTGTTGGATCAGAGACCGTACCGATGCTGGCTTGTAGCGATGGCACGTGGTGTCGGAATGGTTCAGGGCAAGATAGATGACCCTGAATCATCCCAGTGCAAGTGCCAACAAGCCGTTTTCACATAGATCCAGATTCGGTTCTGTTCTGGCCCAACTGCATGTCTGTATCGAGAAGCCAATAATCAGATCTGAATTGGGTTGTAAGTAATTGGGCCAATTTACTGTACAAGTGTGTCTGGGTAGCTCGAGAATTAACTGATCTTGAAATTAACTTTTTTCTTCCTTTGAGGGGAATAACATTGTAAATTTTTATCCTTTAAATGCTTCTTAAAAAAAAAAAAAAAAAAAAACGAGTTTATACATTAAGCTCAAAGGAAATGAACTGTAAAATTTATTAATTACAATGAAATAAATTTACACATTACATAAGAAATCTCAAAATTAATTAAAAATAACAAGGAGAATACACTCACTCGCTCATTCAAACGCTAACACTTAACCTAGGAAAAACAGAAAAGAAATACCAATCAGTAGAGAGGGGCTAAGCGGAATGACTGGTCTTCGATACATAGGACGGACGCTGCAAACACGCTAAACCTCTTCGCTGATTCACTGTCTAGAGTGGAGATTTCAGGAACTCGCTGTGGCGGCGTTGCTCAGGCTGGGCACAAACCTGCTCTCACGATGATCCAATTCTGACTAAGTTTGAATTATGAAAGAGGAGCGAGGAGCCTGCCGTGTTTGCTCCAACGGTCAACGGAAAGAAAGTGAGCGATATACGGTCACAATAAAATCCACTCCAGCGAAGGTGCTACTGTCAGCGTGCAGAAGTATGATCCCACTTATGAAACAGTGAAAATTTTCTGAAAACCGTCCCAATCGAGTGAGGAACACTAGGACGGTTGGACCAGTGGAAACTCAATTAGTAGAATTCCACTAGAATTCGCGGTTTCACCACTGAAACAAAAATGTCACGAACTTATAAACACGCTCGCTTGCCAATTCGTGACAGAGCAAGAAGGTGTCCAGACAAGAGGGCCAAGCTAGGCAGGAAGAAGGCATCATGGGATTTGGAATTATGAGAACTATTATAAGCACATATACAGACACAGAACAGAAGGACAAAGAAAAAATTCGAAAGCACAATTACAAGCACAGAGTGAAGGACAGGAAAAACTCCAAGCACAGTTACAGGTCCAAAGTGAAAAACAGAAAGAAGCTCAGAAACAGCAAAAGCAAAGGACATCTACAAGCACAGAAAGAAGGACAGAATAAGCTCGAAGAACAATTACATGAACAGAAGAAAAGAAATCAAGAGAACAATTGCAGGCACAGAACGAAGAACAGAAAGAACTGATATGAACAGCTTCAGGAGGCACTACAGGAGCAACAGAGGAAATTACAGCTGAGAATGCAAGGACAGCTAGATGCTTTCATGGGGAAATGAAGGAAAAACAGGAACAATTGAAGGAGGAGGTATATGCTGAGTTACGGCAGCAGAGAAGTATGAGGTATGAAATCATGTGATAGAGTGTAAACAGCATGTAGACGAACAGTTGAAGACAGTTAGTGAGGTAACAGAGATGGAGTGCAAACAGCATGTGGAAAACCAGGTGAAGATTAGTGAGGGAATAAAGTGACAGAGTGCAGACAGGGATGTGGACAACCAGCTGAAGATTAGTGAGGGAACAGTGGTGGAGTGCAGACAGCATGTAGACTACCAGTTGAAGTCTATTCTGTGAGGAAGTAGTGACGGAGTGCAGACGGCATGTAGATAACCAGTTGAAGCATGTAGCTGATCGTGTGAAGATAATCAGTGAAGAAAATTGAGGCTGTAAGAGAAATATTACTGCTGAGCCTCCTCAGGTTAGTGTACAGGGAGCATATGAAAGGAATGAACAGTGTATGGTGAATCTTGGCGGATCCCAGCCATCTGAAGATGGCATTACAGAGTGTGAATAATCAGAATGTTGGAGGTTCAAGTCCTGGACACAATTATGATGCCTCAGTTTTTAGGCCATAAACCAGGAAAGTGAAGTGCATGGCTATAATGGGATCCAGTTAAGAAGAAACCTCAAGGAAGTGATGGTAGAGTATCTTAGGAAGCGTACTGTGCACAGTTTGAGTTACTTGCGGATCAGAATGGTTACAGGATGATAAGAAGAAGGCTGCAGAAGACCCACCACTGAAGAAATGCAAGAGAACCTTATGAATAGTGTGTGAGAAGACAGAAGGACAGATGACATGCAGCGCAGAAGGGAATCGGAATCAAAGGAAGAAAGGCTGCTATACTGTAGTGACAGGTGTTGGCGTCGGATGGAGAAGACAAGGAGAGGATCCAGATGGAGATTGCAGATTTGCAACCGGTGCTGGAGTGACTTTAGCAGAGTGCAGTGCAACAATCTTGGGAGGGGTTTCCGTACCGGGAGCTGCTGCAGTCAGTGGGACCTTCCTCTCTTGAACAATGGGCTACTGGAGCGTCAGTGGGAGACGCCCCCAATGGCCTCGGCGAGTGTTGGCAACTGGTGGTTCTGAAGAAGATGAGGTCTGAGATCTTGGATGAGTCACATAACCGAACCACTGGTGGGCACCTGGGAGTGAAGACAATTCTAAGCCGGCTGCAGCTTTAAGTTGTACTGGATTGGCATGAGTTAGGATGTTGAAGAGTGGTGTCGGAGTGTGATGTGAGCTATGCAATGAAGAGAGACCACAAGACCTTCCAGGAGGAAGTGGACTGTGTAGAGGAACAAGGACATCGTCGGAAGTGGCATAGAAAGAAGACCTGATAAGCTGAAGGATTATTTTGTGCATGATCAGATGTTCCATTAAGATTAAGGTTTATTGTCAGTATATACTGTTTAGTTTTGTATCGGGACGACAAAAAAGAACTAGGGAGGATAGTGTTATGAAGGGAGATTTGCCAGTTAGGTAGTCTCGTACCTTCAGAGACGTTTCCAGTTCCGAAAGTACTGGTACGAGTCAGGATTACCAATTAGCCTGCTGTTTGTGAGCGTAGTTATTTCGTATGTTACGCATTATTTTTGTGCTCTTTTTCTTTATAATGTTTTATTCAAGTGATTGTTTGTTAAGTTATGTAGCTTAAGTTCGTTAGGTAAATGATTTAGAGTGTTATGTAATGTAAGACAACACTGATATGTTTTGGGCTGTTTCCGAGTTGGCAACTGTTGCCCGTCGAGAGTAAACACGAAGTTCAAAGAGTAATGCAAGCTTATATAAGATGGAGTAGAAACAGTGGCAAACAGTGACGGATTATTGAAGTTTGTATATCATTGGGTACTAGAAGAAGAAACAGTGGAAATGTCAATCATTAAGTGTAATAACTGTGAAGTGTTGTTCAGCATTAAGTGTAATAGCAGTTACAGTAAAGTATGAATAGCTCCAGTGCTTGTGAGACCAGTGAAGTTGAAAAAGCATTAAGTGGAGATTACTTGGAAAATAAAGACTAGTGAACTCAGGAGCCGGTGTTTATTTTCGCCTCAATGATCGTATGTGTAGTGTACACCAAGGCTGACCATAGGAAGAACAACTCGCTGGGCAACGTCAGCTTCCTGTACTGTAATACCGCTGTTGGAGCCTGTGGCACTGTGGGGACTGGGACGTAATATATATATATATATATATATATATATATATATATATATATATATATATATAAATGAAGACCAGGACAAGGAGACGATGGACAGGGGCCATGTTCACGATTTATTTCAGTGACGTTTCGAGGAAATCCAGCCTCCTCATCACACATAACTAAAATACGTAACATGAATTAGAAAATGAAGTTTCACCAGAACCTCAGTCACAAATTAATAGAAGCAATAAAATATATACAAAAGTTAAATGAAAAAATGAAGAGTAGCAAAAAAAAAAAAAAAAAAAAGATTCACAAAATTACTAGAAAATCTAACCTATACGCGTCAACAGTGTGGCATCTACACAAAGCAACTGATCAGTAGACGAAAGTCTGTGGAAAAAGTAAACTTGATTGAGCTGTACGAGACTGCTGGAATAGAATCAGTGAATCGACAGGTAAATAATTTAATGGAAGAATCATGATTATTATAGTGGCTGATTTGTCATGTTTAAACAATGATTCTGCTATTCTAAGACTAGTTTTATCATTATTTGTCATTAAAATCTCAAAATCATCCAGATCAAATGTATGACCAAGAAACAAATGAATGTTCCCTAATTTCCGAGAAGGGAGGGTTTGAGAGTGGTAAAGTGGTTCTATAAGTAGAGCCTTTGTGTTCGAATATTCTAATTTTCAGGTTTCGAATTTGTATATATTTTACTGGTTTTATTAATTTGTGAATGAGGTTTTGGTGAAACTTCATTTTCTAATTCATGTTACGTGTTTTAGTTTTGTCTGATGATGAGCTGGATTTAAGTCACTGAAAATAAATCGTGAACATGGCCCCAGTCCATCGTCTCCTTGTCCTGGTCTTCAGTTTATATATGCCATCATGTTCCCTACTGGATCCTCAGTTGTTAATACTCTCTCTCTCTCTCTCTCTCTCTCTCTCTCTCTCTCTCTGTATATATAACCATCACTGCCTGTAATCGGTCCAATGTATTGTGCTGTTTCAGCCCAGTGTCGGAAAAAGAGTTTTGTATATATATATCGGCCCAACACAAGCTTAACATCAATTGGCCCGGTATAAACCGAATATTATGGCCAGGGATCGGTCCAATGCATGGTTGCCGGTTTCCCCGAGTTCTGTTATATGCCAGTGTTGGCCTGTCATTTCAGTGTTTGCTGGGTACGTGTCGATTCATGTAAATATGTAATGCTGTATTAGACCTGTTCATAACCATTACAGAACCACCATCTGTTAGCCAGCATTGGTTATGTAGGTTTGTAGGGGTAGACTGTAGCACCAGTCGAGCAGGGTGTACTCCCGAGGTGGATGAAGAGCTGATGACAGGGAGTGCTTGAGCTCCCGTTTCATCAGCCCTCAGGACGCGTTCCTGACCCTCCCCCTTTGCGGCACTTTGTCAGTGTCTCAGTTACACAGAGAGTAGGCCAGCATGCTCTCCAGTACAAAACTTCTCCTAACTATCTTCACCAAACTACATGCACAGTACACACTACGCTTCCTTTTCAAAAATCAACAAAAATGGCGTCTATTAATCAAGGCTCGGAGTCCCCAGGGAGGGGACCATAAATACCCCCGCCATCTGCCCCTCTCCCAGTGACGACTCGAGGTGCCTGGAACCACTGTCTGACTCTCTTCTTCTTCATTTCTGCAACATTCGCGGCCTTTCATCTAACTTTCGCTCTGTTGAGCACCACCTCTCCTCCTCTAAACCTCACCTTCTTTTTCTGACGGAGACTCAGCTGTCTGAGGCAACCGACAAAAAACCCTTTTCTGTATCCTCCTACTTTCTCTATTCTCATTTCAAAGCCAAAGGTGGCTGTTGTGTATACATCACATAACGACTTATCTTGCTCTCGTGTTCCTGAACTTGATTCTTCTGAATTCTCCACACTCTGGCAAACTTTCCTGTCATTCTCTGACTAAATATATCTGTGCTGTTTACTTATCCCCTAATTCTACTGACTATCAAGAAATTCTTCGACCTATCTTACCTTCTACGATGGAACACATTCTGTCCATTTCTCCTTTCTCTGAAATCTCCGTGCTTGGAGATTTCAATGTTCACCACCACCTTTGGCTCTCCTCTCCTTTCACGGATCCACCTGGTGAACAAGCCTACATCTTTTCTATCCTTAATGACCTAAGAACGGCTTGTACAGCACCCTACCCCGTATCCCTGACTGGCTTGGAGAGAGCTCCAACATACTTGACCTCTTCCTCACAACTAATCCTTCTGCTTACTCTGTTAATCTTTTCTCTCCGTTGGGCTCCTCTGATCACAACCTTATTGCCTTAACCTGTCCTATCACTCCGGTACGGCCTGGTGGACCCTCCAGGGGAAACGTCGTCTGTGGCATTTTGGAGCCGCGAACTGGGAGGCCCTCAGGCAGTACTTCTTTGATTTTCCCTGGAATGATTATTGCTTCCATGGCCGGGAGCCATCTGAATGTGCCTCATCGCATTACGGAGGTTATTCTCTCGGGCATGGAAGCATACATTCCTTTCTCATATCCTTTGACTAATGCAAGAAAGCCTTGGTTTAATCACGCTTGTTCTAATGCTGTCACACAACAAGGAGAGGGCCTACAAAAGTACCGGAGCCAACCCACCCCTGAATCACATCCATCTTTACGTTTCTGCCCGGAATCGTGCTAAGTCTGTTCTTCGACTCTACTAAAAATAATTTCATCACTCTCTAAATGCTCTCAACTCTCCAACTCGAATTCTTCCCGCTCCTTCTGGCACCTTGCCAAAAATCTTTCTAACTGCTTTACCTCATCATCCTTCCCTCCTCTTTTTCTACTCTGATGGTTCTGTAGCTGTTTCTTCTGCAGATAAAGCAGATCTCTTCGCACAGACTTTCTCCTCCAATTCCACCTTAGACGATTCCGATTGCTGTTCCTCCATCACTTCTCCCCTCTGACTTCCTCATGGCTGACATTAAAATTTCTTCAGTTGATGTATTTTCTGCCATCACTGGCCTCAGTACTAACAAGGCATATGGACCTGATGGGGTCCCTCACTGTTGTTCTCAAGAACTGTGCTTCTGTGCTTACACCCTGCCTAGGCAAACTCTTTCGCCTTTGTCTGTCAACTTGTACCTTTCCTTCTTGCTGGAGGAAGTTTGCTCTCATTCATCCAGTCCCAAAAGAGGGTGACCACTCCCAACCCTCCTTTATCGTCCAATTGCTTTAACGTCCTGTATTTCAAAAGTTTTCGAGTCAATTCTTAATAGAAAAATTTTAAGGCATCTTTCCTATCACAACCTTCTTTCCGATCGTCAGTATGGGTTCCTTCAGGGGACAGCTCCACTGGCGATCTTCTCTCTCTCTTTCAGACTCCTGGTCATCCTCCTCTCGGGACTTTGGCGAAAGCTTTGCCATTGCACTTGACATCTCAAAGGCTTTTCGATCGAGTCTGGCATAAATCTTTAATTTCCAAACTGCCCTCCTACGGTTTTCTATCCTTCTATCTGTTACCTTCATCGCTAGCTTCCTTTCTAGTCGTTCTATAGCCGCTGTTGCTGGGTGGCCATCGTTCTTCCCCTAGATCTATCAACAGTGGTGTTCCTCAGGGCTCTGTCCTATCACCAACTCTCTTCCTTTTATTCATCAATGATCTTCTAAGCTGTACATCTAACCCTATCCACTCATACGCTGATGACTCCACCCTTCACCTTTCCATTCGGTTCCCGCAACGCCCATCTCAACAGTTGCTTCAGAAAGAAACAAGGGATGAGGGCTATGGCACACCCTAATATCTGACTTGGCTCGTATCGCTGACTGGGGTAAAAATAATATGGTTGTCTTTAATGCATCTAAAAGACTCAGTTCTTACACCTATCAACCTGACAAAATCTTCCACAGGTATACCCATTAATGTTTAATAATATTCAGCTTAATCCTGCATCATCCTTGAACATGCTTGGGGTTTCATTTACTCAAGACTTATCTTGGAAAGATCATATTACACATCTCTTGTAAAATCTGCTTCCAAGAGATTGGGTGTGCTAAGCCGACTCCACTCTTTCTTTACCCCTGCACAATTGTTGACTCTATACAGAGGTTTTATCCGCCCCTGTGTGGAGTACAACTCTCATGTGTGGGGACGCTCCCCACATGCAGCTCTTCTCAATAGGGTGGAGTCAAAGGCTTTTCGTCTGTTAACTCTCCTCCTCTTACTGACTCCCTTCAACCTCTGTCTCTTCGCCGCACTGTTGCATGCTTTGTCTCTCTTTTCTATCGCTTTACTTTAATGGTCACTGCTCCTCTGAACTGTCTGCTTGCATTCCTCCACCTCTACGAGCAGGCACGTAGCACCCGTCTAGCAGCAAGCTCTCATCCCTTTTCTGTCCAACTCTCTAGTGCAAGAGTTAACCGTTACTTCCAGTCTTTCATTTATGCATGAGGTCAGCTCTGGAACTGTCTCCCTCTGTCTGTATTTCCTGCTGCCTATGATCTCCAGTCTTTCAAACGCAGTGTGTCCAGGCATCTCAAAATGATCCGGATCTTGAATTTGGCTCTCTATTGTATTTTGTTTTTCTCTTGGAGGGGAACTGTTACTGCGGGCCATGGCCTTTGGTTCCCTTCTTCCTCGCATAAAAAAAAAAAAAAATGTATCCAGATCATTGTTAACCCGCCCCATCCCGACCACTTTTCTACCACTGACTCCCCCCCCAATCCTGACCATTTTAGGAAATTTTTGTTTTTGGCTCAAACCTTCGCTTTTGGTGAGAAACATCGAGAATTCATAGAGAAATCGCTCACCTGAGGTTTAAAATACTCATTACAGGTAGGAGTGCCTCCTTACCTTACTGGGTTTTCTATCAAGGAGCTGGCACCAAAGAAAACGAGTTCTATAGGAGGATAACTATTTCACACCACTCATAAACAGTTATTTATTTATTTACTGTTTAGAATTTATGTGTAGTACAAGAGTATATTAGTTTTCAAGCAGTAATATAGGCATTATAAGCATTGTTTCACTCACTAATACCCAGTACCTTTTTTTGCCACATTACCTGATCATCATTTCTAACTGTTTCTTTTCTCTAATGCTATGTAAAGTTTGTCCTCCACATTGTCATTGATTGGGGAATCACTCTGACCCTGAATTTCGTACCGGGGCATGACATGGCTCTACTGGCTGGAATGCTGATAACAGGTGGTGCTGAGACAATGGCATGCAGGGGGGGGGGGGAAAAGGTCATGCTGGGTAAGGCATTGTCCTTGCTTGGCATCTTGTTGAGGAAGGTGTTACGTGTATACATTACCAAAAATGACTATGCGAAAATTTAAAATTGTGCTCTAGACCAGTACTTATAAAAACTACATCATGATTAGGTGAAAGTCATAAATGTGAGACTTAAGGAGCACCTCATCCTGGCACCCAGTCGAGACTTTGTTGGGTCGAAGTCACAAGCTGCTGAGTTAGCGGGATATATACGTAGCACTTGAGAGTTTCGAAAAATGAAGAAAAATCTAAGAAAACAACAGAGAAAAGATGCTACAAAAAATCTGAAATTACTACGATAATTTCTTAAATGTTTTCAGGGTAAAGTAAACAGATTAATGTCATTTTTGAGGAATTATTAATTTACCACTTTGTGTTGTGGACGAGGATATGTTGCCTCTCCACACCACCCTGTAAACAAACACCACCACCGCCACCCAAGCATGGAGAACTCCAACAGTGTAACAAGTAAACGTTCCAGAAAGCAAAATTGGACCCCCGATGCCACATATAAGCTGGCACAGTTGTATCTTGAGAACATACACGTGCGGGGTTAAAGCCTTGTTTCTTGCCGTTGGTCTTGTTAGTGTCTCCCGCACCAAATCGGTCACAAAAATTATGCCTGCAAGGTCCAAAGGATATCTCTTGACCAGTTCTGCATCACTTAGCTCGTTAAGCACATCTTTCCTTTCACGAAAACGTCTTGGTTGGCGCTGGCGATTTTGTTGTTTGGTCATAAGCAGCGTCCAGCACTGAACCACTCGGGAGGGTCTTAAGCTATGACTCAGTTTAAGTCGAACATAAGGACTTATGACTCACTCCTATGAATTTAGGACAGACTTTCGCCTTATGACTCAGTCTTAGTGTTTATAAGTACTCACGCATCTTGACCCAATTGCTCTCCACCATCCACTGTCTCTGTGGCAGCTGTTAATTCAAGGGGTACCAGTTTATCAACTGTTTTTATGTTTGTATGTCCCCTACATTTTATTTTTACGAGTCTCAGCACCCTTTCTGAATGTGGGTGCGTGGAGATCACTTTAGCTAATGGCCACTGGGATCTTGGTTGTTCTGTTTTTACTAAGACCACATCTCCTATGTTTATGACAGACTTGTTGCTGGCAGTCTGAGCCCCCTAAAATCTTTCTTGTAGGCTCAAAAGATATTCTTCGCTCCAATGTCTATTCCAGGTGTCCAGTACCCTTTTCATACATTGATATCCCTCCCGCAGATGTTGTCCTAATTCATTATTTTCTATGGTAGGATAATTTACTTCCTCCTGGATATCCACACAAGGCACTGGATGGAGCTTTATGCCATATAACATATGAGCCTGTGTCAATGCCTAATAGAAATGCTAGTGTCATCTAGATGGGTTAAAGGTCTACCATTAATCCTAGCCTCAGTTTCAGTTATCACTGTTCTTAACTCCTCTCTTGTGATCTTAGTTCTCTGTAAGGTTTTCCTAAGGCTGTTCTTCACAGTACCAATCATTCGTTCGGTAAATCCATTTTGCCAAGGTGTTCTTGGAGCTATGAACTGCCAGGTACAATTTCGGATTCCCATCGCCGACTTAACCTCTGGGTCATTCATTATATTTAAAAGTAGAGGTGCTGCTCCAATGAAATTGGTTCCGTTGTCGTTTATTAATATATTAGGACAAGACCTTCTAGCAGCAAATTTTCTAATTATATTCAGGAATGTCTCTGAACTTAAATCTTCTGCCATTTCTAGTTGGACTGCCCTTGTGTAGGTGCAATTAAACTGACATATATACATCTTATGGGGAGTTCCCTCACCTGTAACAGTTGTAGCCCATATGTAATCAACTCCAGTTACCTTGAAGGGCCAACGTACATTTACCCTATCCCTTGGTAAAGCAGTTGGTCCTGGATAGTCATATGGTCGTTGTTCATACCTCCTACATGTAATGCAACCTTTAAGATATTTCTTTATGACCTGTCTACCTTTAGGGATCCAATACCTTTCCCGTATTCGGGCCAAAGTCTGCGGCACATGTCCCTGAAGAGTCAAATCATGGGCTTCCTTTACAATTAACTGTACAAAATAATCGCTCTTAGGTAATAATATGAGATGTCTAGTTTGGAGAGGCAAATCACCCTTTATTATTTGGTCCCGGCATATAATTAGACCCTTTCCATCTAAGATTAAATCTCTTATCAGCTTATTCTTGTTCCCAATGCCTTTGCCTAAAAGGTCATATATCTCTCTTTAATAATTCCTTTGTATCCTTTTCAGCCACTATTCCATGGGATCAAACTTCTGAAACCCTGCTTTCTTATTCAAAAAGTTAACAACTAATTTAGCAATGTTAGTAAGTTGTCTTATTGATGAGAATCTGCTAATGTCAATTACTTTAGTTCAGGTACTACAAGATCCAAGTTTATTACACCAGCCTCAGCAATACTAGACTATTTCTGCTCAAGCCAATCTTTAGTGAGTAACCATTTAGGACCTTCAAACCACAAGTTATCTTTGATCAGTGTCTTTACAGTCGAACCTCTCGAAAGCAGATCAGCTGGGTTTTGTTTGGAGGATACATGCACAAATATAAATTTAGAAGACAGCTTTTTAATAGTCTTCACTCTATTGTAGATGAAAGGAATTTTACTGTCTTCCTTCCCTATCCAATAAAGACAAATTTCACTGTCAGTCCATATAAATATAGATATCCTCAAACTGAGTATCAAGAGTAGTGATCAAATACCTGGCCAATTTAGTTCCTGCTACTATGGTAACCAATTCCCTCACTGGGAACCTCGAGGGTAATGGAGGGGGAGTGACTGGAGGTCAGCTCCCTGGCTTGGCGGGCCTGATGGTCCCTGCCAGAACTCCAGACCGGGGCCCGAGAGGGAGACCCGGTGGGCATTTCTCCGGCCAGACAAACCCGGTGAGCATTGCCTAGGTTCCTACTTGGGACAGAGGTTGAGATCTGAAGGACGCTTCCTCGGGTGCCGCTTGTTCCGGGGACGACGTAAGGGGGAGGCCTGGTGGGTACTCCTGGCTAACGCTGAAGGTCCGGTGGACTCTGTCCTCCTGCCATCAGGGCAGAGGCACCTGTCCTGGGGATGACGGGAGAGGGAGGCCCGGTGGGATCTCCTGACTGATGCCGCAGGTCCGGTGGACTCTGCCTTCCTGCCGTCGGGGCTGGGGCAGCTTGGGGGACGACTAGTGGTCTTTCCCATGAAGACAGCTATAGTAGAGTCTACCCTTGGGCCCGTCTTCCTCCTTGAGAGGTCAGGTGAAGATCATCTGTGAGATGTGCTGACATGCTGGCTCCCGAATGTGGGTGGCACACGGTGGAGAAGCTTTGGTCAGTCCACCCACAGTACGTCCGGTGGACGCTACTGTGCCTCTGCTCCCCTAGGATGTAGCAGGACTTGAGACTCCAGTGGACTCTCCTCCTCTTGTGAAGGCCGATCCGGTGGACATGGCATCCGAGGGTCTGGTTGAGACATGGTTGTTGCAAGTCCCACCCTGATTCTGGCGAGTGCTTCCCCGTCAGAGTGTAGTGCACTCAGACTGCGTACTGCATGGTGGTCTGGTTGTGAGGAAGAGGGACGTCGAGTCCCAGGGGAGATATGTCGTTCCTGCTCAGAAGGCTTGGAAGGCTGAAAAGCCTCCCCGTCATCTCCGTGTGGGATGGGGAATCACCTCCCTGCACCCTCCTCCTGGGGTGGTGTTGTCTGGCTCGCTTCGCTGAGCAGGAATTTCACATGTATTTACAATATAGTTGTCCTCAAGGGTTAAATGCAGTAGCATTCAATTTGTTAATAATAAGAATTAGTAAAGATAACGTAATCTCTGGGTTATAAAACTGCTTGACTAGTTATTAACGTTCTCCAGGTTTTCTTCTGGTTTTAACCAGAGATGACTATTTTAAAAGGTAAAGAATGGAACCGTTCTGGGGGAAAATATTTCCCACAAATAGTATTATTTCTAGTAGTTGTAATACCCAGACTTCTGCTCGGTCACCAATGCCAGAATCAAGCAACAATCCTAGCCAAACACACATTTCCGTGTGTGTGTGTGTGTGTGTGTGAGAGAGAGAGAGAGAGAGAGAGAGAGAGAGAGAGAGAGAAAGAGAATGAGAAAGAGCGAGTGTCTGTCTGTCTGTCTGTAAGGCGGAAGTAGACGATCAGCCTGAGTTCAAAGTCGTTGCTACTGGGACCGGCCTTCATTCACCCAATACGACCGATTACGGAAAAATATTCACGGAAACAGTGTTTGTAGTGGATTTTGCTCTCCTGAAGAGTCATCAAAGTGATAACAGTGTGGTGGGCTAGTGTAAGCCTCTTTTGTGTCACCGAATGTCCGCCACGCATATGGACACCGGCAAAAATATACCAAAAATTGCCTTCATTCCCCATTCATACACTCTTCCTATCTGCACTTCACGGACCATGTGTTGACATCAGCTTGGTTAGTAATATGAGACCTTGTTTGTTATAACTTGTTAAGTATTAACAGGTATGAAAGTTTAACGATAGATGATTTACCGATTTCTGTCGGGAATGCCCAGGGAGTGATCACAACATCTGCCGGACAGGAGGGGTTAAGGAATCTGGCAATAGACAGGTAGATAGACTAGGTAGGGTGTTTGTCTTTAATCACTTCTCTATGTTGATGTACTTTCGTTTTGTTATTGCTACCTTCAGACGGTTTTATTAATCTTGAAGAAACTTTTGCAACTCTGGTAGAGATGTTAAACACGCATTTCATTTTTCCATTCAGTACGAAATATCTTTTCCACGGGGAATTAAATCATCCAGAGAAAGAGCAAAAGAAATTGTGTCCTCGAGCTGAAAGGCTAAAAAGTTCGCTAACGAAACAACGTCTGGAAAACTGGATTCCAGTAGCTACAATGGGAAGAGTTTGGTGGAGATGATAGTGGGTGTAATAACTTTCATTCCTAGTAATAATGAGGCTTAGAGCCAGAAGTCTGAACTTGTATCTATACTCTTCAGATATCTGTAAGAGTTCTTTTAATTTTCATTCAAATCTTTAACAATGTTAATAACATTACATCTCTGTTCTTCAGAATGATCCAATACAAGTCACGTAATGTTTCCACAGCTATTTGGCATGTCTATAACTAAAGTACAAATTATTTAACCCCTTAACTGCGGGGCGTCACTTTTGTGATGCTTGGGAGCAAGGGATCATACCGCGGGGCATCACTTTTGTGGTTCTGTGTTATTTTGAATTCACCCGGGCTTTCAAGTGGTGGCTCGTATCATCTCTCAGTACTGCCAATGTCCAACACTAGTCAGCACTCCTAATCTCATCTGTACTCCATCCATTGTTGACAATTTAGCCATTTCTCCCCTTTCTTGACTCCCCTCCCTACCCGCCCTCCATTACCCTATCCTCTCGCCTGCCCGGCTGTGCTACGCTAAGTAAATCTTCCCTGGAATTTTTCACTGATTTCATCCATTGAAATAAGCCCTATGCCCTATTCTTATACCAAATAATATATACAAGAAAGAAATAAGGTAAGTGAGAGTGCCATACACCTGGAATTGGCTAATTATCACCTGACAACACCTCACGTGCACTCGTTTGCTAATTTTCGCTGTTTATTTCCCCTTGAAATATGCCGTATAATCTATTTTTGTAATAAATATACATATAAGAAGGGAAGGGAGAAGCCTAAGTGATATTTACATTCACCTGGAACTACCTAATTTATAATGTATTGTCTAGATTTCCTGCCAATCATTTCACTGCTATATATTAGCTGCTGTCATGAGGCTAACGTTGGCAGTAATGCATTTCCCTAGGTAGGCCACCACTCCGGCCCACCCTTATCAGTTCACTCTCATCTTCCAATGTGAAGGTACGTCTGTTTGCTCTTGCTAACTTCAGGCACTTTTCACCCCCATGCAAAGGGCCCTGTGACCTTTACCCCCTACTAAACCTCGTGTGGAAAGAGGTAAAGGGCTGACAATTGATAAAAGAGTGACTACGATCTTTCTATTGAGTAAAACAGTGCAAGTGCAATTGTAAATAATGTTTAAACAGCAAGTGCAAGTAAAGAATGTAAATATACGTGAACAGTGGAAAATAGTTTTTTAAGTTACTTCAAGTGACAGTGCATAACACAGTGTAAATAAAATAGAAATGTAAATAACGTAAATAAAATAGAGAACGTAAATAGAAAAGTAAATGAGTAGTATTATAAGAATACGAGTATATACCCTAGGAGTAAGAAAGTGAAAGTTTCACTCTAGCATGTCTGAATACTATGAGTTATGAAAGTGAAGGTGAAAGTGACATTCACTCTCAATGCTAGTATACAGGACGAGAAAGTGAATGCTACGTATTTTACTGAAAGAAATTGAATCCCTACAGTGACAATAAACTAATACTACTGAAGGAAATTTATGGATAAAGACTGTAGATATATATAAGTGTTATATAGTAATAGAAATATAAAGTGTGAGGGGTTTTATGAATAATAAATGACAGAATACCAACAGTGAACTAGGTCAAGTGGGAAGGTCAAACGCGCTCGTAATTTTCATTGCTTTCACAGTGGTTTTTATTTGGAGTATGGATCCCAAACTACTTGATAATCATAGAGTAGTGTTTATAGTGTTAATAGCTGGCTGTGGTAATCATATTACGGGTTGTCGGGAAGTGTAAAGTGGAGACTTCGTTACCCAACTTCAGAGGTCTCCACAAGTCCTACGGTAATGACGAAGGCTCAACACACATCCCAGGAGAAAGCTGAAGGTATGTGCCATAAGCATATTTAATTTTAATATTCTAGGACTAATAACTGATTTTTGGCAAATATTTTTTGGGAGTCTGTCAGAGCCCGAATAATCCCGCGGGAGACGCAAAACATTGGGAAACATGCCCGCGGTGTAAGGGTTAACCCCTTCAATTCGCTGATGCCATTTTTATTTTCATCACGCCACCAAAACTTTTATTCAGCTTTAAGTGAGATCCCATATTGTACAGAGGTTCATGAAGGCAATAATTACATAACCCGTCCAGTTCGAAACGTCTCCTGACGTTGAAGAAAATCGTGTCAAGATAGTAAGAATACACTGAAAATAATACTCATAGAGCAGGTATTTAAAAAAAGTTATAATAATAATAATAATAATAATAATAATAATAACAGCAGGGAAGGAAGGTTGCTGGTTCCTTGAAAGCAGTGATAAGAAAGAGGGAAGTGAGCATGGAAGTGAAAAAGTTACTACATGACAGTATTGATACCAACTCATACGTATGGAAGTGAAGCTTGGACGTTGTTGGAAGGACACAAGTCAAGAGTGAGAGCAATGAAAATGAGTTATTTGAGAGGAGCCTGTGGAGTCACATGGAGAGACAGGGTGACAAATGAGGATATAAAGGAGTGTTCTGGTGTGGATGTGGATGTGACAGGAAACGTTATGAGGAATACACTGAGGTGGTTTGGCCATGTGGAGTTGATGGAGGGTGAAAGACTGACGAAGAGAGTGTGTGTGAGTGAGGTGGAGGGGGGGAAAGGGAGGGGGAGGCCGAGGATGAGATGGAGGGATGGAGTGGAGAGGTACATGAGAGAGGGGGTGTGTGAGTTGGAAGCAGGGCAGTGAAATGGCGGGGGACAGGGCGACGTGGAGGCGATTTGTTTGTGGCCACCCCGAACGGGATTGAGGCGTCTGGCAATAGATCGATAGACAGATTATTATTATTTTTATAGTAACTAGATGCCATCTCACGATGGGATCTCACTACCCGCGTAGCCACGAAGTTTGTCCTCGGCACATACTTTTGCATCTCCTTTCCTGATTTGACGCAAAGTCAGGATGTATAACACATTCAATCGAAGCCAGCCAGGAAATCTCACAACTTAAAACATTACTACTCCACTCCCTTCGCAAAATCAGTGGTAATAATAAGTTGGTCTTCTGTTTAACTGGAAATCATAATTACAGATGTGGATGAGTCTGTGGCTGGTACTGGTGCAGCGGTGAATACCATGCTGGCCTCACAGTCTCAGCTGTGCTCCCGTTCTTCTGTTATCCTGGTGACAGATCACTCCTACTGGGCCACGGCTGTCTTGACGGTCAGTTGCAACTCTTGTCTTTGGGATTTGGATAAATATATAAAACTCTCTCTCTCTCTCTCTCTCTCTCTCTCTCTCTCTCTCTCTCTCTCTTGTCAGGTAACCAGTTTACACCACGGCAGTCTGATTAAATCCGTGGGTTAGAAAAAACCAAAGCAAATAAGCTAATACATTTGTTTTCTGGTAAACCATACCCCAGAAATTCAGTGTTCATAATTTTTTCTTTTTTTTTACCAGAACACTCACCGTCAAGAGATCAACAAAGAAATGCTCCCTAAGGTCCAGTCTGTTTATCTACCATGAGGGACTGTCTTAATTGTTACCCATTCTTCAACAATGCCCCTTCCTCAGGGATTGAAATAAGAAAAAGAAAATCTCGTTAAGTTCCCCATTGCCTTAGTTTTACTGACATGAAGAGTTCAGCATATTGGTCAAGCCAGGTCTAATACTATATTATATCTATTCCAATCACATGAACAACAAACACCGAATAACTAGTTTAAAATGCATTTATATTCCCTGGACCATGGTAAGTTTTTTTTTTTTTTTTTTAAGATGGACAGAAGGAAAAACAAATTAAGAAAGTAATGTTATGAAGGGAGATTTGCCAGTTAGGTTGTCTCGTACCTTCGAGATATCTCGTACCGTAAGGTCTGGTACGAGTCATCAGAGTTGCCAGTTTGCCTGTTGGTTGTGAGTGTAGTTACTTCGAAAGTTAAACATTCATTTATTTTTGTGCTCTTTTTCTTTATAATGTTTTATTTAAGTGATTGCTTGTTAAATTATGTAGTTATAGCTCGTATGGTAAATGATTTAGAGTGTTATGTAATGTAAGACAACACTGGCATGTTTTGGGCTGTTTCCGAGTTGGCAACTGTTGCCCGTCGAGAGTAAACACAAAGTTTCGAGAGTAATGCAAGCTTATATAGGACAGCGATCAGAGCAGCCATGCAAGAAGGACGTGCTACCATTGCCTGTGACCCGTTAAGGGGGGCAATCAGCCAACCACAGTCTTCCACCGCCCAGAAGATCCGGGGGACCGTGGTTTGGTTTAACATAATGGCGGGGTATGGATTCATCAAACGCCAGGATACTGGCATTGATGTTTTTGTGCACCGCCAGACGATCATTAAACCAAACCTTCGGCACCTCCAATGCTCCCTTGGTGATGGAGAATCGGTGGAGTTTAGTCTTTTTGGAACCCCAAGGGTCCTGAGGCCAGGGATGTTACTGGGCCGGGTGGTGTTGCTGTGCAGGGTTCTGCCCATGCACGGCAGCGCCACACGGCCCAGGGACGTCAGGCCAGGGATCCTGGGAGTTCTGAACAGATGAACCTCGTCGTGGAGATGTGTATCGCAACACCAAAGGCTTTTTGTGGGGATGATAAGAGGGCCTTGCCATTCTTCTCCCAAAGATCTTTGAGGAGAATGGGCTGCCTCGCTTTATCATCCCCGAGTGCTTTGCCCGCGATATACACTCTGTCCCTTGCCGATGGGAGCGTCGGGCTCACCCACCAAACACATGACCTGCTGCTCCTCGTAAGACGCCGAGGAAGAGGAGGCCCTCCTCAACCGACGGACAGCCTGTCAGATCACCGACCCGGCCCCGGACCTGACCAACGCTACGACTACGACGACGACCACGGCGAAAGTCCACCACCCACCAGTAATGTCTGAGGATGAACGTGACTCAACTGACACCGCCTCCATGGCCGAGGAAGCTTTGACCGGCTCCTCGACCGAGGAGGAAGTTGGTGAGTCCCCCCCTTCTCAGACAGAGGAGGGCTCCCCATCTCTCCCTCCCATCATCGATCTAAAGGATCGGCTAGACTTAGCCTCCTATAGACACCTCCTGGCTCTCAGTGCTCACACCCGGTCGTACCAGCTCGGAGAAACGACATACACCATTCTTTATGATCTGCTCCGAGCTGCCAACCGGGGTGAGGACATAAGACCTGCGCTGATTGTCAGGGGGGAGGAGGTGTGTCTAGCCAATCTTCGAGCATTTTATCATATGCTTCCACCTCGACTGGCCCCTTAGATCGTCGGTGGTGCATGGTGGGGGAGTGGATCCAGTTTGTTCACTTATTTTGGCTGGCCTAATGCCCCACGTTGGTGGCGATGGCCATTAAGCCTCAACAAAAAAAACAAAAAAAAGTTTATATAAGATGGGGTAGAGATTATTACAAGTTTAGTCGGGTGTCAAGTCAGTTTCAGTGCAGTCAGTTTTGGTGTAGTATCAGTGTAGTCCAGTGTCTGCAAATATTGTATAATTTTTGGTACTTGTGAAAACAGTGGCAGAAATTGACGTGTTATTGGAGTTTGTATATCATTGGTACTTGAGAAAACAGTGTTGTCAAGCATTAAGTGTAATAACTGTGAAGTGTTGTTCAGCATTAAGTGTAATAGC
The DNA here is from genome assembly GCF_032717465.1 of Coenobita brevimanus. Taxonomy (NCBI): domain Eukaryota; kingdom Metazoa; phylum Arthropoda; class Malacostraca; order Decapoda; family Coenobitidae; genus Coenobita; species Coenobita brevimanus. Next base: position 26,065,606 of record NC_136961.1, on the reverse strand, counting down.
AGTTGGTAAAGTGTGTATAGCTCCAGTGCTTGTGAGAACATTGAAATTGAAAGGCATTAAGTGGAATTACATGGAAAATAAGGACTGTGAACATTAAGGAGCCAGCGTTTATTTTCGCCTCAGCTGATCTTGTGTACTGTACACCTTAAGGCTGACCATAGGAAGAACAACTCACTGGGCAAGGTCCTTCCTGTACTGTACTACTGGTGTTGGAGCCTGAGGCAATGTGAGGACTAGGACGTAACACTGGTGTCAGGAATAGGAATATTCAGGGCTGCAGTGAGTCTAATCTTCGACGTGGAGCAAGAAGATATCCAGACAAGAGGCCAAGCTAGGCAGGAAGAGGCATTGCTGGGTGGAATTATGAAACTATTACAAGCACATATACAGACACAGAACGAAGGACAGAAAAAACTCCAAGCACAATTACAAGCACAGAGTGAAGGACAGGAAAAACTCCAAGCACAATTACTGGCCCAAAGTGAAGAACGGAAAGAGCTCAAGAACGAACTCTAGGAACAATTACAGGCAAAGATTGAAGAACAGAAGGAGCGATATGAACAGCTTCAGGAGGCATTACAGGAGCAACAGAGGGAATTATATTTGAGGATGCAGGGACAGCTGGATGATTTCGTGGGAGAAGTGAAGGAAGAGCAGCAGCAGTTGAGGAAGGAAGTGTGTGCTGAGCTGCAGCAGCAGAAGTGTGAGGTAAGCAATAACGTGACAGAGTTCAGACAGCATGTTGACGACCAGGTGAAGCATGTAGACAAGCAGCTGAAGATTAATGAGGAAATAGTGACGGAGTGCAAACAGCATCTGGACAACTGGCTGAAGATTAGTGAGGAAATAGTGACGGAGTGCAAACAGCATCTGGACAGCCAGCTGGAGATTAGTGAGGGAATAGTGATGGAGTGCTGGCAGCATGTGGATAACCATTAGAAGCATTTAGTTGACCATGTGCAGATAATTAATGAGAAAATTGAGGCTGTGGAGAGGTGTTGCACTGATGAGTATCGGGATGATGTACAGTGAGCATATGAAGGGAATGGATAGCGTATGGTGAATCTTGATGGATCCCAAACATCAAAAGGTAACACTGCAGGGTTGAATAATCAGAATGTTGGAGGTTCAAGTCCTGAACATAATTATGATGCCTCAGTTTTTGAGGCCCCAAACCAGTGAAGTGCATGGCTATGATGGGGATCCAGTTAAGAAGAAACCTTAAGAAAATGATGGTAGAGTATCATGGGAAGCTTACCGTGCACAGTTTGAGTTGCTTGCGGATCAGAATGGTTGGGATGATAAAAAGAAGGCTGCAGAAGACCCACCACTGAAGAAATGCAGAACCTTGATGAATAGTGTGCGAGAAGACAGAAGGACAGATGACATGCAGCGTAGTAGGAATGCGAATCATAGGAAGAAATGCTGCTGCACTGTAGTAACGGGGCCAGCATCGGACAGAGAAGACCTGGGGAGGATGCAGATGGAGGGTGCAGATTTGCAGCCGGTGCTGGAGTGGCTGCAGTGGAGTTCCATGCAACCATCATGGGGAGGAGTTTCCAAGTTGAGCCCTGTGACTAGGAGCTCCTGGAGTCAATGGGACCTTCCTCGTTTGAACAACGGACTACTGGGGTGTCAGTGGGAGACACCCGATGGCCTCAGCAGGTACTGGCAACTGATGGTTCTGGAGAAGATGAGGTCCAAGGTCTTGGATGAGTCCCATAACCAGATCACTAGAGGCCATCTGGGAGTGAAGAAAACTCTAAGCCGGCTGAGACAAAGGTTCTACTGGATTGGCGTGTGTCAGGGTGTAGAAGAGTGATGCCGGGCCTGTGATGTGTGCTGTGCCAAGAAGGGACCCAGGAAACGTGGTTGTGCCCCTCTCCAGCCGTACCAGGTGGGTGCACCAATGGACAGAGTCGTGGTGGACATTGCTGGACCTTTGCAACTCACTGAGAGAGGAAACCAATATAAATGTCGCCGTGGACTACTTCACAAAGTGGCCAAAAGCCTATGCCATCCCCAATGAAGAGGCTGCGACTGTTGCTCAGGTGTTGGTTGATCAGTTTTTCTGTCGTTGTGGGATGCCACAAGAGCTCCATTCAGACCAGGGTAGAAACTTTGTCTGCTGTGTTCCATCAGTGCTGCAAGTTATTGGGGATCAAGAAGACCAGGCCGACCCCACTATGGCCACAGTCAGATGGGATGTTGGAGAAATTCAACTGGACCCTGGGACAAGAACTGGCCAAGTACTGCATCGATGGACAAACGGATTGGGACCAGAAATTATCCACGTTGCTGATGGCATATCGGTTTGCATCCCATGAGTCTACTGGCTACACTTCTGCAAAACTGATGTTGGGCTACGAGTTACATTTACCTGTTTACTTGTTAATCGGAAGACCACCTGGTGAAGAGCTGCATACCAACACCCCCGGTTATGCGAAACGCCTTCAGGAAATGATGGCTGAGGTACATCATCAAGTTCGAGGAGCCCTCAAGTTTTCAGGAGAGGTGATGAACTGCACATATGATGCCAAGGCAAGTGAGGTGAGCTTCACGGATGGTGACCAAGTTTGGTTATACAATCCTCAGCGAAAGAAGGGACAATCACCAAATTTGCAGAACCCATGGGATGGGCCTTACACAGTGTTGGACCGCCTATCAGATGTAACATATCGGATTCGGGGAGGCAGGAAGTCTCGCCCAAAGGTGAAACACGTGAACCATCTGTGGCAGTACCATGGGCCAGGACAGTTCAGCTGGGATGTCTCCGAGTAATTGTACTCACCCGCAGCCGAGGATGTTGGGGAGGACCAAGGAGCTGAAGTGCAGGAGGATGGTGACAGTTTCCCAAGAGAAGAAGCAAATCAAGAAAAGGACCAAGACCTTCCAGGAGGAGTGGACTGTCTGGAGGAGCAAGGGCATTGTTGGAAGTGGCACAGAAGAAAACCTGATAAGTTGAAGGATTATTTTGTGTATAGTTAGATGTTCCATTAAGATTAAGGTTTGTGTCCGTTTGTACTGTTTAGTTTTGTCGGGACAACAAAGAACTAGGGAGGGGGTAGTGTTATGAAGGGAAATTTGCCAGTTAGGTGGTCTTGTACCCTCGAGGCGTTTCTCGTACCGTAAGTTCTGGTACGAGTCATCAGAGTTGCCAGTTTGCCTGTTGTTTGTGAGTGTAGTTATTTTGTAAGTTAAACATTCATTTATTTTTGTGCTCTTTTTCTTTATAGTTTTATTTAAGTGATTGCTTGTTAAATTATGTAGTTTAAGTTCGTATGGTAAATGATTTAGAGTGTTATGTAATGTAAGACAACACTGGCATGTTTTGGGCTGTTTCTGAGTTGGCAACTGTTGCCTGTCGAGAGTAAACACGAAATTTCGAGTGTAATGCAATCTTATATAAGATGAGGTAGAGATTATTACAAGTTTAGTCGGGTGTCAAGTCAGTTTGAGTGAAGCACAGTCGGTTTTGGTGTACAGTAGTTTCAGTGTAGTGCAGTGTCAGTGAAGACTATAATTTTTGGTACTTGTGAAACCCGTGGCAGACACTGACGTGTTATTTAAGTTTGTATATCATTGGTACTTTATAAAACAGTGTTGTCAAGCTTTAAGTGTAATAACTGTGAAGTGTTGTTCAGCATTAAGTGTAATAGCAGTTGGTAAAGTGTGTACAGCTCCAGTGCTTGTGAGAACAGTGAAACTGAAAAGCATTAAGTGGAATTACTTGGAAAATAAGGACAGTGAACTTTAACCCGCCCCGTCCCGACGACGTATGGGTACGTCACCACGATTTGCATTTGCCAGTCCCGGCGACGTACCAGTACGTCGTGGAATTGCAAGGTACCTAATTTGCACAATTTTCAATTTTCGCACGTGATTTTTCGTATGTATACACGGGACACCTTCCTCTATTCCTGTACAAGATCCCAAGCAGGGACAATGCCTTACACTGCATAACCTCCCCCCTCCCCCCCTCACGCCATTGTCTTGGCAAAGGACCTGTTACCAGTGACCTGGCTAGTAAAGTTATTCAGGGCCAGAGTGATTCACCAATCGATGACAATGTGGAGGACAATGTTTACATAGCATTAGAAGAAGAAACAGCCAGAAATAATGATCAGGTAGTGTGGCAAAAATAGGTCAGGTATGGTGATTAGTTAGTGAGTGAAACAATGCTTATAATTCCTTTATTACTGCTTGAAAACCAATATACTGTCATACTACATATACATTCGTACCAAGTAAATAAATAAATACCGTTTATGAGTGGATAAAATAGTTACCCTCCCATAGAACTCGTTTTCTTTGGTGCCAGCATGTTAGAAAACCCACTCAGGTAAGGAGGAACTCCTACCTGGATTGGGCACTTTAAACCTCAGGTGAGCGATTTCTCTATGAATTTTCGATGTTTCTCACCAAAAGCGAAGGTTTTAGCCAAAAAAAAAAAAATCGAAAATACTTCGGGACTGGGGGATGTCGGAGGTGTGGAAAACCTCGGGACGTGACGGGTTAAGGAGCCAGTGTTTATTTTCGCCTCAGCTGATCTTCTGTACTGTACACCTTAACCCCTTAACCGCGGGGCGTCACTTTCGTGACGCTTGGGAGCAAGGGATCATACCGCGGGGCGTCGCTTTTGTGATTCTGTGTTATTTTGAATTCACCCGGGCTTTCCAGTGGGGGCTTGTATCATCTATCAGTACTGACAATGTCCAACACTAGTCAGCACTCCTAATCTCATCTGTACTCCCATCCATTGTTGACAATTTAGCCATTTCTCCCCGTTCTTGACTCCCCTCCCCACCCCCCCTCCATTACCCTATGCTCTCGCCTGCCCGGCCATGCTACGCTAAGTAAATCTTCCCTGGAATTTTTCACTGATTTCATCCATTGAAATAAGCCCTATGTCGTATTCTTATACCAAATAATATATACAAGTAAGAAATCAGGTAAGTGAGAGTGCCATACACCTGGAATTGGCTAATTAACACCTGACAACACCTCACGTGCACTCGTTCGCTAATTTTCGCTGTTTTTTTCCCCTTGAAATATGCCGTATAATCTATTTTCGTAATAAATATACATGTAAGGAGAGAAGGGAGAAGCCTAAATGATATTTACATTCACCTGGAACTACCTAATTTATAATGTATTGTCTAGATTTCCTGCCAATCATATCAGTGCTACACAAAGCTGTTTCAAGATTTAACATTGGTAGCTCTGATTATATATCTCCTAAGTAGGCCTCTAATCTATTTTCGTAATAAATATACATGTAAGGAGGGAAGGGAGAATATTTACATTCACCTGGAACTACCAGATTTATAATGTATTGTCTAGATTTCCTGCCAATCATATCAGTGCTAGACTTAGCTGTTTCAAGAAGTAATATTGGTAACTCTGAATAACCCCTAAAGCAGGCCTCTAGGCTGCCCCTGCGTTATCAGTGTAGTCTCATCTTCCGAAGTGAGAGGACGTACGTTTCATCTTGCTGACTTCAAGGCCTTTTTTTTCACCCCCATGCAAATGGCTCTGTGACCTTTACCCCTACTAAACCTCGTGTGGAAAGAGGTAAAGGGCTGACAATTGATAAAAGAGTGACTATGATCTTTCTATTGAGTAAAACAGTGCAAGTGGAATTGTAAATAATGTGTAAATAATGTGTAAACAGCAAGTGAAAGTAATGAATGTAAATATACGTGAACGATGGAAAATAGTTTTATAAGTTATTTCAAGTGACAGTGCACAACACAGTGTAAATAAAATAGAAATGTAAATAACGTAAATAAAATAGAGAACGTAAATAGAAATGTAAATGAGTAGTATTATAAGATTACGAGTATATACCCTAGGAGTAATGAAAGTGAAAGTTTCACTCTAGCATGTCTGAATGCTATGAGTTATGAGAGTGAAGATGAAAGTGACATTCACTCTCAATGCCAGTATACAGGACGAGAAAGTGAATGCTACGTATTTTACTGAAAGAAATTGAATCCCTACAGTGACAATAAACTAATACTACTGAAGGAAACTTATGGATAAAGACTGTAGATATATATAAGTGTTATATAGTAATAGAAATATAAAGTGTGAGGGGTTTTATGAATAATAAATGACAGGCTACCATGAGCGAACTAGTGCCAGTGCGACGATCAGACGCGCTCGTAATTTCCATTGCTTTCACAGTGTTTTTTTTTTTAGTATGGATCCCAAACTACTTGAAAATTGTAGAATAGTGTTTATAGTGTTTGTATCTGGCTGTGGTAATCATATTACGGGTTGTCGGGAAGTGTAAAGTGGAGACTTCGTTACCCTACTTCAGAGGTCTCCACAAGTCCTACGGTAACCGACGAAGGCTCAACAATCATTCCAGGAGAAAGCTGAAGGTATGTGCCATAAGCATATGTAATTTTATTATTCCAGGACTAATAACTGATTTTTGGCAAATATTTTTTGAGAGTCTGTCGGAGCCCAAATAACCCCGCGGCACACGCAAGTTATTGGTAAACAAGCCCGCGGTGTAGGGGTTAAGGCTGACCATAGGAAGAACAGCTCACTGGGCAACGTCCTTCCTGTATTTTACTACTGCTGTTGGAGCCTGTGGCAGTGTGGGGTGAGGACGTAACAATAATAGTCCATGCTCCACATTACAGGTGTCCTCCATTAATAAAAAAACAAATCTGTAGCAGTTGGACCTGATCTGCTGTAGGTTGAAATTTGGGGGAAAACTATTTTGGGGAAGTGAGTTCCAAGGAGATGAATAAAAGTTTTCTGATTGGAAGAAAGTCTGCAATATGGCAATGTGAGAGTCAAATCATGAGTGCTACCATATGCTCGTGTAGCAAGGGCGAAGGCGTGGGAGAGTGGCACAATGGATGCAACTTTGTCCGAGCATTTGCCGTAAAATTTCTGTAAAATAATGCGAGACAACATTCCTTCATACTTGTAAAGGAGGTATACCGATTTTACGCTGCTAAGGCCTACAAGCCACGCCCACTGTCACTGAAAACAGTTGATTGGTCCACACAAAATCTGTGCAGCTTACCATTTATTTGTATTAAATGAGTTGGCAGTTCATAAACAGACCAGATTTTCTCTACAGAAATGTTAATTATTAGAAGTATAAGAATGCAAATTATTTCAAGACATTAGCACATTAGAGAGTATATAAAAATATAAAATAGGTGCCACAAACAGTCGAAGTCAAAGATGCATGCTCGCTTTCGAATCAAGCGTATTCACTGTTTCTTTGATTGTTGCAGAAGTAATGTAGGCACAAACAAATGACACCAAACATAAGGTACATTAATCAGTGAACTACAGTTTTTACGACAATATATATCAATATATTCCCAGGTCATTGTATAACTCATACAACTCTTATAAGTGGAGTCCATGGGGAGGCAAAAGGAAGAGCCACAGTGATGACGGTTTTCAAATGTAGATTTTTCTGCTGCTCATATTATAAATATCTTTGTAATCAATGTATTGCGAAATTAAACAGGCACGTTACCCTCCCTCCTCACCATCCTGCTGCTGTCTTAAGTTCCTCTCTCTCTCTCTCTCTCTCTCTCTCTCTCTCTCTCTCTCTCTCTCTCTCTCTCCCTCTATGATAAGCACGGGTGTATCACTGCAGCACGGTACTGTACACACATGCTCTCTGTCAGTACTTCCACACCCTTTCATTTGGTAACCATTAATTCTATGGCCAACATAATTATAAACTACCATGCATTTTAAAGTATCGTATAGCTATTCAAAAACATGCCTCTATGTCATGACTGTGAGGTCACTGTGGAAGAGAAGATTACATTTGTGTCGTCTAATTTAATTATAAACGTTGGCAGTTATTGATTTGCATAATGATGAGCTATTACAATAAACATGTAACTTTGCCTTCACATACCTGTAAATATGGATTACAAATGGGGACGAGCAAAGCATACGTACTTTTATTACTGGTGATTTTCACAGGGCAGACTTGTTTTGACATTTGATAGCTGTGAGATGAAATCAGCTGGCTGGTGGTACGTTTAAATTCCCGCCGAGTGACTAGCTGTTCCCATGAGCATTTTACCTCACCATGAACGGCTTATAATAATAATGACCCTTAACAGTTTGATAGTCTATCTATCTATCTATTGCCAGACGCCTCAATCCCGTTCGGGGTGGCCACAAACAAATCGCCTCCACGTCTCCCTGTCCCCCGCCATTTCACTGCCCCGCTCCCAACTCACACCCACCTCCCTCATATACCTCTCCACCCCATCCCTCCATCTCATCCTCGGCCTCTCCCTCCCTCTTCCCACATCCACCTCACTCACATACACTATCTTCGTCAGTCTTTCACCCTCCATCCTCTCCACATGGCCAAACAACCTCAGTGTATTCCTCATAACACTTCCTATCACATCCACATCCACACCAAAACGTTCCTTCATATTCTCATTTGTCAGTCTGTCTCTCCATGTGACTCCACAGGCTTCTCTTAAATAACTCATTCCCACTGCTCTCACTCTTGACTTGTGTCATTCCCGCAACGTCCAAGCTTCACTTCCATGCGTAGAGTTGGTATCACAATACTGTCATGTAGTAACTTTTTCACTTCCATGCCCACTTCCCTGCTTCTTATCACTGCTTTCAAGGAACCAGCAACCATTTTTCCCTGCTGTACCCTTTCAAGCATTTCACCCTCCAAACCTCCATCCTTACTCATCACACTATCCAAGTACTTAAACGTACTCACATTTTCCAATTCCTCACCATCCAACCTCACTGTACATTCACTGACTTCACCTCTCTCAAAGACCATCACTTTACTCTTCCCTACATTCACCTTTAGATTCCGTTTCTTACACACTCTCCCAAACTCATCCACCTTAACTAGACCATAACTAGACCATACACACTGTACTTCACTGGCTATTGTTCACTATGTTTGGTGTGATTTAGCTGTAGTAAATTTATGTTTGATACAAAACAAATAAATTGTGAATAGGTTTCATTCAAAAACATACTGTATCCTCGACTTCGACAGTTTATGATACATATTCAACTTTTCTAGCATCCTCTGTGAAATGCTGATTTCTTCATATTATTATTTATATTTTTCTCCTTGATTATTAACATTTCTTAAGATAAGTACAGGCCTAATTACGAACTGGAAACACATTTAGTATAATTAGATGGGTATCCATTCGAACAATTCATATGAAGCAATCACCAGCTTCTGTAACTTGCAATACTTTGGTGATAGAAACTCCGTGTACAAACAGCTAGATAAAGAGTTCATTACGAGCTCACAGTAAAATAGTCTGCCCATCTTGGCTGCCTACTATGAACTGATGCAATAACGCCTTCGTCCAGGCATGGGGCCCTGGGAAAGTGTGCTAGGTCAGCAAGTTTAGTGGGGGCATGTATGCATTGGGGGGGGGACATATATACATCGGGGGGTAGACATATTGTGGAGGGGGTACACTACTCCCCCGGGTAGCTGAGATGGTGTCTCCTGACACCAGGAGTTAAATGGTGTTTGATAATAGTATTAAGGGAAGGTTGGGGAGGTTTGTACAATTGATAAGTATGATACAGGGGCAGTAGGGGAGACATGGCCATGTTTAGGGGAGGGAATTAGAAGGATATATACATATAAGATATACAAGGATTAATAGGTACGAGTCCAGTAAGGGTCGAAGGTATACATAGACATAATGGGAATTACACAATAATAGTTTGATACATGATAAACAAGGAGTTGATATGAGAGTTCTATTGTTGTTCCTCGTTCATTTTTTTTTTTTTTTTTGTATTTTCTGTAGGATACACTGTCACTCAGTAATGCATTAAAGAAATACCATCATTTTCTAGTAGGCAGAGTTCTGTTCACAGTTTGGGTAAATGTCAGATGGCATTGGTAGTCACTGAATGTGAGGGCACTAAGTACGGGGAGTTTCTACGTCGTGTGTAGGGCGTACTATGCCTGTAGCGACTCTGATTTCCTGGAGTCGGCGTTCCATTTTTCTGACACAACAATGCACTGCACGTATGATGAGTAGAAAACCTATGAAAGCAATAACCACAGGGGGAAACACAACTATTGGATGAACCCATGAACGGCTGAAGGCCAGAGAAAATTGATCCATAATGAAATCACTGTCATTGAGGAAGGTTAGCATGCGCAAGTTAGGGGAGGTGATGGTAATGTTGGCAGATGGTAGAGTTGAAGGCATGTCGATTGGTTGAAAGATGTCATAGGAGTGTTTACGGACAGCTTGGTGATAGTGAGTGGCGTAAGTGATGACGGACTCTGATTTGACAATACAATAGTCTGGTGCTTTGTAGAGACCACTAGCGGGGACGGATCGAACCGAAGAACCAGGACACATGATGGTGACAGAGATGGGAACAGCAAAGAAGAAGTACTGGACATGGTTGATGTGAGCATGATGGACCGGGAGGTCAGGAGCTGGGACAAAAGAACAGGCCGAGTAGATGGAATGGTTGCAAACTAAAGCAGACTCACAGGGTGTAGCACTGCTAGGGAAGATAGCGAAAAGGTGGGCAGCACAGAGACGAGAGGTCGGAGTAAGGGAGGAACATTTCTGGAGGTCTGTGAAAGAAAGGAAGGCAACTGAAAGATGATCATGGGAGAGGAGGAAATATTCTGTAGGAACAGATACTTGTAACAAGGAGTTGTTGAGGCGGAAAGGGAAGGGAATGATGTGGAAAAGGTTAAAGGTTATGGCAGAACGGAGAGGAATATGGACGACGACGTATGTGGTGAGAAGAGTGGCTTCGAGAACAGGATAATAATATTCAAGGGAGGAGTAGGGGAGGACTGGGGAGAGACCGAAGGTGGAGTGAGCCCATTCCAGGACAGAACGGAGAGCTGAGACAGGTACTAAGTCGGCAGTGACACGTCCATTTATAGCATCGACCAGGATACGAACCAAGGTAGAGACTTGAGACAGGAGAGAGTCAATGGCCAGTTGGAGATTATCCATGTTGAGTTTGAGGGAGAAGAACTGAGAGATAACGTTGAGATCTGAAAGGTGGCATTGTAAGATATCGGTGAAATTGTTTAGAGTGGACGTGACTTCATTTAGGTGGATCGTGAGCTTCTGTAACATAGTGTGTTGGATTTTAATGACTCGGCTTTGGGATTCTAGAGCTGAAGCTAAATGAGTGAGATCAGATTTGAAGCCAGAAATGTCACGGGCTGTAGCAACGCCAAACAAGCCACTTAGAATCTCACCGCTGAAGGCGAAGAGACCTCGTTTCACACGAGAACGACCAACGGGTGTCTGAATGGAAAATGTGTCATAGAGCTCAGTGAATCTGTTACTTATGTATTGCAATTGCCAGGAGAGCGGTAGGAAAAGGTTATAGAGATACTCATTTGGGTTGTGTGTCCCCTTGATGGCCGTGAGATGGTTCCTGATTCCGTGGAGCTGGTGCGCATAGGCAGGTAGGGCAATGGCTACGTCGGCCAAGGGCGCAAGATCATAGCGCAAGGAGACCTCGCCTCCTGAGCCGACCAAGGCCCCGGGACGTACTCCACCATCGTCCTGACATGACCCAGACCCCAGGAGGGTCAGCACTGCCAGCAGGGAGATCGCTAACATCGTACCTAGAAAATCAGGGTAGAGTTAATGGGGGAGGTCGTGAAGAGGTTGATGGGCAGAGCGCAGTTTGGACCGATATTGATTGGTTGATGAATGAGCAGGTGGAGGTGGAGAGGAAGGAGACTGAGGGATAGGCGGAGACAAAGTAGACTGAGGGATGTGTGGAGGGGAAGAGGGGGCAGGAAGTTGTGTAAGTGACTTTTCCAACATGAGGCCACGGGGTGCTCGCTTTAAGTCATCGACGTGGACCCATTTGGTGTCCTTAGTGGACAGGTCCTGGAGGTGAAATTTGTTGCCTTCTTGAGTGAGGACACGGTGGGGCCCTGTAAATTTGTCATCCAACCTAGAGGAATGCGTATGGGAATGAGCAAAGACAAGATCGCCTACATTGATGGTAATAGGAGAGGCGGATTTATGTTGGCGCTGCAGCATGTCCTCCTGAGAGGAAGCCAAAGTGGACTGGACATACTGGTGGATTGTCTGGAAGTTGGCCACTTTGAGTTTAACATAATCATCCATGTTGTAGATGGGTTCTGGCTTTGAGGATAAGAGAGGGTATGGGAGGTCCTTGTCAAAACCAAAGAGGACGAAGAAGGGAGATTCAGCAATGGATGCATTGATGGAGCTATTGATTAAGGATGCCACTTGGGGAATCCAGTCATCCCAGGACGAACTATGGGAGCCTAGATGTTTAAGGCACTCTAAGATTTTTCGGTTGTGGCGTTCTACAAGGCCATTGGAAGCCGGATGGTTAGGCATGACATTGCACTTACTGATATGAAAGCGGCGACAGATCTCATCTAGAAGGCTATTGTTGAACTCCGTACCATTGTCAGTAAGAATGGTATGAGGGCTACTGAACAGGCAAATTACATAATCTACAAAGGCACGTGCAACGCTCTTCACGGTCTTGTCGGAGAGGGGTACGAGGACACAGTAGCGGGAGAAGTGGTCGATCGCTACGAACAAGTACTCAGTGCCAGATTCTGTGAGAGGTAGTTTTAAGAGATCGATTGAGACAGTTTTCAATGGTCGTGACGGGATTGGGTATTGTAAGAGAGGTGCTGGTAAGCCGGTTGATCCTTTGTGGTGGTGGCATGAGAGGCAAGAGTCACAGTGGGCATTGATATCGCGGCGCATGGTTGGCCAATAGTATTTGAGACGTGCTTGGCGCAAGCATCGGTCTTTACCTGGATGGGAAGCTTGAGGAGTATTATGAACAATGTGAAGAACCTTTGGTATCAGGGCAGTGGGGACAACAAGTTGGCGTACTTCGCGATTGGGCATATCTTTGCCTGTTAGTAGTGTTTTCCTGTACAAGAGAACATCATCTAGCATGAACTCATCTAGTGATACTGGCAGAGTAGGTAAGGTCGAGGCATCGCCAGAGTCTAGGAAATAAATGACTTTGGACCACATGGGGTCTTGGCGCTGAAAGTTTCGAACAACTTCTGACGTTAGTGTAGTGTTTTCAGTTACTTCAGGCTGCAGTGATGTTATAGCTGCTGCTACATGACGTGAGAGTGCGTCTGTGACTACATTCAACTTGCCTGATACATATTGAAAAGTGGGATTAAAGTCCTGGATGATGACAGACCATCTAGCTATCCTACCTGTTAGGTTGCGGTTCTTGAACAAATCACATAGTGGAAGATGGTCTGTTTGGATATACACTGGATAACCATAGACTATATCTCTGAAATGTTTCAAGGACCAGACTACCGCTAGCGCTTCGAGATCTGTGACACTGTAGTTATGTTCAGCGGTTGTAAGGATGCGACTAGCATACGTTATTACGCGCTTCCTTGATGCCTCATCGAGTTGCATCAAAATGGCACCAAGTCCAGTGCCTGAGGAGTCTGTGCAGAGAAGGAAGGGTGTGGTATAATCAGGGAACGCTAGAACAGGGGCATTTACAAGAGCTGTCTTTAGCTTTTGGAAAGCCTGTGACTGGTCGTTAGTCCAAACAAAGGGCACATTCTGCTTGAGTAAGTGGGTCAGAGGAGCGGCGATCTTCGCATAATCATGTATGGATCTACGCTAATAGCCACTGAGGCCCAGGAAACTTCGTACAGCTTCGGTAGTGGTAGGTTCTGGGATGTTGATAATCGCCTTAGTTTTATCCTCATTAGTATGAATGCTTTGTGCAGCTATGACATGGCCTAGGAATTTGATTTTCTTTCGCAGGAAGTCACATTTACTGAGATTGATTTTCAGGCCTGCGAGCTGGAGGCGTTCAAAGACTTGCTGGAGTTTGGTAAAATGATCAGGGATGGATTTACTCACAACAATGATATCATCTAGGTATGCAAAAAGAGAGTGTCCCATCATACCGCTGAAGACTGAATGGATAAGTCGCATGAACACGGAAGAAGCATTTCGCAGACCAAAAAGGAGTCTCTTAAACTGAAAATGTCCAAAAGGGGTGCTAAAGGCTGTAACTGGGCGAGAGGATTCTTCCATTTCGACCTGCCAGTACCCGCTGAGGAGGTCTAAAGATGAAAAGACTACGTTATTTTCACCAAGGGATTCTAGCAAATCAGTGAGGACGGGTAACGGGAAACGGTCTGGAACGGTGACAGAATTGACCTTACGATAGTTGACTACAGATCTAAAGTTGCCGTCCTTCTTTGGTACTAAGAAAAGTGGGCTATTCCATGGACTGACGGAGGGCTCAATAATGTTCTGTACCATTTGATCTGTCTGCTTTCTCTGGCTGTGAGGAAATCGATACGCTGGTATGTAAATCGGCTGAGTTCCTGGTAGTAGTACAATCGTATGTTTGACAAGGTCTGTTCTACCCATCAGTTCACCGGGTAAGGCAACCACGTTTCTGTACGAGGTCAGAAGGTCGAGGAGTTGAGGTGTATTTTCTGGGAAATCCGTGCAAGTGAGATGTGAGAGCATATCGGGTGAATATGTCGGCGCAGATCCTGTAGAATTAATAGTACATACACCGATTGGCATACTATCATCAGTCTGGATAGTAGGAATTGAGGAATCCTGGCACACTTTACGGCCGCTGGGTATACTAGGAAGTCTCCAATCTTTACACCACTTTTAAGTTTTAGTGGAGCATTTGTGACATTGAGCAAGTACAGGTAGCATAAACTGTCCTCTAAGACTGTACACCACGCTGACTCATAAGTCAAGCCATTCACACAACACGTCTCAGGTAGTGTTAGTACATCCACTCCTTTCGCACCGGCAACACAAACAGAGACTTTGGTGAACTCATGCTGTAACAAAATTGTGCACGTATTCGTTACTGCACGTTTCGTCTCTGCGTGTTGGAGAAGATCATTCACACTGTGTGAGGTAGGTAATTGAGACATGTCTGATTCAGCGATAGTGTTGTCGGGGGAGGAAGTAAGAGCCATGTCCGAAGGCTGACATGATGTATCAGCAGACATTGAGGAATTTATGTCCTTGCTCGCAGTCAGTAAAGGAATGTTCGCTGTATTCTCAGATGATGATAGTGGTGGTTTGGGCTGGGTTGGACTTTTTGGTAGTGACACGGACAGAGGTAATTGAAGGATGGATTTGATCGTAAGAACAGGATGGGGACATTCCATACTGTAAACCGGGAATCCAGAAATGTCTATACTACCACAAGCAGGTAATAATGCAATGGAGTGTTGTGCCATGGTGGAGAAACCATTAACCCCTACACCAAGGGCATGTTTACCAATGACTTGCGTGACCCGCGGGGTTATTTGGGCTCTGACAGACTCTCAAAAAATATTTGCCAAAAATCAGTTATTAGTCCTAGAATAATAAAATTAAATATGCTTATGGCACATACCTTCAGCTTTCTCCTGGAATGATTGTTGAGCCTTCGTCGTTACCGTAGGACTTGTGGAGACCTCTGAAGTAGGGTAACTAAGTCTCCACTTTACACTTCCCGACAACCTGTAATATGATTACCACAGCCAGATACAAACACTATAAACACTATTCTACAATTTTCAAGTAGTTTGGGATCCATACTAAAAAAAAAAACACTGTGAAAGCAATGGAAATTACGAGCACGTCTGATCCTCGCACTTGCGCTAGTTCGCTCTAGGCACTCTGTCATTTATTATTCATAAAACCCCTCACACTTTATATTTCTATTACTATATCACACTTATATATATCTGGAGTCTTTCTCCATAAGTTTCCTTCAGTTGTATTAGTTTATTGTCACTGAAGTCATTCAATTTTTCAGTCAGTAAAATACGTAGAGAGCCACGGATTCACTCTCACTGTTATAACATAAATTATTTGTACTCATATTCTTATATTACTAATTACTTACATTACTATTTACATTTTCTATTCTATTTTCAATATTTACCCTGCTATTTTACTTACACTATGTTATTCACTGTCACTTTCAGTAAGATAAAACTATAATACACTGTTCAGTCATATGAATTGAACATCCATTGCTTTCACCTGCTATTTACACATTATTTACACATTATTTCCAAATAATTCTCTTCCACACTTGCACTGTTAGAACTGCTTCTGGCTGTGATAATCGAAGAAGCAGGTAACACACAGGGGAACCTGGCACTCAGCGCACTGCCAAGAGGTGCGTTTATGCTCAGGTGTGCGGCATGTGGTATGCGCACATACCTGACACCTGCGAATTGCAGCCTTCCTTTTCCCTGTGGCAGGCATTAGCTCAAGTCTGTGCCGATCCATATACGCCCTCTGCTCAAGTCGGTCGGGAAGTGTAACTGGATGGCGCCTTGGAGTTGCTGCTTGCACCCCTACCATATCTTTCCAGCAGCTGCTGGACACAAGTCCTGGCGAACAACCTCAGGGAGAAGGACTTGGGTGGCTTTACCTTCATCTTGTACAGGATGAAGGCGTTCAGCATCGTCATATCTATGAGATGCAGAAAAACTTTCCTGTACCACCTAGTATTCTTCCTGAGGCAGTCGATCTCACCAATCATCATGTCGGACTTGTCCACCAGCCGCATGTTGATATTATAGTTCAACACAGCATCAGGTTTCATCACAGGTTCGCCTGTCCTACGGTCGACCTTCCCACTGTCTCTCATCTCCCCCTTATGTACGGTGGTGAGCATGTGCACGACTCTCTTGTCATGCCACCGTATTGCCAGCATCTTCTCACACTTGCGTAGGTGCACGTCTCCTCGCTGCGAGGTTCTCGCCTCTGTGAATTTGGGGAAGTTGGCACGATTACTTTTCACAGTGCCGCAGGAGCCAATGCCGTGCTCAGAAAGGTATTTGGCAAGTTTCGGTGCTGTATAGTAGTTGTCTGTGTACAGCACATGATTCCCACCAAAATACTTTTCTAGGAGCACTTTCACTACACAGCCTGAGAAGCCAAGGGGGTGAGTTTTATCGAGATCGACAGTGCTGGCTGAATATATGACGAAGTCAAGGATGTACCCCGTCTTACAGTCGCACAGTACAAAGAACTTAATTCCAAAGCGATGGCGTTTGCTTGGAATGTACTGAACAAACCGAAGACGTCCTCTGAACAAAACCAAGGATTCATCAATGACAGCCTTCTGAAATGGGTGGAAGAATGACATGAACTTATCCTTCATTCTGCTCAGAATCTCCCAGATCTTCCAGAGTGAGTCGGTTTGGGAAGGTACATCATTGTCGGCAAAATGCAGGTTTCCCATGATGTTCCGGAAGCGATCTCTGGCCATGTACTTATTGAAGGTAGGTGAGGGTAGTAAGGGGTCCATGGACCAGTATTCTTCCAACTCATGCTTCTTGGAGTGTGGCATAAGAAGCATGAGGGCAAAGAACACATACAGCTCCTGCACTCCCAGCATGGACCACTGTTGCATCTTGGCTGCACCTGTACCACTTGCAGCACGTTGTGATTCATACCTGTTGGTCTCATCACATATGTGCTGCATGACTTCGTCATCTAGGAAGGCCAAAAGGTAGTCGACACACTCAGCATTTTCGTCCATAGTGAAGGCAGGCTGAACTCCTGAGGAGCTCTCATCGAAAACCAGATTTTCGGGGACAAAATCTGACCCTTCTGTCCACGCAAAGGTGTCCAGGATTCCCTGTCGTGGCGGTGGAGGGCGGGTGGTGGTGGTGATGGTGGAGGTTTGCTGTGAGGGAGGCTTATCTCTGTCAAGGTCACTCTCACTGACCCTAGGTTGCCGTACAGCACTAGCAGCCCTTACCCTACTAGCTACACTACTTTTCACTCTCTTAGATCTACCTCTACCTCTACGGCCTGCCTTCACTGTTGATGCTGATGGTGACTCCGACGATGAAGACTCCGGAGATAACTCAGCCGACGATGATGACGAGATGAGTAAAGCGGGGCTTGGGGAACGGGGAGGTGAATGCACTCGTGACTCATGGCGGGCTGGGTCACGTGGGGGCATTGTTCTGGGGCTAACACGCCGCCTTTTCACTCCCTTCCCAAATTCTTGTCCTTCCTGCACTAAAGGCTCCTTTCCCTTGGAGCTAGACACTGACTCACTTGTTGAAGCACTTGTTGTCGCTGTTTCTGGCGTGATAACCTCACCCGGCTCATCACACGATTCACCCGAATCGTCATAGTCACTGTCCATCATTATCATGGACAATTCTGCAAGTTCTCGTGCCACTGCAGAGTCACTGAGGCCTTTCCTGCTTCCCTCAACACTTTTCTTTGGAGTAGAGGTCACGGGGCCCTTTGCAATGGGCGCAGAAGCGGCAGGAATGGCGGGGCGCGAGTGCGACATGTTTTCTCTACAGCGGAGGACAAGGAACTAAATGCCGCGGCTTATCTGAGAAGGGAAGGGTTGACAATGACACTTTAGGCTGACTGCTGCTAACTTACAGGCTAATTTTTTTATAGGTAGAAAATCTCGGCAATAAATAAAGAAATAGGTAGTTCCAGGTGAATGTAAATGTCAGTTAGGATTCTCCCTTCCTTTCTGATATATATTTTTATTACAGACATCGATTACAAGGCATAAATCAAAGGGGAAATTACCATGGTAATGTAGCGAATGAATGCACGTGAGGTTTTGTCAGGTGATAATTAGCCAATTTCTGGAGTATAACACTATCACTTACCTGTTTTTTTTTTTTGTATATATTATTTGGTAAAAATATAGGGCATAGGGCTTATTTCAATGGATGAAATCTGTGGAAAAATCAGGGGGAAATTTCCGTAGTGCAGCGCGGCGTGGGAGGTGAGAGGAGAGGGTAATGGAGGGCAGGTAGGGAGGGGAGTCACGAAGGGGGTAAAATCGCTAAAATGTCAACAATGGATGGGAGTACAGATAAGATTTGGAGTGCTGACTAGTGTTGGACATTGGCAGTACTGATAGATGATACAAGCCACCACTTGAGAGCCCGGGATAATTCAAAATAACACAGAATCACAAAAGTGACGCCCCGCGGTATGATCCATTGTGGCCGAGCGTCACGAAAGTGACGCCCCATGGTTAAGGGGTCAAGGGCATCTGCGGGATACTGCAAGTCATTAGTGACATGAAATTCAATTGGGATAGGGGGCAAATCTCCGTGTAGTTTGACTTCAAGGGTGACTCTTCCCTTAACCATAAACTCTGAGCCTTTGACACCACATAGGCGAATGTCTGGTGGTTCTAGGAAACTGACGTGGTTGTGATGTAGTTGAAGAAGATGTAAGGAATTGTCGGAGATCAGATTTACTATAGATCCGGTGTCCAAGAAGAATGACGTTGGTATGTCATGACTGCATCCGAGAATGACTAAACCCGAGGATGTTATGGGATCTACATGGCAGATGGGGAGTTGGGTTTCTGGTTCTACGTGATATTGGGCCGATACGGGCGCGGCGCTTCCCCCGACTGTTGGCGGTTGAGGTAACGACATTCCTCAGTGGTGTGAGTCGTGCTTGATTTGTGGTATTTGCATTTTGGACGACATGAGCGGGAAGGTGTGCGCTGTCTGGTTTGGGAGTGAGGACGTCTGTATGTACGGTCGCAACTGGATGCTTGATGTCCAGGATGACCACAGTGCCAGTAAAGAATCGAAGATTGTCTGTTGCATCAGACACTAGATTGATCACGACCTGCAGCAGGAGAACGATGTGTGGCAGGTCTGCCGCGTGTGGTGGGACGGGAGCGAGATTGGTCTGGGGTAGTGGAGGTGTGACAGACTGAGGAGGCCAAGGGTTGGGTGGTGCCCTGACGCGTGGAGTTCGAACCTGTTCTTTCATGAATGGCTTTAGTAACCTGAATAATTTTATCTCCTGGATTGAAACCGATTTCCAAGGCTAGCTCTCACTGTTTAGGAGTAAGCCAGTGAAGGAATCTCAGGTAACCAATTAAGTCAGCAAAGTTGGTGAGTGAAAGCATTGGAATGCCATTCTTGTCTTCTAACCATTTTGTGCCTACCAGTAATTGGAGCATCTTGCTACTAGTTGCTTTCATGGCGGCGGCAGCTTCGCGGAGCTTGGCATGTTGCGCTGGGACCCTGAAGTCCTCATCTAGTTGGTTTAGGAGATTAATGAATCCCATGAGAGACATGGTATTTGAATGCTGGCAACAAAGGCTGATGAGTTCCGTACGAAAAGCAGCAAAGGTATGAATGTTATTGAAATATCCTGCACGGATCGCGGATCCGATGTCCAATTTGCCGTGGTGCAAGCGACCCATGAGATAGGCTACTTTGAGCGATTCATCAGTGATCTATCTATTGTGGATTTCTGTTTCGACTTCTTTGAGGAAATCATAGACAGACCAAGTTGGGTCTTGGCCGGTAAATTTGGGATGATTGGCATCGTTGAGATAGATAGACTGTGGAGGATTGGCCATGGCTGGAAGTGCAGAAGTGGCGGTAGGAGAGATGTGGGAGAGAGAGAAAGTAGTGGCAGTTAAGGGCGAGCAAGATGGGGTATGAAGGGAGGCAGGAGAGGGAACAACAGGGGAAGGAGCAGAGGAAGAAGAAGGGAGTGTAGAGGCAGGAGGAGAGGAGGAGGTAGCTGGATTTACGAGGGTAGGATGGGTAGTAAGTGATTCTGCGGGAAGTGAAACGGGAGTCTCAGGTACAGGGCGGTGGTACTCTTTGCCACTTCGTAAATGAGTGATTGTGTTAGAGTCAGCAGACAGGGTATGAGTAGGTGATGTCCCCGGGTCGAGAGGGCTGGTGTTAAGCGGTTGACGTGGAAAGTATGACATTTAATGCGGCAATGGAAGATGAAAGGATGAAGATGGATACGTAGGTGGAAATGGATAATATAACAATGATAGAATGGAATACACGAGTAGGTGTGAAAATGAATGAAGGTGCGGGGATGGATGGTTTAAATAAAAGGCGAAGGATGAGATGGATTATAAATAACGTAGGTGAAGATGAAAAAGGGGTAATGGAAATGAGATGGAATATTTACAATATCCAATTTGTAGAGAAAATCGAGGATAATCTCTATAGAAAGGTAAGGTATACTATAGTTACACAGTAGAGACAGGATTGACGAGATGTATGACATGCAGGCGTGGCTGGGCGTAGCGGGGCTGGGGCGGGGCGGGGCGGGGCGGGGCGGGGCGGGGCGGCGGTGGAGAGACAGCTGGGTGGAGAGGAGAAGACACGCCGCGATGAGTCACCGGCAGGGAGTGGCGGTCCTAGGAGGCTCACGTAATGCAGACCACATGTGGGTGAAGGCAGGGCATGGCGGCGATGGGGCCGGTGGTGGGTTGTGAGGGCAGATGTTGGTTCAGTGTAGGTGTAGAGCTGTTGAGTTGCAAATGCAGAGAATGGCGGTGGGCAGACAGTGGGCAGACAGTGAGAAGTGGCACCGTGGGGGCAGGAATTATAATGAGGTCAGAACAGGTGCTGGGAACAGGTGCAACAGGTGCATAGGTCGGCGATGGTGACACATGCGGTCAGGAACAAGGTGTGTGGGTGGGGTTGTTTGAGAGGTGAGCACTGGTGAGAGAAATTGTACACTCGGAAAGCAAAGCCAGGTATTACACCACTAGAGGCACTGAGGAGGGGCGAGGCTGGGAGATGGAAGAAGTCGTGTATCTGGTGGTGTCACTGAAAATCGGAGGAGGCAGTCAGAATCTGATGTTTCGAAACACCGCTGCTACCAAATGTAACTTGCAATACTTTGGTGATAGAAGCTCCGTGTACAAACAGCTAGATAAGGAGTTTATTACAATCTCACAGCAAAATAGTCTGCCCGTCTTGGCTGCCTGCTATGAACTGATGCAATAACGCCTTCGCCCAGGCGTGGGGCCCTGGGAAAGCGTGCTAGGTCAGCAAGTTTAGTGGGGGCATGTATGCATTGGGGGGGGACATATATACATCGCAGGGTAGACATATTGTGGAGGGGGTACACTTCCACAGAAAGTGGGCGTGGCTAGTAGGCCTTAGTACGTAAAATCAGTATAGTGCCTTTGTAGCAGCAGGGTTATTAACCCCTCTGTGGCCACTGGCATTGAATACTGCAGTATCATAGTGTGGCCTGTGGTGCTGATGCAGAGCAATCTGTAAAAAACGGCGAACAATTTTAGGAAGGGAACGAGTGTCTGGGGGATGTTGACACCGATCTATTGTACCCTCCGAACCACATATGCTATCATTACAGCGTGTGACACAGCCATGAGTGGATGTCCGATTTTCGCTCCCTTCAAGGTCAGCACCCACTCCCACCGCCACCCTTTGAGCTCACCCCAGGGCCTTACAACCACTGAAATAAGGGCTGAACTCATCCCCAAGATAGGGAGAGTGACGACGCCCATATTGGGTCTAAGGAAGAACGTGGAGGCATAGATGACCTGTCAGATGAAAATAGTGATAAGTGGTACAAGGCGCCAATGAGGAGGACGATGATGACGAGGACTTTGACGTTGCCCCGTCTTTCTTGCTGGAATATTGCTGCACCACTGGCTAAGAAGGTGGCAAAGCAATTATTTGCAGAAGAAGAGGCTGAGAAGGAGGCGAGCACATTGCAAGAGTGTTTGCGGCAGGAGCATGGTGTGAGTTTCTCCACCCGTGTTTCATCACCACCACTTCCCTCCACCTCACATTGCCTCGCATCATCCTGCACAGTTGCACCACCTGAGCCAGAACCAGGGACATCCTCCTCAGCACCAGAACCTTTGTCTGCCCCCCTGCCTTCACAGCAGACTGGAAAATCTGTTGTGAAGCGTGACAGCCTGCAAAAGATCAAGAGGCACTCCAGGCAGCTTTCACAAGTACAGGTATCATCTTCCTGTGCACCATACTCATGGACATTGACAACTGACTTCACACCATGGACCTTTACATTTGACAACAGTGACTCTGGTGGAGGTGACACAACAGGGCTGATGGCAAATGGTTCAGTACTCAGCTTCTTTCTGTTGTTTTTTTATGAGTACCTCATGACACTGATTGCAACAGAGACCAAGAGGATATTTTCAATATATTATCACTGACCATGGACAACCCGGGACCTACCAGATACACTTCTGGACTGACGTGACAGTGTCTTCCTTGTACATGTTCTTGGCACTGATGATGTTGATGCCTTTCGTGAAGAAACATGCGATTATCGACTACTGGACGACTGATGGTTCCTACGCTTGTCAATGTTTTGGGCGAACACATGTCTTGGACCATGTAGCAGAACATCTTGCAGTTCCTTCATTTCTCCAACAACACTTCCACGGATCCTACAGACAGTTTGCGCAACATCAGGCCCAGTTTGGAGAACCTCAAAGGCAAAATAAAATGTTCTTTGGGGACCTTTCAAGAGGTTTTGATTAACGAGTTGATAATGTTGCTCCAGGGCCGCTTTACTTTCAGGAAGTATATCCCATTCAATCATTATCTTTCTGGCTTAAAGTTAATTGTACTATGTGATTGTGAGACGAGTGTTGCCTTGGATATAATAATATACACGGAGGCAATGACTTAAATCCCCCACAATGATCATCTTGACATTTCTGGCATAGTAGTGAAAAAAATGATGGAAGATTATGAAGATGGAGGTTACGTACTCTACATAGATAATTGGTACACCTCTCCAGGACTGGCATTGCACCTGTTTGCCGGCAACACTGGGTCATGTGGCACAGTGCAGTCTAACCGATGCTGGATGCCAACATTCAGTAATGAGCAAGAGAGATGCATTGTTCAGCTGCAACGAAGCGTGGACCTTCTTGCCCTGCATTGGCGAAACAAGCATGATGTGCACATGCTATCAACTGTATGCACAGGAGCTCTCACTGACACAGAAAATAGATCATGTGACTGGTGAACGCATTCAAAATCCAGATGCAGTCGCAGGCAACAATCGTAACTTGAGCTTGGTTGATAAGTGACGTGGAGATTGGATATGTAAATACATTCTTCGTCCTGTCCCATGGTATAAAAATATCTTTTTCCACTTGATAGATGTGTGCATTCTGAATGCACATCACTATTACTGTAAGAAAACGGGAAAGACAATCTCCATGAGGAAATTCATTCATGATTGTGTGTTCGAAATCTTACAGGAATACGATCTATAGTCATAGTGCCATGATGCGTATGAGTGCAATTCATGACCATATGGACCGACATGGTGCACGGGATTGGGCTGCTGTGCATCATCTTGAAAAGCTGTCACCACCCAGTGAAGGACAAGGACCTACAAGAGTAGCCAGGAGTGCTCACGTACGTTGTCATGTACAGTATGTGAAAGTTCCAAGGGGTGGCCATGACAGAGAAAACACCACCTGGCAGTATCATGGGTGCGAGGTGGCACTCTGCCCTCCCTGCTTCCCTTAGTACCATTCCACTGTGAAGTACTGAGTATGACAAAAACAACTTGTAAATAGTGGCAAAATAATGTGTAAGGTACTACTGTACTTATAGAACTAAAATTATGTCCGTGATGGTGTAAGTATCAATAAGGATGTGTGGTAGTTTACAATGCTTATTAAAGTTTTTTTTTTTTTTTAATCCTTTGGTCACTTTCTTTTTGCCATTCCTTCTTTGCTTGTATTGTTTTCCTCTCACGTTTTCCTTGTATTTGCATGAGAAATTGTCACAGTCTTTGTGTATTGTAATAACCACTCTAACTTACAACCTCACCATTCCCACAATCTCCTTCTCCAGCCAACTGTGCTAATCTCTGGCCTTATCGTTTTCTGACCGCACGCACAGCCACACCCAATATCTCGAAACAAAATAGAATTATCATCCTTCTCCTCTCTTTCGACGTGCACTATACCACCCTCAGTATGAATGGAAATCAATACTGGACTAAACAAAAAATGAACTAGAAATCATAAATCTATTTGTACATATAAGTTTACATATTTTCTCCTGATTTTCATCACTTTACATAGTGCTTGTTTTGTACAAGCATTTCAGCAACATCTGAGGTGTTCATGTGGTGAATAGATGAGTGGAAAACCTTCCCTTCCCTTCACGCTAATTCCTTCGTGCTGGGTGCTAATTGCGGGTCAATCCGAATTTTAGCAGCTGTGGTTTACCCTATACACACAAAGGAGCACCCTTATCTGGTTAGAGTCTAAAATCTAAAAATACCATCTCTCGCCTCTCTTATCACATGCACTTCACCACCCAGACTACAAAAATACCTCGATACTTGCATAAACACAATAAACTTCTAAGAATGTGAAAAAAAATAATATATTTTTGTAAAACCTCCCATATTAAGTACTGTGTACTGATACTGTTCGTAATACATATAGCTAGTCATTACAAACCATTTCAGGAATATTGTAATTTGGGGGGAGGTAAAAATATCGATATTTCTTAGTGTGATATTTTCTCTTTTCTTCTTTTCACCAGCGTGTAACGGCCATTTGGAGAATTTTTCCGCGCTTCATTGTAAAGTACAGGATGGGTTTAGGAAGCTAAAAATTGCATTGGCAGGTGCACCAGATTTTCTCTTCAGTTTGGTAAAGAAAAAATAATCGATTTTCGAAATTTGAAAAATTCGTCCCAGTGCTGGCCAGGGAGACCCATGAATTTCCATGGGCACAGCCAAGAAGGTGTTAATAATTCATACAGCTTTGTTCTGATTTTTTTTTTCCAGTTGTTTTAATGCAACCTCTCCACATCCACCTATCAAAGGGTGAGCCATATTCCAGCTCAAAGCATACATGACTCTTGTAAATTATAGCTAATGGCTCGTCAGTGAAGAAGACCTTAGAATACTAACGTTGGATTTTGAAACATTAATGCTAACCATGGGTGAATTTTACCCAATATTAGGAAAATAATTAAAAATACTTCCACTCAGCTTTTACCGAATCCAAAAACACGGTATGAAAACACAACTCTCACACTTCCTTTACATGCAGAAAAGAACATGCAGTATCAAAAAATAAAGTTACATGCGATTTTATAAAGAAGTAAAAAAAGGGACCATTATTTTATAATGACTTTAACCTTAAAATCTATAACAGTCAAAATTGCCTTGAAGGACATAAGCTTTGGTCAAGATTATTATTGTTCCCTGGAGATTCAGGCTGGGAGTGTCACTCGTCTTACGAATCACCATGGCCCGAAATGAGGAGCGACAAAACGGGTAAATTTTGAGTTACATAAAATGGCTTCATTTCCTAATAATCTTAAGGTCTGAGTTACCAACCCCCCTGGTTGTGACCAGAAACTGCTATTTTACCATCCCTTAAGCTTTTCCTATTAATTTCTATTGCTTGAAGAGGAAATCCTGGATTTTTATTGTAACACAAGTAAGAAAATGAATTTCATTTTTCATTACTTTTTACTTCTTTTTTTTTTTTTTGTGTGTGTGTGTCCGACTCTGGGCATAGGCTTCACAGCCTGCTATCAAGGCCCAGCAGTCCTCCTATACCATACACCTCTACATGTCACCACTTCGGCGCTAACACCCACCGTCCATATTGAATACATGCTATTTACTTATTCCGAGGTAAAATACATGAGTATTAGTGACAATTTCAGGGAAAATTATGCCTTACCTCTATATTCTGCACAGAGAGAGCAGAATAGATGGTAGTGGCGAGGGTAGACAGCCTTCTGACAATCGTAGCACCTGTTCCTCATCTTCAAGTCAGATCGTCCCACTCAGTAGTGGCACCTTATGGTGGGCGTGGTTGTTTTTGATGCCACTGGGCATCCATCAGCAGCAGCCTGGCAAACTAGAGGCAGTTTGAACATCGATTATATGAGGTGCTTGAGTTCCCGGGTCACGTTTTGCATATAAAGTTTGGAGGCTTCCCAGGGCTTCATCAGTTCCACGGCCAGTGACTGCATGTAATTTCTCCTAATCATAGGCCGATTGTTCAGTCTTTTCTTGTTTTCTGTATAAATGACCCAGGAGTTCAGTGTCCCCGCATTCAGCATCCCATAAAACAGGCAAAGTAGCCACCTCTTGGTTTTACGGGATGTAGAATATGTGGTACACATCTGGTCGAAGCTGTCTATACCTCCTTTCGTCTCATTGTAAAATTAAATAATCTCAGGGTTGCCACTGCTCTCCACCTTCCCCTGGTGGTGAGTGGTGGAGAGTAGCATCACTATCTTCTTTGTAGTCTTCTTGGGGGGCACATGGGACAAGAGTGTCATCTCCTTTGTGTAAAGGAATGCTGAACTCCCGGGTTTCATAGAGTCTTTCTTCTTCATGCAGGCTGGCATTTCCTTCTTCAAACTCTCTATTGTGCCAACCAATGTCATGCCACAGTTGTTCAAGGGGTCTAATACCAGAGGTACTGAAGTAAATCAGTTGTCGGTTGTGACATTGCAGTTGGTGTGGTGTTCAGCCTGGTGAGTTCTTTTGTATAGTAATGTCCAAGGCCTAGCTTATCCTTTGGCCTTGATTTCTGCTTACCCAGGTACGGGATGCCACCGACCAAGTATTTGCTCTCATTATCATTGCAGAGAATCAACTTCACGCCGTACTTTGCCGGTTCATTGGAGATGTACATTCTGAATGGGCACCTCCCTCTAAATTCCGGCAGCAGTTCGTCAACAGTCAGATTATCCTCTGGCACGTACATGAAAGTTGGAATACAAATGTGGGCGATTGTGTGTGTGTATGCGCCAACGCAAGATCGTGCTAGCAGAGTGAGAGAAGAGTTCTGGACAAATGTGGAAGTGTGCATGGAAAAGTTTGGAAGGAATGAAAGAGTGTTTTTGATCGGTGTTATGAATGGTAAAGTAGGGAATGTGAAGGTGGATGGAATAGTTGGTGAGTGGGGTGTGCCTGCTGAGATAGATGAGAATGGCAGTGCGTTAGTGGACATTTGTGCTGGGAGGAGGTTGATGATAGCCAATACCCTCTTCAGGCATAAAATGATCCACAGGTATACATGGCGAGTGATGAGAAGGGTGGGTGGTGAACTGAATGAAAGGAAGGCAATGATTAATTATGTGTGTGTGGATGAAAGGATGCGAAGATGTGTAATGGATGCAAGAGTTTATAGAGGTTGGGGGAGTGGACTTTCTGACCACTACTTGGTGGTGGCCAGAATTAGGATCCAAGTAACATGGAGAAATAGAAGAAGAGAAAGGCGAGAGGAAGGAGTAGTTGCAAGGAGAGTGGAAAGGTTACAAGAGGATGAGAAAAAGGCAGAGTATAAGAGAGAAGTGGAGGAACGATTGGGCAAATATGAATTGAAGCAGATGGAGGACGTGGAAGGTGTGTGCAGGATATTTACAGAATAAATATGTGCAGCATGTGATGTGGTGTGTGGGAAGAAGGGAAGACGGAGGGGGGTGCAAGGAACAGCGTGGTGGACTGAAGAGGTGAGACAGGTTGTGGCACAAAAGAAGAAAGCATTCAATGAATGGATGAGAAATAGGGGCGTGGAAGAAGTTGAGAGGCGGAAGAGAGAGTTATATGTAGAAAGAATGAGAGAGGTGAAAAGATTAGTAAGAGAGAGTAAGAAGAGAGTGGATAAGGAATTTGGAAGGAATTTGAGTGTAAAGTGGAGGGACTGTAAGAAAATGCTCTGGAAAGAGGTGAAGAGAGTAAGACAGGGTGGAAGTGAGGTTAGCAGGGGAGCGAAAGATAAAAATGATAGATTACTGATGGTGAAGGGAGAAAAAGTGAGCAGATGGAG
This sequence comes from Coenobita brevimanus, assembly GCF_032717465.1. Classification (NCBI taxonomy): domain Eukaryota; kingdom Metazoa; phylum Arthropoda; class Malacostraca; order Decapoda; family Coenobitidae; genus Coenobita; species Coenobita brevimanus. Next base: position 26,036,953 of record NC_136961.1, on the reverse strand, counting down.
AGAACACTTTAAGGAATTGTTGAACATAGAGGATGGTAGTAATGCGAGTATAAGTGGCTGGGGAATGGCTGGGAGAAGGAGGGAGGTGAGAAGACAGGAAGAAATCAATAGGACAGAAGTGGAAGCAATGAAGAAAGTTAAATTGGAGAAAGCTACAGGAATTGATGGAGTGTGTGGTGAAATGCTGAAGCACGGGGGAGAGATTGTAGTAGAATGGATGTGAAAGATGTGTAGATTGGCCTGGGAGGAAGGTAGAGTCCCGGAGGATTTGAAGTCAGGTATAATTATTCCCTTGTACAAAGGGAAAGGGGAAAAAGAAGTGTGTGGTAATCATAGGGGCATTTGTCTTCTTAGTATAATAGGAAAAGTGTATGGTAGGATACTTATTGACAGAGTTAGAGAAAGAACAGAGAAATTAGTTGGAGAAGAACAGGGAGGCTTTAGGAAGGGAAGAGGTTGTGTAGATCAGATATTCATTCTTAGATCTTTAGTGGAAAAGATTCTAGAGAAGGGAAAGAAGTTGTATGCTGCTTTCATGGATTTGGAGAAAGCATATGACAGGGTGAATAGACAAGGATTGTGAAAAGTATTAAGAATATATGGAGTAGATGGGAAGTTGTTGAATGCTGTGAAGAGTATGTATGATGGTGCTAAGGCTGCAGTGCGTGTGGATGGTGAACTAAGTGAATATTTCTCTTTGAAGGTTGGGTTGAAACAGGGATGTGTCATGTTTCCATCGTTGTTCAACCTGTACATGGATGGGGGTAATAAAAGAGGTACAAGGTAGGGTAGTGGATGTTGGAGTGGCCCTGGTGTGAGAGGATAGTGTTTGGAAACTCCCTGTACTGTTGTTTGCAGATGATACTGTGTTGTTGAATGAAGACGAAGGGGAGCTGCAAGGCTTGGTGGATGAGTTTGGGAAAGTGTGTAAGAAACGGAATCTAAAGGTGAATGTAGGGAAGAGTAAAGTGATGGTCTTTGAGAGAGGTGAAGTTAGTGAATGTACAGCGAGGTTGGATGGTGAGGAACTGGAAAATGTGAGTACGTTTAAGTACTTGGGTGGTGTGATGAGTAAGGACGGAGGTTTGGAGGGTGAAGTGCTTGAAAGGGTACAGCAGGGACGAAAGGTTGCTGGTTCTTTGAAAGCAGTGATAAGAAACAGGGAAGTGAGCATGGAAGTGAAAAAGTTACTACATGACAGTATTGTGATACCACTCTAACGTATGGAAGTGAAGCTTGGACGTTGTTGGAAAGACACAAGTTAAGAGTGAGAGCAGTGGAAATGAGTTATTTAAGAGGAGCCTGTGGAGTCACATGGAGAGACAGGCTGACGAATGAGGATATGAAGGAGCGTTGTGGTGTGACTGTGGATGTGATAGGAAGCGTTATGAGGAACACACTGAGGTGGTTTGGCCATGTGGAGAGGATGGAGGGTGAAAGACTGACAAAGAGAGTGTATGTGAGTGGGGTGGAGGTGGAAAGACGGAGGGGGAGGCCGAGGATGAGATGGAGGGATGGGGTGGAGAGGTATATGAGAGAGGGGGGTGTGAGTTGGGAGCAGGGCAGTGAAATGGTGGGGGACAGGGCGACGTGGAGACGTTTTGTTTGTGGCCACCCCAAACGGGATTGAGACGTCTGGCAATAGATAGATAGATAGACGTAGATATCTTGGTATTGTTGGATGAATATATCCCAAATCTTGCAGATATCTGCCAAGTTGTCTTCCTTTCTCCTCTGCTTTCGAGTGGTGGGATCATCGAAATGGAGACAATTCATAAGGAACTCGAACCTTTGCATTGGCTTGCCCCCAAGGTACAGCCCAGGGCCTATTAGTGTGCCCCACATCTCCCGTGTGGAGAGGTGGTTATCTCGCTGGCACCCACTTAATCATGGAATCCCCAGCAATGCCTTCAGCTCACCAGGCACAAGAGGTGCCTGTGTTGCAGTCCTTCTTGCGTACTTTGCAGCCCTCACCTCCACATGCTTATTGGTCCAACCCTGTACCTCATTCAGGATATCATCATTAAAAAATAGTAAGAAGCACTCGAGTTGGGTAGTAGCAGACCATGCCTCACGTTTTGGACCCTTGGTGTAGTTTACTATGTTCCTTGCCAGTGTCTTTCCTCCCAAGGCCACCTGTGGACGATTGTTCCACCTAAACTCATTTGTGCTCTTGAATCCCTTCACCACGAGCGTGACTACTCTTGCGGATTACCCTGTACAAGGCTTCCCCCCTCCCTCGTTCCCCCACACTACTTTTCAAGAGAAAAGCTGCTATCTTGCAAAAATAGCTATGGTGTTTTGTATGTTTGTGCATGTGTGTATGTGTGTATATGCCTGTGTGTGTAAGACTGTCACTGGTTGTCTTTGTTATAAAAATAATATAAATCATAAAATATTTTTGAGTAGATTTGTAAAAATTACAGTGCAGTAAAAGATTATATATATATACGAATTAATTCAATGTACTTACCTATTAGAAATGTTTCCTCTGAACTCAAATCTAGGCCTACATTTTCTTGGCCTTCATGCCCCTGCTTGGCCCTGGCTGTGGCATATCCTGGCTGTGCCACTAACGATACTGTACAACATACTTTTGCTCCAGTACATGTAAATGCAGGGCAATTTCATCATTCCCATGGAAACAAAAGGCTGACAAAAGTGTACATATCACTTTCTGAACTGGACGCCAAAAAATGCAGTTTAGTTTACTCTTTTTCTGTGAGTGTTCACTGAAAAATTTATTTTTCTTCAGATCTGTCCACTCACATATTTGTTTCACCACACCTGCATCAAATAATAACTTGAAAGAGTCCCAAGGCGACACAGTTTCAGATTTGCTGATTGCTGGGTTCAGACCGAGGAACTCATTCATAAATTCAGGCATGCGGTTGGGACGTGTGTCAGCAAATATGTCGCTTATCAACCGCCACCCACGTTTGATTTCTTTTTCATGAATATCATCAAATTCATCACTCTCAAGTTCTTCACTCGATGAGCCATTGACATCAGAGTCTTGAGCCGACGGCTGAGTCCTCATCACTCGAGGAATTGCGAGATTCCTCGAGAATACACTGTAATTTGGCAAAATTCACTGTGTAGGGAACGACAGTACACTCTCCTATGACACACAGTCAAGACTGATTCTGGCGGGATGCAGAGCTACTGTCCAACATGCAATCAATCACATGCCTTCCCATATATATTGGGATTGGCCAGTAAAAAAAGTGGGTGAAGCTTATTTTATCCTCAGTAACATATACGAGCCAACATGTAAGGCCCTAGCACAATAAACTAAACCCTCTGCTGTCTCCTTTGGTGGCAGTGACATGACGACACAGAGGCATCGTAGTGTGTGCACACTGGAGGGTTATGACGATGTATGTCATCGTGATGCAGGGGTGAAAGTGCTTTGCTTAAAGTTCACTACGGAGTGATCACTTGCCTGCTCAGCCTCATGATGTATTCTTCTTTGTACTCAAGATTTGGCTGGTGCAGAAGGGCGTGGGGCTGCAGCAGAAGGGCCTGGGTCTGCATGTGATGGGCCTGGGATGGGGTGTGGGTCAGGAGATAGCACACTACGATGCCTGGAGGGGCGCTTTTTTTTTGGTGTGGAAATAGCCTTCTTCTTCTTCCTTGTTCTTTGGGTAAATGTTTCCTCATCCTCTGCATCATCACTGTCATCAGCAGGATTTGGGACATACTCCACATCTTTATCACTATCGTACACTCGATCAAAAATGTATCGGTGCACAGGGGATGTGATGCCTGCCAAAAGGGTTCAAACAACTGCTGACATTACCAATGTCTCATTGAGTATCATCAGTATCTATCTATATAAACATTACATTTACTATATGTTTGCAAGATGATATTGCTAGTTGGCGATATATAACACCTCCCGACATCAGGGCTACCAACCTGCGGTAGGTCGGATACTAATATTTCAGTGACCTTCGTTCTGTGGTCCCAAATGTTTCACGCATGTTGTGCACTGATACATTGTGACCCAGTGTACATTAGATCAGCTTCTAAATTATCTGTTTCCTCATCATCATTTTCTAAGATTTGTTGTTCAACCTCACCCGCATTTTCCTCCACTTCCTCCTCTTCAATATTGGATACGGTACTTAGGCCTGTTGTGTTCATTACACATTCTAGTTCTTCGTCACTGAGAATTCTTTTTGCCATTGTGCTTTATTATAATGTCATAGTTACGCTGGAATAATTATTTCACTGCCTGAAAGAAAATTACAAGGTTAGGCCTGTTGTATTAATAACATTTTCTAGTTCGTCATCACTGATAATTGTCTTTGCCATTTTGCACACTTATAATGTCTTATACTTACCCTGAAATAATTATTTCACTTCCTGAAAAGAAAATATCACGGAAAAAAATATTGCATGCATTGCTAACGTTGGGTAAAATTTACTTCAATCCGCAAATAGGAAAAGGCGCACAACCTGTCACGCCAAGAGGCTAGGATGAACTGAGCACTTGCGGAAGGACAGCTGCATACTCCTCCTTATCACGCAGTCAACACAGATAAGACGCTGCGGGAAATTTACCCGACGTTAGCATTCTAGAGTTAAGGATTCCGTATAATAATCCAAGTTTCTTTCAAGTGGTTTTAGCAAGTCATCTAAAACGAGAGGTCCAGCTGAGGATATTCTTAAGTGAAACACCTAGAATTTCAATACTTTTAGAGATAGAACTATTAGCAGCACTGAAAGTACTTTAGGAATTAGGCAATATCTATCTAATACGAAACGGTATATATTTGGTTTTCCAAGTATTAAATGATTTTATGCTCTTCTGTCCCCATTCAGTGATCTTAGATAAACCTTGGTTTATGGAGATTGTTGTACTGAGTTGCGAGTAAGAGATATTAAGCATTGTGAATGGATGTTTAACCCCTGGGATATGCAGTTCAATCGACCGAACTTTCCTGAAAACCTGTATATGGAGCCGATTTTTCAAATCACGTAGAAGTAAAAAGTTTTATGTCCGAGGTTTAGGGCTTGAATTTACACACTTTATGCTGCAAACCAGAGCATTTTAGATCAACTGGTTCATGAACTATGGCCCGTCAAAGTTGAAAAAGTTACCCTTCTGGTGGGGTGACTCCAGTTTTCTATTCGCTCCCACCCTTCCCTCCCTCAGTCCTCCCCTCCCATGACCTTCCACACCCACTCCCATCACCCCTCTCTCTTGCTCCCCTCCCCCCTGTCCCCCCTCCCCCCTATCCCATCCTTCAGAATTTTCCAGCTCATTTTTTTTTTTTTTTCAAACAATACCATGCAAAATAAATATGTCAGTGTTCCTCACTTACTGTAAGGGACATGAAAACAACAGCAGTTTAGCGTCAAAGCCAATATTGCGAAATACTGGGACACCAGGGTCAGGCTAAAAATAGCCGGCAATATTGACACAGGCCATTTACTATGGCTGCATGGCATATATAAAATATAGCTAATGACGAGGTGGGTAGTGTAGAAACGAAAAAAATAAATGAAAGAAGGATAATGCGTAGGACAAATTGTCGGCTCATGGAAGGATTAGCCCTGAGGAGAGATGCAGTAACGGCAAAAGATTTCCCACTCCCACACAAGCGATAGTGGGGCAATTCGGAGGCTGGAAGTAAATAAAATTGTCTTGAACTAGCAAGGCAATACTGAGAAAAGTATTCCAATAGACTTCAACATAAAAAATACAGCAAAATAAGACAAACCTAACAGGAAAAGCCTGGGACAGGCTGTAAAACTTTTGACAGGTGCGGTGGAAGGGTCCCTGTGTCAAGGGAGATAATTACCTGGCTGCTAATCACAGCTGAGATTGCCCGAGACTCAGCTGAAACTCTGCACCATAGAGAGAGTGGCTTATCATACCCTTTGATAAACAAAGTGTACAAAGAAATTCATCAAAAGGATAAGCATATGCAAAGAAAACCTTTGGCAGGTACATAATTGTGCCAGTAACACGTGTTTCCCTTATAAAAACATGCAAGAAACATGGAAACTCATTAAAAAATATGACAAAACACACATTCTATTATTCACACATTGGTGTATGCAATTACACAAATAATAATCTGGTATTGAATGAAAACACGCGACATGAATGATAATAATGACGTATATTCGTAATACTCTGGGGGGGGGGAGGTAAGCAGACGACATACTACAGGGGGTGGTGGGTGGGGGTGGGGTGGGGAGAGACCTGGAGGGGTGCTATAGGGGTGCAGAGGTGGGAAACAGACACCACAAGACAAAGAGGAAGGGGAGAGAGGGAGTGCAGGGATGTGGAAGGTGGGTATGGGGGATATAACCCTCCCTTGGCAGACAGGGAGAGGGGAAAGGGGGGGAACCAAAGTGGCATGGAGGATGGTCAGGGAGGGGGAGGGAGGGAGCAGGAGGCGGCCAGAGGCGAGGGAAGGGAAAAGGGAACAAAGGTATTGGGGTAGAGGAAGGTGGCGAGAGGGCGGTGGAGGAATCACCCCCCCCCACCATGGGTAGGGAACTGGATCCTCCCCCATCCCTACTCAGGACTTATGTACTACACGTCACAAACGTCCCAAAGCCTAGTGTCCGCAGTTGTTTACAAAGGATCCTCTATCGATCCTATTAGGCATCTAGCGAAATTCTGGGAAAGGATCGATCGATCCTATTAGTACTTTAGGGGTTAAGCATAAAGGAATAGTGAACTGTTCAGTCATTTGCAAATAAGTGAATGGGATTATGGGTGATACTGTAGAAAAGAAATTATGTATCTATCTATCTATTGCCAGATGCCTTAATCCCGTATGGGGTGGCCACAAACAAATCGCCTTCATGTTGTCCTGTCCTCTGCCATTTCACTGCCTGCTCCCAGCTCACCCCCCTCCCCCTCTCCCGTATACCTCTCCACTCCATCCCTCCATCTCAACCTTGGCCTCCCCCTTCCTCTCCTCCCCTCCACCTCACTCACATACACTCTTTCCATCAGTCTCTCGTTCTCCATCCTCTCCACATAGCCAAACCACCTCATTGTGTTTTTCCTAATGCTTTCTATAACATCCACATCCACACAACACTCCTTCACTTCCTCATTTGTCAGTCTGTCTCCATATGACTCTACATACTCCTCTCAAATAACTCATTTCCACTGCTCTCACTCTTGACTTGTGTCCCTCCAACATGGTCCAAGCTTCATTTCTGTACATTAGAGTTCATATCACAATTCTGTCATGCTTTAACCTTTTCACTTCCACAGCTCACTTCCCTGTTTCTTATTACTGCTTTCAAAGAACCAGGAACCTTCCTTCCTTCTTGTACCCTTTCAAGCACTTCACCATCCAAACTTCTATCCTTATGCATCACATTACCCAAGTACTTAAATGCACTCACAATTTCCATTTCCTCCTCATCCAACCTCACTGTACATTCACTGACTTCATTTCTCTAAAAGACCATAACTTTACTCTTCCCTGCATTCAACTTTATATTCCATTTCTTATACACTCTCCCAGCTCATCCACCAAGCCTTGCAACTCCCCTTCGTCTTCACTTAAGAACACCGTATCATTTGCAGACAAAAGTACGGGGAGTTTCCAAACACCGCCCTCTCTCATTAGGGCCACTCCAGCATCCACTGCCCTACACTGTATCTCTTTTATAACCTCACCTATATACAAATTGAACAACCATGGAGACATGACACATCCCTGTTTCAATCCAACCTTCAAATAGAAAAACTCACTCAGTTCACCATCTACATGCACTGCAGCCTTAGCACCCTCGTACTTTTTTTTTTTTTTTTTTATGTGCTCGACTCTGGGCATAGGCTTCACAGCCTGCTCCCAAGGCCCAGTAGTCCTCCTACATACCATACACCTCTACATGTCACCCTCATACATACTCATGGCATTCATCAACTTCCCATTTACCCCATGTATTCTTAATACTTTTCACAATCCTGTCATATGCATTCTCTAAATCCATGAAAGCCGCATACAACTTCTTTCCCTTCTCTAGAAACTTTTCCACCAAAGGCCAAAAAATGAATATCTGATCTACACAACCTCATCCCTTCCTAAAACCTCCCTGTTCTTCTCCAACGAATTCCTCTGTTATTTCTCTAACTCTGTCAATATGTATCCTACCATATAATTTATCTGTTACACTAAGAAGACAAATGACCTTGTGATTACCACACGTTTCTATTTCCCCCTTACTTTTGTACAGGGGAATAATTATATCGAACTTCCAAACCTCCAGGACTCTTCCTTCCTCCCAGGTCAATCCGCATATCTTCCACATCCATTCTACTACCATCTCTCCCCCATGCTGCAGCATTTCACCACACAGTCCATCAATTCCTGGGGCTTTCCCTTTTTTTTACTTTATTGCTTCCTCAACTTCCATCCTACTGATTTTTTCCTCTCTTCACATCCCTCTGTCTTCCAGCCATTCCCCAGCCACTTATACTCGCATTACTTTAATTTCCTATGTCCAACAATTCCTTAAAGTGTTCTCTTCATCTGCTCACTTCTCCCTTCACCATCAGTAATCTACCATTTTTATCTTTCGGTCTCTGACTAACTTCTTTGACATCCTGCCTAACTCTCTTTACCTCTTTTCAGAATATTTTCTTACATTCCCTCCACTGTACACTCAAATTCCTTCCAAATTTCTCATCAACTCTCTTCTTACTCTCTCTTACTAATCTTTTCATCTCTCTCTTCCTCTCTACATATAACTGTCTCTTCCTTCTCTCAACTTCTACCACTCCCCTGTTTCTCATCCACTCACCATATGCTTTCATTTGCTCCACACCTTGTCTCACCTCTTCATTCCACCATGCTGTTCCTTTTCCCCCCTTTCGTCTTTTCATCCCACACACCATCTCACATAGTGTACAGATTTCTTCTGTGAATATCTTGCACACACCCTCCAGGACTCCCATCTGCTCCAATCCATATTTACCCAATCGCTCCTCCACTTCTCTCTTATATTCTCCCTTTTTTCCATCCTCTTGTAACCTTTCCACATTCCTTGTATGAACTACTTCCTCCTGCCCTTCCCTTCTTCTATTCCTTCATTTCATTTGAACCTTTATACTCACCACCACCAAATGGTGGCCAGAAAGTCCACTCCCCGAACCTCTATGTTCTTGCATCCACTACCCACCTTATCTTATCATCCACACACACAGAATCAATCATTGCCTTCCGTTCATTCAGATCACCACCCACGCTCCTCATCACTCGCCACATGCAATATACCTGTGGATCACTTTGTGCCTGAAGAGGGTAATGGCAGTGGCTCAATTGGTAGAGAGTTGGCCTGGAGTCCAAACGGACCCGGGTTCAAATCCCACTGGGGCAGGGAATATTTGAATTTCACAAATATCAGACTTTACTGATTTTCCAGAAGACCCGCCGACATGTCTTAAAAATACCCCCGCTAATATCAATACAGCAGTCCTAAATGAGACAGCCCTAGCATGTATTCAGTATGGACGGTGGGTGTTAGCACCGAAGTGGTGACATGTAGAGGTGTGTGGTACGTAGGAGGACTACTGGGCCTTGAAAGCAGGCTGTGAAGCCCAGAATCGGTCACTTAAAAAAAAAAAAAAATCCCGGCACAGATGTCCACTGGAGCATTGCCATTCTCATCCACCTCTGTAGGCACACCCCACTCACCAACTACTCCATCCTTCATATTCCCTACTTTTCCATTCATATCTCTAATCAAAAACTCTCTCTCATTTCTTTAAAACTTTTGCATTCACACTTCCACATTTGTCCAAACTCTTTTCTCATTCTGTTTGCACAATCTTGCATTGGCGCATACACACACACAATCGCCCACACATGTAGTCCAACTTTCAGTCTTACCCACACAATCCTTGAGTCAACTGATCCATACCCTCTTATATTCTCCTTCCATCTCTTGCACACAACAATACACAATCCTTCTTTTGCCCTTTCATTCTCACCCACTTTCACTCATATACCTCATCCATACTCCCATTCTCTCATACTTTCACCTCACTATTTAGTTTCAGTTAATCCACATACATCCACTTTTGCTCCCTCAGACACCTGCACAATCTCTCTCTTTCACCTCATCATTTGCACACCATGCATTCCATGTTGCAATCCGTACCATGTCATCTGTTCGGTTCTTAGTCATCTGTTGGTCAGTCCTGGTCCAAGGCTTCTTATTCGTAGTTTTAGTTATATAGTTGTTTTCCGTGGAAGGGCACAAACCATCTGCCAACCCACTTATTGTCACGTAGTGATCACGTGTTCGTTGGTTATAAGATTACCACTCAGCAGTGTCAATGATTTCCTAGTTTACAGGAAGTCATTTGGCTTGCCACTCAACGTGCGATCGCCCAAAGAAGTGATGATTCACTTTCTTAAAGTTTCGGACAAAACTCCCTCGGCCTGCAACATTCATTCAATTAGGAGACGGAAACAATCTATGCTTGCCCTGAAAACACTATCCATGGTTAAAAAAAAAAAAAAAAAAAAAAAAAAAAAAAAAAAATATATCAGTTAAGTTTAGCCTTTTTTTTTTTTTGTTTAGATCAATCAATAATTAAATAAAAAGTGACATCTGGCACGTTTTCACGACTCATGCCAGCAGCGTTACCAATTAAATGATTTTCCCGCTAAATTTAGGTTTTAAAAGCTGTCTATAGCTGGTAAAAATTTATTACGTTTATCAGGCTTTTTTTTTTAAGATCTTGCCTTTTTTTTTTTTTTTTCGTTATTTTCCCTCAGTCTAGCAGATTTTTACCGCTTTCAAGACCATTTCAGCAGATTTATATACTTTTTTCCTTTGGCTTCACTGCACGCCAGGCCTTACGTCAGACATTACCACACAGTGGGTGGGAGGAGATGTGTTTCGGCCTTTGTCGCGGTCCCCCCCCCTTTCCCATTTTTTATATTTTAATATAATACTTTTTGTCTTTAGTTCTCTTTATTGTTGCATTCTTGCTTTCGACTGTCACCCTCTCCCTCTTTAGTTCTTTCATGAAACTGCCCTACAAACTTTGTAACATGTTGGAATTTCATAGTGTGAATAAGAATGAGCAATATCCTCCATATAATTGCACTGGTTTCACTAACTTCACTGAATCCCGGCTGATTAATTTGCTTCTTGGTAGCAACACAAGTGGTTAGTGGTTGTTCTTGGGCACATGTATTAATTTGTCTGTTTTGGTCTTGTGCCACGAGGGGCTCCGTTTGGCAAATTGCTTATGTTCTACCTCTCTATATATTGCTTAGCTATTCATTCACTGTCTTTTTGATGTTAAGCTGCCAGTATATGTCTTACTAGAATATTTGCTAAATAAAGAGAAATAATCTGCTTTCACCAACAGGGTGTAGTTTCTCTTTGATGATCCGTCATACTTACTGGCTTCGCTCACGGGTTTTCCTGTGTGAAAATCCTGCATAGATAATTAAATATGGATGCTAAAATATTTTTCAGATATTTATTTTTCTGATTTGATGGCACTATTCATTTCACCATAATCATTATCTGCGGGTTTTATTTTATGGAACATTTTTCCTTCAGCATTGTTGATTTTGGATGTAAAATAAGTATTACGAGAGTATCTTCGCATTTTAACCCTGAAACCGTTGAGCAATAGGCTGTGCGTTTCACATTCTTTCGTATGGCTAAGCCTCAACTTTAGTATATTGTGGTTTTCTCATCTGTAATGCGAGATATACATGGAAAAAACACTGATGTATTGCTTTTTGGTGTTGTTTACCTAACTTCTGCTCTTTCCGGTGTGCAAAATAGGAATTATAACTTGGCTGTGGCAGTTCCCAGATACCACTTTATGAGCGAAAGGTACTGGGAATCGGGTCATCACTTCTTTGGGCATTTGTACAGCTACCCTAAAAACAGAGTACCGCTGCACTAAATAAGTGGATGATGGGCGCCCCACCCTACCATCAATAAGTAGAAATCATTAATATGAATTAGGAATAGGGCTGGAGTTAGGACTGATCCTTGTGGCATGCTAGCATTAATTGAGTGGAAATTAGAATATATATCATCTACGTTTACAATTATTTTTTCTGTCTCCGAGATATGAGGACATCAGTAGAACAAAAGATGATTGGCCATAGCAAGAGTGTTTGGATAGCAGGAAACAGTCCCACACCCTGTCAAAAGCTTTAGAATAATATCAAGGACTATTTCATGAGTTTATCCATGTTGGTCTGTTGACTGATAGATGGTATGAGCCAAGGGATTGAATATATCAAGTGTGGATTTTTCGTGGCTAAAACCATACTGTCTGTCACTAATTAAGTTGTTGTATTCAAGATGTTTAACAGTGTGCATGTTAATTACCATCTTAACCCGTTGGGTCCCATTGATTTATATATACGTCCAAACGTTTTGTCACTGTGACTCCCGTTGATGTATATAAACGCACCGCAATTGCAAGGTCTGTCATTTGCACATTTTTCAAATTTTGCACGTGATTTTTGGTACGTATGCACGAGACTCCCTCTACAAGATGCCAGGCAGGGACAATGCCTTACCCCACATGACCTCTCCCCCCCATGCGCCACTGTCTCGGCAATTCACCTGTTACCAGTGACCCGGCCAGTAAAGACATGTCATGCCATGGTACGAAATTCAAGGCCAGAGTGATTCCTCAATCGATGCCAATGTGGAGGACAAACTTTATATAGCATTAGATGAAGAAACAGTCAGAAATGATGATCAGGTAATGTCGCCAAACAAGGTCAGGTATGTTGATGTGTTTGGTGAGTGAAACAATGCTTATATTGCCTATATTACTGTGTGAACACCAATATACTCTCGTACTACATATAAATTCGTACCAAATAAATAAATAAATACCGTTTATGAGTGGTGTGGAATAGTTACCCCCCCCGTAGAACTCGCTTTCTTTGGAGCCAGCCTGATAGAAAACCCTGTAAGATAAGGGGTACTACTACCTGTATCGAGTTGTGGTAGGACTACATATTATAATTGCAAATCATAATAGATAGATAGATAAATAGACAGATAGAGAGACAGATAGAAGCAGGGAGTCAGATGATGAGAAGGTATTGTGTCTGCAAGAATCGAGCAATGCTAAACATGCTTACACACCCTTAACGCAAGGAATGCTTGATAGGCATACGACAGCGCCTAGTGACCATACTCACACATACTCACACACAGGCTGCTAGAACTTTCCATCCACGTGGAACACACGTGACACACCCCTGCTACACCAGAATTTAGGAAAGAGAGCTCAGACGGAGGTTAGCTATAGAACAGAGAGGTCGAGAAGGAGACAGGCCTCAGAGGAGACAGGTCACGGGGAGAAGGGCTTGGCAATTTGAGAGAGAGAGACAGATAGCGAGACAGGGAGGTAGCTACCCGGGACTTATACTTCGTTCCGTGTGAGAGACTTGTTAATATTTCCAAGACAAATAAAAATAGTCCCATACTATTCTTTACCTCTCCTGTCACTACATGACAAATGGGAAGCTACTCCAAGATATAAAGACCGCTCGTCCACAAGTCATAGATATATATATATATATATATATATATATATATATATATATATATATATATAACTTCTCTACAAGTAAATACAAAGTCATTTATGACATTTGGTAGCAGCGAACGTATAGAACCTCGTCTACGAATCAACATTGAATTCCTACAAAATATCAAGATTGAAAACAAAAATAATATCTCTCTCAACCAACAACACAACCAGCTCCTGACAGTATTCTCTCCAACCAGCCCCCTCCGTCTCCCAGATCATCATGCTGATGCAGAGGTGAAGGGATCACAGGACGCCTTGCAAGTAGTTTAACAAAACATTGATACGATCTTGCAATTTCTACGACGAACCAGCGAATCTACGGACATCGTCTCCGAATTAAAAGCAAATTTATACAAAAGCAGGCGAGACTCTACAAGATTAGCTTCAGTCTACAGTGAATCCCTACAAAACACAGCGTACAATGCAAATAGTCTACAAGTCTACGAAACAACTCTATAATCTTCACGTAACTTCAAGCAGCAACAAGAAGAATATAAAACAAAGCAAGTAAAGAAGAGGAAACACCGAAGCAACAAGCACACAAGCCCCCACCACTCCCTACCGCCTATGCTGACCCAGAGGTCAAGACACGCAGCAAAACACCAAGTCCATATTCACAACTCGTCTTACTCACCCGTCTTCACTCAAGTTACTCATCGCTACTCATTCACTCACCACAGCTACCAGTGTGGGAAGCCGACGTCACCATGTGCTGAGACGACAACACGCCAATCAACCCGTGAAGAACAACGCTATCACCACGTGCAACACCACTCACACCATTTCCACGACGGTAAAAATTAGTGAGTTACATAGTTACTTCATTTATACAATACACAGTGATAGACAATAAGCTTCTGCACAAACATATAAAACGTGCTGCATAGTTACAGCTTAAATACACATACTTACTTCAGTTATCTGCATAACTCAAACACTAAATAATCACCAACAATAAATATTCTACACTGTATATATTCATTCATTTATTATAACATTTATTTACTACCAACGAGTGTTACCATTTATACCTACATAAAATACGTGTTTCATACATACAACTATACATTATTACATCTACAGAGTAATAAAGAAAATATACCATCACAGTTACTCAGTGAGCGATTAAAAGAACTGTATTAAACATTCATTAATTAAAACTACCTAGTGGAAACATATAAATTAAGTTACAAGGTAAACTAGAGAAAAAAAAAAAATGGCCAACACAAATGACGTTAGCAAGAGTGAACATCTTCAACACAATCGTGAAGACAATGATTTCCACACAGTGCTGACACACATATTACCCACGATAGGTACAAGTGAACAACAATTCAGTGTATATGGTTAATACTGTATATATGTCTATATATTTTTTATATAAAATAACAAAATATGGGACTATATAATATCATTTTCAGTAATACCTGTGCAATATAAACTAAACTTTAAAAAAGTATCCCAAGGAAATTAGCCAGTAATTATGCAACCATGAACAATATGGAAAAAGCGCACACAATCGAAGAAAAACAAACTATAGAAAATCAATACATACAAAAAAAAAAAAAAAGAAAGAAAAGTAAGAAAGAAAAAAGAGAAATAGAGTAAGATCACATAACAAACAAATGAAAATAAGTGTAAGTGTTACTACATATGTCAAAATACCACATAAACTACAAACAAAAGAGCAAATTGTTGTCTCCACAAACAAGTGGCATGGCACATCATCACTATCATCAACCGCAGCATATGTTAGGACTGCAATTATTACAGTTATGTAACTCCATATTATAATTATGTAACGACAAACGATTACATTATGTTACACTTGCTACAATTATGTAACTACAAACAATACTACAAACAATATGTACCATTTCTGTGACAGTTGCATTAACAAGATGTAACTTTTATGTAACTTTAACTACAATTATGTAACTACAAACAATACTACAAACAATATGTACCATTTCTGTGACAGTTGCATTAACAAGATGTAACTTTTATGTAACTTTAACTACAATTATGTAACTACAAACAATACTACAAACAATATGTACCATTTCTGTGACAGTTGCATTAACAAGATGTAACTTTTATGTAACTTTAACTACAATAATGTAACTACAAACGATATGTAACAATTATGTAACGTCAAACGATTGCATTATGTTACACTTTGCCAATTAACAGTTGCATTAATAAGATGTAACTTTTATATAACTTTAACTACAATTATAAGGCCAAGACACTTATGTAATAGTTGCATTAATAAAATGTAACTACAGTTATAAGGCCAACACAATTATGCATTAACACAATATAAGTCATACAATTATAGCACAATTCTGTATTACCAGTATCATCATACAAGTTAGGTGAAATATTAGACATTACTAAAGTGATAACTCTATGTAATGTATAACCTAGCAGTATTACCATTGCACAATTATATGCGTACGTCTGTTGTACATGCACGTCTTACAAAGTGTTATACAACAACCATTGCATTTATTCAAATATGTATACAACTTGTTTAAAATGTAATATTACTGAATAATCACTATTTACTATGAATAATATATGTATACAATATTCATACAATTATGTTACTTTTACAATATTATGTATTTCACTTAATTAGCTTATAAGTTCATTATAATGTGTATATAGTATGTATTAATATGTTATGACTATTAACTGTCGATGGTACGCCATTTTCGCGCGGCCGAGCAGTGTGGTAAGACTACATATTATAATTGCAAATCATAATAGATAGATAGATAAATAGATAGATAGAGAGACAGATAGAAGCAGGGAGTCAGATGATGAAAAGGTATTGTGTCTGCAAGAATCGAGCAATGCTAAACATGCTTA
This sequence comes from Coenobita brevimanus, assembly GCF_032717465.1. Lineage (NCBI taxonomy): Eukaryota > Metazoa > Arthropoda > Malacostraca > Decapoda > Coenobitidae > Coenobita > Coenobita brevimanus. Next base: position 26,020,491 of record NC_136961.1, on the reverse strand, counting down.
CACACCCTTAACGCAAGGAATGCTTGATAGGCACACGACAGCGCCTAGTGACCATACACACACATACTCACACACAGGCTGCTAGAACTTTCCATCCACGTGGAACACACGTGACACACCCCTGCTACACCAGAATTTAGGAAAGAGAGCTCAGACAGAGGTTAGCTATAGAACAGAGAGGTCGAGAAGGAGACAGGCCTCAGAGGAGACAGGTCACGGGGAGAAGGGCTTGGCAATTTGAGAGAGAGAGACAGATAGCGAGACAGGGAGGTAGCTACCCGGGACTTATACTTCGTTCCGTGTGAGAGACTTGTTAATATTTCCAAGACAAATAAAAATAGTCCCATACTATTCTTTACCTCTCCTGTCACTACATGACAAATGGGAAGCTACTCCAAGATATAAAGACCGCTCGTCCACAAGTCATATATATATATATATATATATATATATATATATATATATATATATATATAACTTCTCTACAAGTAAATACAAAGTCATTTATGACAGAGTATTTTGAACCTCAGGTGAGCAATTTCTCTATGAATTTTCGATGTTTTTCACCAAAGTGGAGGTTTGAGCCATTTTTTTTTTTTTTCCCAAATTGGTAGGGATTGGGGAAAGTAAGTGGTGGAAAATCAGTCGTGGTGGGGTGGGTTAAATACTATAAACAGAGATGTGATAGTTATTGGTCTGTAATCAGACTGGTCATGGGAACTTCCTTTCTTTGGGACTGGGTGTATATTAGTTTCTTTCCAAGAAGTAGGGAATGAAAAAATACGTATGCAGAGTCTGAATAACTTAGCTAGGACATGAGTAAGTTTGGGGGAACACTATCAGAATGATTGGGGAAAATCCATCTGGACCTAGAGGTTTGCTGGTTGGTTAGTACTGTAGGATGGGTTGTAAGTATCTATATTAGCTCTCTCGCAGACGCATAAGTTTTATAAGTTTTGCTGACACACGATTTTACTCACCCCTCCCAGCCAGCCCACCCGTGCGCCACTGAAAACACTTCTCCTCGCCTTATTTTCACCACCCAAACCTCTATGTATTGCCATGAAACTACATCATCTTATTCGCCGATGTTTGTTCTAGCTGATAAGCGGAAAAAAAAAAAAAAAAACGAATAAAAGTACATTAGGCCACCATGAATAAACATTTCCGAATGTCAGTCTCACTTCCCAACATCCTAGTTCGAATGTTTTCCATCATACAGATAAATGTTATTAAAAGGTTTGATAGAGAATCTCATCAGCTGTCTAATGGGAAAGTACAGTTGTGATACGATTTGTAGTTTCCGAGAAAATAGCCAAAAACTAAAAGCCATTTTGTGAAAAAGGGAGCTCTACCGCAAAAGTTTTCTCATACACATTATGTTTTTATTTCATAATCATGTGTAGAATTTCATGATATTTCTCATGGTACCCACTGATTTTAGATAGGCCTCATAGTTTCCTAGTAAATCGCAAAAAAACTAGTGGGTACTCGCGGACAAGCTGCACTTTCATCATGCGCACACAATAACCTTTATATTTCCGCCTACGTAACAACGACTTTTCATCAGAGTTATTACATTATCATGTCCTGTACATACGTAGAATTCACTGATCTTTATCATGGTTCAGGCAGGAAATCGATACATCCAATAGTTTTCAAGTAAATGGACGACAAATGTAGAATACTCCTCCTCGCCTGCAAGCGAGATAAAAACACTCTCTTTCTCTGCCTCACCCACACCTACATATTTTCGCTCATTAGGTTTTATTTATTTATTTTTTAACTCAAAGTATACACATAAAATATCGTATGCTTTTTTAATGAGCTCTCAGAAAATCTACATGACCAATAGTATTTTTTGCTAGGTAGTGATACTGAAACTGAACTTTCTTCCATCTCATATGTGTATATATAAAAAACAATACTTACTTGTGTAAAAAATATAGAAATATAGAAACAGGTCAATATGTTGAGATGTTGGCAGGACCCTGAAGGGTTTGAAGATGAGGAGTTATGTAGTGTGTGTGTGTGTGTGTGTGTGTGTGTGTGTGTGTGTCAGGTGTATTTTGTTCTCTTCTCTTTGCACTATGTTTGCCTAACACATGCGATGCACACAATAGATTCTCCAGGAGCATTGGGTGCACAACATACGTATATATGTGTGGCATATATCTTGTCTCTGGTCCTTGTGCTAGGTTTTTGCTTAGTCAGTCAATGCTTGCAATATTTCTCAGTGAACACTTGCTGCACTATTTTATACGTATGTTTCACACTAGACCATATGCAATATAGCACTGTCTGAGATTGTACATTACCTTTTCACTGAAGTTTGTGATTGTGTGGCATATTTCTTGTCTATGATGCTTGCACTAGGGTTTCACTAAGTCAGTCAATGCATGCAATATTCCTCAGTGAACACTCGCTTCACTGTTTTGTATGTATGTTTCACACTAAACCATACACAATATAGCATTATCTGAGATTGGTACAATACCTTTTCACTGAAGTCTGTGATTGTGTGGCGTATTTGTTGTCTCTGATACTTGCACTAGTTTTGAGCTAAGTCAGTCAATGCACGCAATATTTCTCGACAATCACTCGCTGCACTATTTTATACGTATATTTCACACTAAACTGTATGCAGTATAAAACACTATCACATGATTCCATCCCAACCTCCTCTATTATTCCCTTCCTGATTCTATGGTGTATATGACCGCTTGCTTTGTTGGCGACTATGGCATATCTCTGTGGCGTACGTAATGCCTGCTATGGTAAGTCAGTTCTTTCACTAATCTATGTACTATATGTTTCATAAAATATAAATATTGGCTTCACTATAAAGGTAAAATGGTCACATCATAGACGGGCAGGGTGAAGCAGAGTGGAAACCCTGTTATAATAAACTAGACTCCTGCCTCAAGGCCTAATGGCTGATAATGGGCCCCATTGCTTACAAACAATATATCTATGTTCCATAGACATAATCACTTCACATTATAATAAAAAACACTGTACAATCACAATATTTCAATAATGGCTTCTGCCACGGGTAGGAGGGGGAAATGGCAGCTTTAAAGGGACGACTGACAGCAGCGCTACCCTTCAGCCCAGCTGGTCCTGAGATACTGAGGTTTTTCTGCTGTGCTATGTCTCATCAGAGCAGTCACGGTGTTGCCAAGTGTTTACCGCAGAAGAGAGATGCACCCACTAGAACACACCAAAATTTGACGCAAATCAGCCAAAAACGTTTCTTTTGATGGCGTTTTTTCTATGTAACAATGCAAGTTGCGTCTATGTGCGTTTATATGCCAAACCACAAAGAATGCAATTCACGTCAACGTGCCTCCGAGGGTTAGAACTGAAACAATTTTGGGAAAGCAAAAGTTCTAGAACAGGGACGATCTCAATGTCTTCCTCAAAGATAAGTTTTGTGGCAAGTGTACTAGCAAGGATGTTCGTTTTTTCGGTGAGGGTCATTTATAATATTTCCATCGAGAGATATTAGTTGAATGGATGATGACTTGTTTATTTTTGAAAGAATCGAGAGTTGATCAAATTATTTTTCTGTCTGGAAGATTATTTAATAGTTTGAATGTTTGTTTTGAAGAATTTAGCAAGATTTATCACTGTTTTTGTATGGTTTCTCGCAATTTCAAACTCACGGAGGGATTCAGATATTTCTATTTTAAGAAAATGTTATATGCTAAGGACTCTGCCATTGCTGTGGCACAATTGCTGTCAAACTATTTTGGGGAGTCCGATCTTTTAGTATCTTGTTGATTGGGTATAAATAGTTCCATACCAGCTTGTAATAAATCATTAATATGGGACTCGGTAGAATTGATATCACTGGAGGAGAAAGACTACCGTGAGATATCAGGAACATAATTTCTAAATATATCAGGGTCTCCCCTACTGAAATGCCATCTGGTCACCGTGACTGGTTCAGAACTGGGGGGTTTGGGACAACTGACTCACGAGGCTTTGACGAGATTGTGGTCGGAAGATCCAAGTGGTGATAATACCTCTGTCTTGTATGATCTGGGTTATTTGTCAGGAATAAGTCTAAGAGATAGATGTTATGGCCATGATTATCTGGGATTCTGGTTGGTTGTTTTACTAATTGCGTGAGATTAACAATTTTGTAAACAGCTCGCATGCTAGACCAGTATCGTCAGTCCTGGCAGAGTGCAATAATCATTCTATATTACCGATGTTAAAAAGCCCCAAATGGTAATTTCAGTAGTAAGGGTGACAATGAGGTTGGTCAACTCTGGATATGGAGTCAAATACGCTGGGTTTTGAATAAGCAATAGGGGAATGATATACTGTATGGATAAATTTGGTAATATTTAGGTAATCTAGTCTGTAAAATGAATAATCAAAGTCGCCTGAAGTGAAGGTCAAAATAGCATGAGCAGCATATTCAGATTTGATATGGAAACAGGCGTATCTCTTGTTACACAAATTTGTGAGGAGATGGTAACCAGGAAAACTAAATCAGGAAGAGTCAGTAGACAGAGTGATTTGGGTATCTATGAGGAATCGGGCTAGAGGAGATACAGATCGGAGGAAAAAGTTAACAAAACTAAGAATGGTAATAAGACCACGGGTATCAGTAAAATATCAGAACAAACCCGCATTTCAGTGCTGACGAGTATAAGTGTTTGCAATAACTGCTGTAGGCACAGTCGCTTGATTTTTTTTAATATTTAATGGAAGGAAGATGAAACCAAAGACCAGGAGCCCGCAAGATTGTTCCCTCCAGGAAAAAAACACAAGAAAAACAAGACAGCAGAGAGCCATATTGAAGATCCTTTTTAATTTCACGATGCCTGGACACATTGTATTTAAGAGACTGGAGATCACAGGCAGTAGGAAATACAGAAGGAGCGAGACAGTTCCGGAGATGACCAGTTTCATACATGAAGGAGTGGGAGTGACAGTTTACTCTTGCGCTAGGGTGTTCGAGAGAAAAGGGATGAGAGCTTGTCTTTAGGCAGGTGCTATGTGCCCATCGGAGTAGAGGAATGATGCAAGTAGACAGTTCAGAGGAGCAGTGGCCATTGAAGCAGTGACAGAAAGGAGATATAGACGCAACTGCGGAACAGACTAAGAGGTTGAAGAGAGCTGGCTGTAAGAGAAGATTTAATAAGACGAAAAGGCCTTTGACCCAACTTTGTTGAGAAGAGCTGTATGTGACGAGCCTCCCCACATATGAGAGTTGTACTCTACCTAGGAGTGAATAAAACCCGTGTGTAAAGTCAACAACTGTACAGGGGTAGGAATGTAAGGAATCGGCTAAGCACACAAAATTTCTTCGAAGTTGATTATACAGTGGAGGTAATATGATCTTCCCAAGATAAATCACGAGAGATTGAAGTCCCAAGTATGTTTAAAGATGATGCAGGATTGAATTGGACAGTGTTAAAAATTAGATTAGAGGATGCTCTTGCAGAAGAGCATCCTCTAATCTAATTTTTAACACCAGACTGAGAGTCTGGTGTATTAAAAACAAGAAGAGATTATTTTTTCCCCAATCAGAGATATAAGCCAAGTCAGACATTAGGTGTGCCATAACCTCATCCTTTGTTTGTTGAAATGACTGCTGAAATGGACACTGCAGGAGGCAACTGTAAAGGTGAAGGGTGGAGTCATCAGTGTAAGAGTGGATATGGTTAGAGGAACACTACAGAAGGTCATTAAGAATAGAAGGTATAGAGTTGGTGATAGGACAGAGCCCTGGGGAACACCACTATTGATATCTCTAGGAGAAGAATGGAGGCTGTCTACAACAGCAGCTATAGAACAGCCAGAAAGGAAGCTAGAGGTGAAGCCACAGACAGAAGGGTTGAAACCATTCGAGGGCAGTGTGGAAATTAAAGATTTATGCCACACCCATATTCCATGTTTCAGCCCCATATAATGCAGTCGGTACCACAACACCCTCATACAGCCTTCTTTTTACATCCATTCTAAGCGAACGACATTTAACCCCTTAACCGCGGGGCGTCACTTTCGTGACGCTTGGGAGCAAGGGATCATACCGCGGGGCGTCGCTTTTGTGATTCTGTGTTATTTTGAATTCACTCGGGCTTCCAAGTGGGGGCTTGTATCATCTATCAGTACTGCCAATGTCCAACACTAGTCAGCACTCCTAATCTCATCTGTACTCCCATCCATTGTTGACAATTTAGCCATTTCTCCCCGTTCTTGACTCCCCTCCCTACCCCCCCTCCATTACACTATCCTCTCGCCTGCCCGGCCGTGCTACGCTAAGTAAATCTTCCCTGGAATTTTTCACTGATTTCATCCATTGAAATAAGCCCTATGCCCTATTCTTATACCAAATAATATATACAAGAAAGAAATAAGGTAAGTGAGAGCGCCATACACCTGGAATTGGCTAATTATCACCTGACAACACCTCACGTGCACTCGTTCGCTAATTTTCGCTGTTTTTTTCCCCTTGAAATATGCCATATAATCTATTTTCGTACTAAATATACATATAAGGAGGGAAGGGAGAAGCCTAAGTGATATTTACATTCACCTGGAACTACCTAATTTATAATGTATTGTCTAGATTTCCTGCCAATCATTTCAGTGAAATACATAGCTGTTTCAAGAGCTACATTGGTAGTGCTGAATAACCCTCAAGTAGGCCTCAACCCGGGCCGGCCCTCCTATCAGTTCTCTCTCAGATTCCGAAGAGGAGGTACGGCTCATCCTCTTGCTGACTTCAGGGCCTTTTTTCACCCCCATGCAAGGGCCCTGTGACCTTTACCCCCTACTAAACCTCGTGTGGAAAGAGGTAAAGGGCTGACAATTGATAAAAGAGTGACTACGATCTTTCTATTGAGTAAAACAGTGTAAGTGGAATTGTAAATAATGTGTAAATAATGTGTAAACAGCAAGTGAAAGTAATGAATGTAAATATACGTGAACAATGGAAAATAGTTTTATAAGTTACTTCAAGTGACAGTGCATAACACAGTGTAAATAAAATAGAAATGTAAATAACGTAAATAAAATAGAGAACGTAAATAGAAATGTAAATGAGTAGTATTATAAGAATACGAGTATATACCCTAGGAGTAATGAAAGTGAAAGTTTCACTATAGCATGTCTGAATACTATGAGTTATGAGAGTGAAGATGAAAGTGACATTCACTCTCAATGCCAGTATACAGGACGAGAAAGTGAATGCTACGTATTTTACTGAAAGAAATTGAATCCCTACAGTGGCAATAAACTAATACTACTGAAGGAAACTTATGGATAAAGACTGTAGATATATATAAGTGTTATGTAGTTATAGAAATATAAAGTGTGAGGGGTTTTATGAATAATAAATGACAGAATACCAAGAGCGAACTAGCGGAAGTGCAGGCGGTCAGACGCGCTCATAATTTTCATTGCTTTCACAATAGTTTTTTTTTTGGAGTATGGATCCCAAACTACTTGAAAATCATAGAGTAGTATTTATAGTGTTTATATCTGGCTGTGGTAATCATATTACGGGTTGTCGGGAACTGTAAAGTGGAGACTTCGTTACCCAACTTCAGAGGTCTCCACAAGTCCTACGGTAACTGACGAAGGCTCAACAAACATTCCAGGAGAAAGCTGAAGGTACGTGCCATAAGCATATATAATTTTAATATTCTAGGACTAATAACTGATTTTTGGCAAATATTTTTTGAGAGTCTGTCGGAGCCCAAATAACCCCGCGGCACACGCAAAACATCGGTAAACATGCCCGCGGTGTAGGGGTTAAACACTTTTTTCATTCCTCCCAGCACCTTTCCTACTTCATTTATTCAGAAGTGAAGTTTAGAATAAATGAAGTAGGAAAAGTGCTGGGAGGAATGAAAAAAGTGTTTAAATGTCGTTTGCTTAGAATGGATGTAAAGAGAAGGCTGTATGAGGGTGTTGTGGTACCGACTGCATTATATGGGGCTGAAACATGGAATATGGGTGTAGCAGAAAGGAAAAGTTTGAATGTAATGGAGATGAGGTGTCTGAGGAGTATGTGTGGAGTGACGCGTATGGATCGGGTGCGAAATGATGAAGTGCAAAGGAGAACTGGAGTTGTTCGGGAGATGGCTGGTAGAGTTGAGCAGAGGGTGTTGCGATGGTTTGGGCATATGAAGAGAATGGATAATGAGCGATTGGTGAAAAAGATAACTAGATCTGATGTGAGAGGTGTAAGGCTGAGAGGAAGACCACGAATAGGATGGATGGACAGTGTGAAGAGAGCGCTGGATGCGAGAGGGATGTCTGTTGAGCAAGGAAGAGTGGCTGTGCATGACAGAAATAAATGGAGAGAAATTGTGAGTGAATAAGTGATGACGCAGCCCTGAGGGGATGTTCTCCCGCATTTGGTCTGATCAGCTAGTCAGGTCAGGTGCGGGTAAGAGGATGGGTCTGTTATGATGTGGCAGGGGTAAACCAGTTCTGCTGTCGGGCCCTGCTGCGGATGTCACTGATTGCATTGCGCAGTTGACCCTTGTGCGGTGTGGTGCGGTGAGGATCTGTCTGTTCTCCCCTTTGGGGCTAAGATGTGAATGAATGTGTTTGAATGGATGAGTAAATGGAGAGTGTGTCATCCTGTCTCGGCTACCTCCCTTTCCTTGGTTGAAGCAGCCTAGGTATATAGATAGATAGATAGACGATCAAAAGCCTTTGAGATATCGAGTGTAATGGCAAAGCTTTCGCAAAGTCCCGAAAGGAGGGTGACCAGGAGTCAAACGTAGGTGGGAAGACTGACAGTGGAGCGTCCCTGGCGGAAACCATACTGATGATGGAAAGAAGGTTGTCATAGGAAAAGTGCTTTAAAAATTTCTTGTTAAGAATAGGTAAAAAAACTTTTGACATGCAGGATGTTAATGTACTTTGGCGTTAGTTAGAGGGCTGGGAATGGTCACCCCTCTTTGGGACAGGCTAAATGACTGCAAACTTCCAGCAAGAAGGAGAGGTACAAGTTGACAGACAAAAGCAAAAGAGATCACCTTGGCTGGGTGCAAGCACAGATCTTGAGGAGAACAGGAGGGACCCCATCAGGCACATATGCCTTGTTAGTACTAAGGCCAGTGATGGTAAAAAATACAGCAACTGAAGAAATTTCAGTGTCAGCCGTGAGTAAGCCAGAGGAGGAAAGCAAAGGAAGTCTGAGGTGGGAGGTGATGAAGGAAATTGGAGGAAAAAGTCTGAGCAAAAATTCTGATTTATCAGTAGAAGAAATAGCTACACAGTCAACGGAGAGTGGAAAAGACGAGGGAAGAATGATTAGGTAAAGTTGTTAGAAAGGTTTTTGGCAAGGTGCCAGAAGAAGTGAGAATAATTTGAGTGGGTGAGCTCAGAGCGTTTAGTAAGAAAGAAATTAATTTTAGCAGAGCGAAGAACAGACTTAGCACAATTCAGAGCAGAAACATTAAAGAGATGAGATTCAAGGCTCTGGTACCTGTCGTAGGCTTTGTCCTTGTTGTTGACAGCATTAGAACAAGCATGATTAAACCAATTTTTTTTTTTTTTTTTTTTTTTTGGCACCAGTCACTGGATAAAAGAAAGCAATGTATGTTTCCATGCCTGAGAGAATAACCTCCGTAATGCACAAGGCACACTCAGATGGCTGTTGGCCATGGAAACAATAATCACTCCAGATGAACTGAAAGAAGTACTGCCTGGGGGTAGCTCCAAAGTGCTACAGCTGCTGCTTCTTGGGAGGGTTCTCAGACATTACTGGAGCAATATGACAGGTTAAGGTGATAAGATTGCGACTTGGAGGTCCCTGTGCCACCAGTTCTATCCTGGCAGTGGTGGCAATCCAAAGAACCACCGAATTTGCTGATAATACTGCAGTGGCACGGGACAGAAACAGATGGTGTGATGTCTAATGTACTTGTAGCATAGAGAAGACAGTTGGAGACAGAAGAATTATGATAGTATGCTGGCCTACTCTCTGTGCTAATGAAAACACTGAATGAGAGATGGTCAGGAACACGTCCCGAGTTCCTGTGAAACGGAAGCTGCAGTTCTCCCGATCATCAGCTTGCCAATCACCTTGGGAGTAACACCCTGTTCGACTGGTGCTCCTTATTAAGTAATCATGTTGTCTATAAAATACTATGCAAATGTGTTGACGCCCTACCTAGACAACATTTTATCTTTGTTTTTTACCTCTAACTATTTGTTTATCTTTTTTTTTGTGTATGTGTGGGAGCCCGTAATCACTCAATGCATTCCCCAGAAATATTGTCAGTACCATTCAAATATGTATTGACAGCATATGGTGATCTCTTGTACTTTTAGAATTTTTTTGGCATTTTAGTCCAAGGCTTCTTCAGCATCATTCTTTTCATAATTATCGTCCCGATTAACAGAACGTTAATTGTAAAGGACGTTGTAGTGGGAACTTTATTAGCTTTTACCTTAGGTTTTTATCTTTCCTCCTGGAGGAATTCCTCTGAAAAAATATTGTTCCAAATGTCATACACATATTCAGTGCAGCTGACTGAACTGACATCGGTTTTAAAAGTTTGGTCTGCTTTTGTACGGCTTCTGTCCATCCAGTGCATCTTCACCGTGAATTTCAGATTCTAGGTGCTATCCAAAAGTTCCCAAAATCTTAAAACAGGGTGGAACTCTTGTCGTCCGGTGTGTGGATGGTAGGTGGCAATGCATGCACCCTTTGTTTGTTAGTGTGTCAAGTGCCGTTGAGCAGAGTGGATGCGTTTATTGCATGTGTGTGTTTTTTAATCATTGTGTTTTGGTTAGTTTAAAAAATCTGTGATCTCAGAAATAGAAGATGTGAAAGAGCAGCGTGTGTACATCGAGTTTTGTGTGAAACTCGGGAAAAATGCGACAGAAACTCAAAAAATGTTAAAACAAGCATTTTGTATCAATGCTTTGGGGGTTACACAAACCTAGGACTGGTTTAAGCATTTTAAAAATGTACGGACGTCAACAGATGACGATGCACACTCTGGTCGTCCTTCCTCTAGTTCATCTCCTAACAATTTGGCAAAAGTTGGTGCAACCATCCTCGAAGATCACAGGAGGACAATCTACGATGTTTGTGGCACTGATAGTCTATTGTCTTAAACTTTCCAATGCATTTTGTCTGGCATCCTTGACATGAGACGAATCCCTGCCAATTTTGTCCCGAGGCTCCTCACTGATGAGTAAAAGCAATGTCACATGGAGGTCTCAGCAGAGCCCAAGGAAATGGCCAAAAATGACCCTAACTTTCATTCAAGTGTCATTACTGGTGATGAAAGCTGGGTTTACAGGTAAGACCCGGAAACCAAACAAAAAATCATCGCAGTGGAAGAACCCAGTTTCACCCCGACCAAAGAAAACACATCAGGTCAAGAGCAGTGTGAAGTCAATGCTCATCACTTTCTTCGGCATTGTTGATAAGGAATTTGTGCCTCAAGGGCAGACTATCAATGCAAAGTTCTACTGTGACGTTTTGAGACAGCTCAGGAGGACGTGAAGCAAAAACCTTCAGAGAAGTGGTGCACAAATAAATGAGTTCTTCACCATGACAATGCACCCAGACAAACAGCTGTTTTTGGCATTAAAAAACATGCTGGTTATCCTCCACCCCCTGTTAACATGCCGTTTGTCCTTTACCCCTCATATCCACCAAATTTGGCCCCGTGTGATTTTTTAAAACTTTTCGATAATGAAAATCCTGCTGGAAGGGCTAAAGTCTAACACCATTGAGTAGATCCAGGAGGAATCGCCAAAGGTTCTGAACAAGCTGAACCTCAAGGCCTTCCAAAACGCATTCTGATCTTGGGAATAGCGCTTGAATTGATGTCTGCATGCCCTAGGAGACTACTTTGAAGGGGACAGTGGTGATTAGGACTTAACCTAAGGTTTTTGCCTTCTTTAGTCAAATGTTGGGAACTTTGGGGAACCTCTTGTATGCCGCCCATTCACTACTTGTTATGGTGTCCAGAGCTGTTAGGCCCCCATCCACCCCTCTCCCGGTGACGACTTGGCGAGATGCCTGGAATCACTGTTTGACTCTCTCCTTCCTCATTTCAACAACATTCGCAGCCTTTCCTCTAACTTTCTCACTCTGTTGAACACCACCTCTCTTCTAAACCTCACCTTCTCTTCCTGACAGAGACACAGCTGTCTGAGGCAACTGACAGCAAACCTTTTTCTGTTTCCTCCTACTTTCTCTATACTCGTTTCAAAGCCAAAAGTGGCTGTTGTGAATATGTATGCAGTGACTTATCTTGCCCTTGTGTTCTTGAACTTGATTTTTCTGAATTCTCTATGTCTGGCTTCGGCTTTCCTGTCTTTCTCTGACTAAATATATCTGCTCTATTTACTTAATTCTACTGACCATGAAAAATTCTTCGACTATCTTACTTCTACGGGGGAACACATTATATCAAATTTCTGCTTTCTCTGAAATATCCCTTCTAGGAGATTTCAGTGTTCACCATCACCTTTGGCTCTCCTCTCCTTTCATTGATCCACCTGGTGAACAAGCCTACATCTTTTCTATCCTTAATGACCTAGAGCAGCTTGTACAGCACCCTACCCACATCCCTGACTGCCTCAGAGAGAGCTCCAACATACATGATCTCTTTCTTACAATTAATCCTTCTGCTTATGCTGTTAATCTTTTCTCTCCGTTCGGCTCCTCCGATCACAACCTTATTACCTTAACCTGTCCTATCGCTACGGTATGGCCTGTGGACCGTCCAAAGAAATATCGACTGTGGTACTTTGGAGTTGTGGATTGGGAAGCCCTCAGGCAGTACTTCTTTCATTTCCCTGGAATGATTATTGCTTGCACGGGCAGGAGCCATCTGAGTGTGCCTTGCGCATTACGGAGGTTATTCTTTTGGGTATGGAAGCATAAATTCCCTTCTCATATCCTTTGACTAATGCAAGAAAGCCTTGGTTTAATCATGCTTGTTCAAATGCTGTCTGCATCAAGGAGTGGGCCTATAGGTACCAAAGCCAACCCACCATTGAATCACATCTTGTTTATGTTTCTGCCCGGAATTGTGCTAAGTCTGTTCTTCACTCTGCTCAAATTATTTCATCCGTACTAAATGCTCTTAACTCTTCAACTCGAATTCTTCCCACTCCTTCTGGCACCTTGCCAAAAACCTTTCCAACAACTTTACCTCATCATCATTCCATCCTCTTTTCAACTCTGATGGTTCTGTAACTATTTCTTTTACTGATAAAGCAGATCTCTTCACTCAGACTTCCTCCTCCAATTCCACCTTAGATGATTCCAGTGCTGTTCCTCCATCACTTCCCTCCTCCAACTTCCTCATGGTTGACATTAAAATTTCTTCAGGGGATGTATATTCAGCCATCACTGGCCTTACTACTAACGAGGCATATGGTCCTGATGGAGTCCATCCTGTTGTCCTCAAGAACTGTGCTTCTGTGCTTACACACTGCCTAGGCAAACTCTTTTTCCTTCGTCGTTCAACTTGTACCTTTTCTTCTTGCTGGAAATTTGCTCTCATTCAGCCAGTCCCAAAGAAGGGTGACCATTCCCAACCCTCTAACTACCGTCCAATTGCTCTAACATCCTGTGCCTCAAAAGTTTTCGAGTCAATTCTGAACAGAAAAATTTTAAAGCATCTTTCCTATGACAACTTCTTTTTCATTGTCAGTATGAGTTCCGTGAGGGACGCTCTACTGGCGATCTTCTCACCTACCTTTCAGACTCCTGGTCATCCTCCTTTCGGGACTTTGGCGAAAGCTTTGCCATTGCACTTGACATCTCAAGGGCTTTCGATCGAGTGTGGCATAAATCTTTAATTTCCAAACTGCCCTCTTATGGTTTCTACCCTTCTGTCTGTACCTTCATCTATATCTTCCTTCCTGGTTGTTCTATAGCCACTGTTGTAGATGGCCATCGTTCTTCTCCTAGATCTATCAAGAATGGTTTTCTTCAGGGCTCTGTCCTGTCACTAACTCTCTTCCTTTCATTCATGATCGACCTTCTAAGCTGTACATCTAAACCTATCCATGATGATTTCACCCTTCACCATTCCATTTGGTTCTCGCAACGTCCATCCCAGTGGTTACTTCAACAAGCAAGGGATGAAGCTATGGCACACCTAATGTCTGACTTGGCTCGTATCTCTGACTGGGGTAAAAATAATCTTGTTGTTTTTGATGCATCAAAAAACTCAGTTGTTACACCTATCAACCAGACAAAATCTTCCACAAGAGTGCCCACTAATGTTAATAATATCCAGGTCAATCCTGCATCATCCTTGAACATGATTGGGGTTTCATTCACTCGGGACTTATCTTGGAAAGATCATATTGCATCTCTTGTAAAATCTGCTTCCAAGAGATTGAGTGTGCTAAGCTGAATCCGTACCTTCTTTACCCCTGCACAGTTGTTGAATTTATACACGTGTTTTACTCGCCCCTGTGTAGAGTACAACTCTTATGCGTGTGGCAGCTCCCCACATACAACTCTTCTCAATAGGGTGGAGTCAAAGCTTTTCATCTCACTAACTCTCCTCCTGGCTCCCTTCAACCTCTGTCTCTTCGCCACAGTGTTGCATCTTTATCTCTTTTCTGTCGTTACTTCAATGGTCACTGCTGCTCTGAACTGTCTGCTTGCATCCCTCTACCTCTACGACGGGTCCATGGCACCAGTCTAGAAACAAACTCTCATCACTTCTCTGTCCAGCTCTCCCATGCAAGAGTTAACCGTTACTCCCAGTCCTTCATTTATGCAACAGGTCAACTCTGGAACTGTCTCCCTCTGTCTGTATTTCCTACTTTCTTTGATCTCCAGTCTTTCAGATGCATTGTGTCCAGTCATCTCGAAACTAACGGAACTTGAATTTGGCTTTCTTTTGTATTGTTTTTGTTGTTTTCTTGGAAGGAACGGTTTGCAGGCGCCTGGCCATTGATTGCTTCTTTCTTGCATTAAAAAAAAATAAATAAAATCATTCCTCTATCTTCGTTACATTGTTCTATGGATGTACTTGCTAAGTAGTCTTGGTGCCATGTTATCTTGTGTGCTTCCACAAATCAATCAAAGACTGCAAAATAGCCTATAAGAATTTGAATATGCTATGAAGTCACTCCTTCCTGAACCCTCCCACATGGTCTGATTATGCAGTTGTATCCTCTGCCTCTTTTTCGTCTCATATTTTCATGTATGCATGAGGTGACGTTAGTTATACTGATCTTCCCAAAACCTGAAATGAATGCTAAATTAATGATAATGCAAATGGTCTCAGAGAGTCATGTATGGACGTGAATGGCAGTGAAATTACTCTAAAAAAATAATGCTACTGCAGCAAATTACCTGTCACTGATAAACTTTAGGTCTCAGAGTATAGAAAAATTACTTGATTAATATAAAAATATTTTGTGATATTATTATGTAAGAATTGTGTATGGTCAAAGATAAGTTATTGGTGAAATATGCACCAGTTTATTCAGTGAAAAAAATATATTCTACAGGCAACAGACGAGATCCTAGCACCATGGGGATTTGGAGTATTCAGGAGCTCAATCGCAAGTCCTAACACCAATGAGACACAGACATTCCTTTTTTGGACTCATGCTGTGGATGCAAAACGGGTAAGGTTAATCTTTGTCACTTGGGGCCAGCTATGTGCTTTGTCCCGTAATCTGCTAAAGATGGAATCTTTCTGTGTCATTAACATAAATTCAACATTAATCGAACTTTGATTATAGTTGTGTGCAACATTATCAACGTTGGCATTTAACTTCCTTTCGTGTAACAGGTTCACTCAAGTGTAAAGTTGTAAAAAAAAAAGCATTATTTAACCCCTACGCACTGACTGACGTGTATAACCCTCACGATGTTGGGCGCGGAGCAACACGAGTTGACGTGTATAGCCACAACACCTTCCCACCACCCTTTGAAATTAAACTTAACCTTACTCATCGACGGGACCACCTGGAGATGTGGGGATACTTACATTTAAAAGAGGAAGAGTTGTTGAGTCTTATGTATCATTAATTTTTTCTCTAGCTATTAACAGTTTGGAAGATATTAGGGTTTGAAGTAGGGGCATTTTTTCCACCACGGACATCCCCCATAGGGAGGGTCGTGCGACATCGGAAAACCCCCGGAGTGTAAGGGTTAAGAATGCCTGATTCTGCTTAAAGTCTTTGAGATATCTACCATAGAAACAAAGAATTATCAAAATCTGAATGGAATGTAGTCCAGGAATCTGAAAGAAATCGAACACCAGTGACAAACAGTCCTTGATTTTAGTGAAAATATTATGAAAAGAAAGATATGTGAAAATCTGACTGTAAAGAATAAACCCAAAAAGCTGTTAAAATGCAAGACATTAAAGTAGCTGACCAAGAATTAAAGGACTCAGAAAAAATATTTAAGCAAGCTGAATGAGCGCTGTCTTCCAGTAATAATAAAATGTTAAATTTGAGAGGCGAAAGAGCTTGCTGAGGACGGGTTTAATCATTAGCACAGATCTTGAGAAATAAATACGAACCCCACCACAATGGTATGCTTTATTAGTGTGGATGCCAGTGAGAGCAGTGAATATATCCTTTGAGGAAATGTTATTATATGGCAGGGGCAAGTAAAACTAGGCAAATATATTTTGGTGAAAGACGAAGACTAAGTTGATTTACACACCAAAGTTTGACCGAAAAGTAGAAATTTAGCAGTGGAGGAAAGAGAAACTCGGCTATGTGAATGGAAACGATACGGGTATTGTTTACTCGAATGGTTTTAGAAAAGTATCAACAAGAAAGATGTTACTTTGTTTTGGAGAGTTCGCAGCATTTATATACAATGACGTTTTCAAGAGTCAGTGGATAGAGTAAGCACGTTTCTGGCAGAAAGGTAGAATGCATCTGATGAACGGTAATAGGCGCAGGTTGAGTAGTTCAGACAAGTATTTTTGCATACTCTGTGGGAAGTAATATGGGACTGGATGATAAACTTTGGGATTTAAGTGCTTCTACAGTAGGACAGCTAGTTGGTAGTATCGTGATGACACATTGTTTTGTAGAAATAATTTCTGTTGCATTTGTGAATCATCCAAGCATTATTGTATATAAATTTATTCAGGAACTCACATGGATATATTTTATTATGATAAACAACAGAAAAAATATGGTACATGTATTGTTTTACAAAACCTGGGAATGTCTGGGCTTCTGTTTCAGCAATGGCCTACATCAATAAATAACTGGCTACCGACCAGTCTTGTGGCGCCAAATTCGCAGTTTCTCCTAATTTATATTAAAGTTATAATTTCAATGGACACCGACCCACAGCCAAATTTCACGAATGAACACGGTGACAGTAGCTCTCCCCCCCCCCACGCATTTCCTGTGTAGCTTCCATGACGAATGCCAAGAAAAACATATTATAGCCAAAGCCGGGCTCTGATATGGTTGATAACCATTAGTGCAGAGTTTCATGAACCTGGTTAAAAAAAAACGAACTCCGTCTTATGATTCAGTCATTATAAGGCATTGTGCCAAAGTAGCTCATATGTACTGCAACTGGAGCCCATGTGTGCTACATTTCTATTTAACTCAAGTAAAAGGGATGGTACCAGCTGTCTCCCTATCCTGTCTGATAGTAATCAATAACCAATAATTAAGTCCCATCTGGCAGCACATCCCCTGAGGCACGGAATAACTAAAGGTGGGAAAGACCATATGTACCAAGTCTTCCGAGGAGGTAAAGGCTGCTGTATACCACTAAGGGCATGTTTACAAAGTTGAATCCAACTGACAGGCTGAAAAAAAATACGGAAATCAAACCTGAAAAACTTGAGAACACGTTACACCACTGTATAAATGCAGGCAACTAATGTCTTTGACTTTGAAATTATAACATATCATACCAAATTTATCACATAATTATAAAAGAATGTGTTTGTGGAATATGCATGTACTGCGGTGCAGATAGAGAAATATGTTTAAGAGACTAGCGTGAACTGTCCCCTAAACAATGAGCAAAAGAACATATATAACCTGAAACGGCATCATGTTGGCTTGTGAAACTGAAGCCCCTGCTCCCCCTGTCACTTCTGTTCCAGACGCTACGAGTATTGTTCTGTTCGGAAGGTAACATTATAATCTCCACGCTCTCATTATTATTACTGCCAAAATGGAGGTATGGTCAACCTTGAAATTTAACCCGTCACATCCCGAGCTATTTCGCACGTCTGACACCCCCCAATCCCGAGCTATTTGGGAAAAAATTTGTTTTGGCTAAAACTTCCGCTTTTGTTGAGAAACAAAGGAAAATCACCAAGAAAGGGCTTACCGTGGTCCATAAGTGGTGTATTCTATCATTGACGTGTGAGTCGCTCACGTTTTCTATGGTAGGTAATTTAGGGAGAAACCACAAACAACACCTCTACATTTATTGAATTTGAGCTAATAAACAACAAGAATAACAATATAATGGATTTCATTGACATATATATGAAAAATAAGCATTGTACCTTTGCTTGAGCATAGCGAGTTGGGTCAGAGTGGTAACACGCTATGTGCTAAGTTTCTTGTTTCCGTCAACATATCATTTTTTCTACTTGTATACAACTGTTTCAATGCCATTTTACCATTTTGTACTGTTTGTAAATGGTTTCAGTTGTTTTCATTCATTACGGTGACATGTAGCACAACTATAGTGCACATCTGCTTACTCAGCACACTCACTATGACTCGTATTTCAACATACTGTATTGTTTTATCACTTTCATAGTATTGTTTTCTTTACATTGAACCTTTCCTCCACAACTGTAAATGTTTATAAGTATTTACATTCATTATGAGGGCATTTGGCGAACGCTAGCTCATATTCACGTAGCAAGCACAATCTCTACCACTTGTATTTCAACTTCTACTTTATTTCTTCAGTTCCAAATATACTTCCCCACTTACATTACACCCGTTTACACCCAATACTGCACAATATATATTTACGGGCCTTATTTATTCAACTGAGCATCAGAATATCGCGCCAAAATACCCCCGCAATGAATGTTTCGACTAATATAATACTCATACACTTACATACTAATTTCCCACTTATATTACACCCGTTTCCACTTGTATACTCCTATTTACATAAATATGGACCTTATTTATTCCAATGAATGTTAGAAAATCGCATCTGTATACACTTGCTAGGAATATTTTGACTTAGAATCAATTTCAGCACTTACAAAAATTACAACTAATATTCCACCCGTTTGCATTTTTCATACTAATATTTACATATTTACGGGCCTTATTTATTCCACTGAGCGTCAGAATATCGCATCAAAATACCCCTGCTAGGTATGTTTCCACTTAGATCATATTTATACACTTACATAATAATTTTCCACTTACATTACACCCGTTTCCATTTACATACCACTATTTACAGATCTACGGGCCTTATAATTACACTGAGCATCTGTTTGTCGCATTTATTTCTGAGCATCAGCGTCATATAACATTCACACCTTATCAGAAGTGCATCAAGGTGTGGTACTAAAACAAGGGTGAATGCAGAGACCCACGTCATACTCTACGCACTCATAGCGGGTGTCTTTTCTCTGAGTGCTGGGTCTCACCCGGGAATTACTACCTACGTGACACCTGCGTTGGGGGCTAGGTCTGTTTGGCTGGGGAGGTATAGGAGTGGGAAAATGGCAAGTGGATATTCTCAGGGGAGTTTGGGCGGTAGGGGCAGTGCGTGTGCGGTGCTGGGACCTTTCAACCGCATACCGGGCAAAAATCTCTCGTGTTAGCTCCCTCACAAACCCTTCAAAGGTTTTCTGAACTCCTGTTGTCATGGCGTGCAGGTGGTGGCAATTCAGGGCAGTTATATCTAGCAAGTGAAAGAAGAGCTTCTTGTGCCACTTCATCGTGGTCCTGGCACACTCGACCGTGGATATCATGGAGTCTGACTGGTCCACCAGGCGCATGTTGATGTAATCGAGGACACACTCAGGTTTCCATATGTGGCGCCTGTTCTCGCTCCGGTAATCCACGGACTCTGTACGGTGCATCAAGGGGCAGTGAACCGTGGACAAGAGGCTGATTTCTCGATTGTGGTTCCACACTGTTGCAAGTATATTGTTGGCCTGGAGGAAGACAACCTCATTTCTGTCAAGTTTCCACCCCACCTTGACCATGTGACGCCGGTTCACCTTGACGGTACCACAGATTCCCGTGTCATGTCTGTGTAGATAACGAGCGAGAAGAGGGCTAGTGTACCAGTTGTCCAGGTAAAGAACATGACCACGATGAAGGATTCCCGTGTCATGTCTGTGTAGATAACGAGCGAGAAGAGGGCTAGTGTACCAGTTGTCCAGGTAAAGGACATGACCACGATGAAGGTAGTCTTCTAACATTGTCTTTACCACTGGTCCACGGTCCAATACTCCGATCTTCTATTATGTCTGTCTGTGCACTGGTGTACAAGACTATGTCTTGCATATAACCAGTCCTACAGTCACACATAACAAAGATCTTGAACCTAAAACGGTGCCTTTTGCTGGGTATGTGCTGCCAAAATGAAATATTGCCTCTCCACAACACGAGACTCTCGTATATGACGAGGTCTCTATAGGGATAAAATGAGGAACGAAATGTTTGCCTCAGGCGATCAAAGACCAACCTAATTCGCCTCATCTTATCTATGTCATTCGCATTTGCAGGATCATCAGCATGGTAAAAGTGGAGGCGACTTAAAATCTGCTGAAAGGGGTTACGGCTCATGACTTGGCCAAATATTGGTGTCAGCATAACAGGGTCCCTTGTCCAGTAAGCCAAAATTCTGTTCTTTCGTACAATACCCATCAAAAGTCAATCTATCTATTGCCAGACGCCTCAATCCCGTTTGGGGTGGCCACAAGCAAATCGCCTCCACGTCGTCCTGTCCCCCGCCATTTCACTGCCCTGCTCCCAACTCACACCCCCCTCTCATATACATCTCCACACCATCCCTCCTTCTCATCCTCGGCCTCCCCCTCCATCTTCCCCCCTCCATCTCACTCACATACACTTTCTTCGTCAGTCTTTCACCCTCCATCCTCTCCACATGGCCAAACCACCTCATTGTGTTCCTCATAACACTTCCTATCACATCCACATCCACACCACAATGCTTCTTTATATCCTCATTCGTCAGCCTGTCTCTCCATGTGACTCTACAGGCTTCTCTTAAATAACTCATTTCCACTGCTCTCATTCTTGACTTGTGTCCCTCCAACAACGTCCAAGCTTCACTTCCATACGTTAGAGTTGGTATCACAATACTGTCATGTAGTAACTTTTTCACTTCCATGCTCACTTCCCTGTTTGTTATCATTGCTTTCAAAGAACCAGCAACCTTTCTTCTCTGCTGTACCCTTTCAAGCCCTCCAAACCTCCATCCTTACTCATCACACTACCCAAGTACTTAAACGTACTCACATTTTCCAATTCCTCACCATCCAACCTCGCTGTACATTCACTGACTTCACCTCTCTCAAAGACCATCACTTTACTCTTCCCTACATTCACCTTTAGATTCCGTTTCTTGCACACTCTCCCAAACTCATCCACCAAGCCTTGCAGCTCCCCTTCGTCTTCACTCAACAACACAGTATCATCTGCAAAGAACAGTACAGGGAGTTTCCAAACGCTATCCTCTCTCACCAGGGCCACTCCAACATCCACTACCCTACCTTGTACCTCTTTTATTACCCCATCCATGAACAGATTGAACAACCATGGAGACATGACACATCCCTGTTTCAACCCAACCTTCAAAGAGAAAAATTCACTTAGTTCACCATCCACACGCACTGCAGCCTTAGCACCATCATACATACTCTTCACAGCAATCAACAACTTTCCATCTACTCCATATATTCTTAATACTTTCCATAATCCTTGTCTATCCACCCTGTCATATGCTTTCTCCAAATCCATGAAAGCCACAAACAGCTTCTTTCCCTTCTCTTGAAACTTTTCCACTAAAGATCTAAGAATGAATATCTGACCTACACAACCTCTTCCCTTCCTAAAGCCTCTCTGTTCTTCTCCAACTAATTCCTTTGTTCTTTCTCTACCTCTGTCAATAAGTATCCTACCATACACTTTTCCTATTATACTAAGAAGACAAATGCCCCTATGATTACCACACACTTCTTTTTCCCCTTTTCCTTTGTACAAGGGAATAATTATACCCAACTTCCAATCCTCCGGGACTCTACCTTCCTCCCAGGCCAATCTGCACATCTTCCACATCCATTCTACTACTATCTCTCCCCCATGCTTCAGCATTTCACCACATACTCCATCAATTCCTGGGGCTTTCCCCAATTTAACTTTCTTCATTGCTTCCACAACTTCTATCCTACTGATTTCTTCCTGTCTTCTCACTTCCCTCCTTCTCCCAGCCATTCCCCAGCCACTTATACTCGCATTACTTCCATCCTGTATGTTCAACAATTCCTTAAAGTGTTCTCTCCATCTGCTCACTCTTTCTTCCTTCTCCACTAGTAATCTACCATTTTTATCTTTCACTTCCCTGCTAACCCCACTTCCCAGAACATTTTCTTACAGTCCCTGCACTTCACACTCAAATTCCTTCCAAATTCCTCATCCACTCCCTTCTTACTCTCTCTTACTAATCTTTTCACCTCTCTCTTTCTTTCTACATATAACTCTCTCTTCCGCCTCTCAACTTCTTCCACACCCCTATTTCTCATCCATTCATTGTATGCTTTCTTCTTTTGTGCCACAGTCTGCCTCACCTCTTCAGTCCACCACGCTGTTCTTGCACCCCCCCCCCTCCGTCTTCTCTTCCTCCCACACACCACATCACATGCTGCACATATTTCTTTTGTAAATATCCTACACACACCTTCCACGTCCCCCATCTGCTCCAATTCATATTTGCCCAATCGTTCCTCAACTTCTTTCTTATACTCTGCCTTTTTCTCATCCTCTTGTAACCTTTCTACTCCCCTTGCAACTACTCCTTCCTCTCGTCTTTCCCTTCTTCTATTCCTCCATCTTACTTGTATCCTAATTCTGGCCACCACCAAGTAGTAGTCAGAAAGTCCACTCCCCCAACCTCTATAAGCTCTTGCATCTATTACCCATCTTCGCATCCTTTCATCCACACACACATAATCAATCATTGCCTTCCTTTCATTCAGTTCACCACCCACCCTTCTCATCACTCGCCATGTATACCTGTGGATCATTTTATGCCTGAAGAGGGTATTGGCTATCACCAACCCCCTCCCAGCACAAATTTCCACTAACGCACTGCCATTCTCATCTATCGCAGCAGGCACACCCCACTCACCAACTATTCCATCCACCTTCACATTCCCAACTTTATCATTCATATCAACGATCAAAAACACTCTCTCAATCCTTCCAAACTTTTCCATGCACACTTCCACATTTGTCCAGAACTCTTATAACACTCTGCTAGCACGATCTTGCGTTGGCGCATACACACACACAATCGCCCACATTTGTATTCCAACTTTCAACTTTACCCACACAATCCTTGACCTAACTGATCCATACTGTCTTATGCACTTCTTCCATCTTTTACTCACAACTATACATACTCCTTCCTTTGCCCTCTCATTCTCACCAACTCCTGCACATATACCCAATTCATACTCCCATTCTCTCACACTTTCTCCTCTCCATTTTGTTTCAGTCATTCCACATACATCCACTTTTGCACCCTCAACCACCTGGACAATCTCTCTCTCTTTAACCTCATCATTCGCTCCTCTTATATTCCACGTAGCCATTACCAAGTCCTTTGTCCGGTCCTGGGTCGTCATCGTTTGGTTAGTCCTTGTCCGAGGCTTCTTGTTTGTTTTTTTAGTTAGTTGTCTTTCGGGGAGGGGCACTAACCCTCCGCCAAGCCTTTTAGTCGCCTTTTACGACAAGCAGGGATACTGGGGTAGTATTCTTGAAAAAATCCCCTACCCCCAGGGGGACCATCAAAAGTATCAGGGCAAAAAATAAAAACAGCCTGGTGAAAGGGAGACTGGGTAATCATATTTGATAGAATCCAGCTCCTTGTGCCCAGTCTTTCACTCTCACGTTGCTGGCTGCTAGCGAAATGGTTTGTCTGGTCCACAATTTCCTCCACAAAAGCCTCACTGAAAAAAATGTGGAAAAAATCCAGCCTGGTGGAATTTCGGTGAATACCGGGAGCAGTGCAGCCAGCACACCCTTGCTCAGTGAAGGGGTGAAAGATGGGAGAAAAATCACTCCCATCCTCCCAATTCCAACTCACATAACCTTCGTCCCCATCATCGCCTTCAGCTGGGTGGGGAGGAGATGCTGGTGGGGGAGGTTAGGGAGGAGGAGTGCGGAGGGCTTCCCCACTCACACTCCTCTTCCCTTGGCCTTTACCCTTTCCCTTTCCTTTACCCTTACGGCCTTGTGGAACATGAGGGGGCTATGCGGATGAGGTCTGTGAATATTGGGGACTATAAGACGTGCTGGGGAGTGGTTCCTCCCCACCTTCCCCCTTCATCACAACACCACGTGATTCAGGACACACCCTCATTCGCCCACGTGTCCAGGTATATTCGGGAGCTTAAGACGTGCTGGGGAGTGGTTCCTCCCCACCTTCCCCCTCCATAGAACCCCACGTGATTCAGCACGCACCATCACTCACCCACGTGATACTTCCCGCCGCCTCACACCTCCATGGGAGAGTGATGACTCACTCCCGCCACTCTCACTTTCAGTACTTCTCCCTGCACTTTCCCTTTCACTCCCCGCTCCCTCCATGCCACTTCCGACCTCCCCAAACAAAAGACTAGGCCCATACCTGCTCGTATGACGTGGTGTGCTCTTGGGCCCACGATGGGTGATAATTTCTCGGCCGTACCACGTGGCAGCACATCCCACAGCTCCGTCCTCATCCTCACCCTCGTTCTCGTCCTCGAAATCCGGCTCCACATCACGTTGGGGCTGCCGAGAGGATGTTGCACGTTGTTTTTGTGCAGGCTGGCCCTCTCTAGCAGCACGATAAGTCATGTAACGCTGCTTCATGGGGGACGGGACTTCCTCATCACTGCTGCTGCTTTCCACCTCCTCTGGTTGGACATAATCTTTGTCCACAACCTCATCGTCCAGTGGGGAATCACTGTCGCCTGTGAAGGCATCCAGGGCGGCTTGGATTTCTTCCTCGGAGAGACCTTTATGCACCATGTCTGAGCAGGACCATTGCTATCAGGTGAGTGACCGAGCCGAGGGTGAGTGCAGGTCGCACGGGGTCGCCGAGTGTCCCCGCCTGGTGGCAGGTAGGAGAAGGTCGAGCGGCCCTACGTACCAAAAATCAGGTGCGAATTTTGAAAATTGTGCAAAGTATGCACCTTGCAATTGTGCAATGTACCAGTACGTCGATGGGACTGGTAAATGCAAAATGTTGCAACGTACTCATACGTCGATGGGATTCCTCGGGTTAACCTGTACAAGAAAACGAATAGAAAGGGTGTTATGGCAGGAAAGACGTTAAATCAGTATTGTCAAAAGCTGAATTATTAACTATATCTCCAGCTGCGTGATGTGTTGTGGTGCGTGGTTGTGGTGGTGGTGAGCGACGATCCCTCCTTCCTCGCCTCGTTCGCTGAGTCCTCCTTCAAAAGCCACCTCTTGCTAGTCCAGACAACGAGGCTGCTCACCTTCACTCGGCTTCCTCTCCACCGCCTCCAAACCCTCCACCACTTTCACAAGACTTTATCACGCACCAACTCACTGATCACCGTCATCGATGGCTCCTCTGCAGCTTCCAGGTTAGGCTGACGGAGATTAATAATTCCAATTCCTGTAGTTGTAAAGATCTCCATCAAGCTGAATAAATCATCTAGAAATAACAAGAACAAATAGAAAGTACATTATGAGACTGAAAATAGTGCATTCTCATTTTTCAAGTCTTCCTTTGAGTATTCCTTCACTTCCAGTGCCCATTTTTACTCATTCACACTAACATTATTCTATTATTCCAGTGGTAGCGTGTATGCCTTCCTGCCATACAGCGATCCAAATGATAAGCCTATACGTGTGACCTCTTGGACTACCGGCAAAGGCCTGACTCATACTTCAGCATCTTATCTCTTTCCTCCTAAACTTGTAAGGCAAGTTAACATCATTCATATTCTTCAGTTTATAAACAAATTCAATAGAAAACCAGACAACAATAAATCTGCTGGTCCTATCAAAGTTGTTTGTTGATGGGATAAATGTGACTTTGGAGATAAGTGAAAATTCATGTGCTTTGTGACGCAAGTATCAAATTTGGTATGTACTGTACAATCTTCTGATCCTATTTTAGTGAAAAAGCCTGTTAGACACGCAAGAATTCAAGATGGTGGGCATTTCTTCAGGATTGCCACCATTTCCGGTTTTAAAATACGATTTCTTTACTAAAACTTGACATATATGACCGATCATAACAATTATGGTGTCAAATTAAATGTTCTGAAGCATAAGGAAGTCAATTTTGTGAACAGTTGGCTGATTAGAAGCTTCTTTAATGTCATTGTTGCCCATTAAGGACAAAATTGCATAGTGTATATCCAGTTTACGTCTACATTCATAGCGCACTGGAAAAAATATGTCCTGTTTTATTGCTATCCTTGCATCAAACTGTTGGTGTCTCTTGATGCTAATCTTCAAATACGCAAGTACATAAAAGTGTGCAGGGAAATCCAAAACGATAACACTTGCACCTGCCACTGCATTCAGTCTAACTCAGAAGTGGCTCGCGCTTTTCACCTTCATTGTCTGATGTTGCGTACTGGAAGAGGGATATGCTTGCTCCGTGGAAAGAAGTGATGCCTGTCGTTGCTGTTGGATTAAGGTCTATCTTGTCCTTAGCCACTGTGGCAGAGTCCTTTTCTAAGAACAGAGGGACACACAATTCTTCTTCCACGTACCTTCCAACGGCTGCAGCTCCTAGTTGTGTCGAGGCTCCAAGCACTCTTATGGGATGCTGAGACCATGGTCATGAAGTAGTTTTACAAGAACATTTTTTTCGAGTTTTGGCATGGGCAGATGTGCCCATGAACACAGGAAAGGGGGTCTCACTATATCTTGCATGCCTACACTGTAAGTTGATGCCCCTTGTTTATATTTTGCATAGCAGGTGAACTGCAGAAGCTGTACCATGGCTAAATCTGTCTTGGGTGCAACAAATCTTAAATGAGATTTGATATCAACACCATGTTCAATCATGCAAACAAACTGAAGAAGATCTGGTGGAATTGCATCTTCAACACCGCCATCATGGAATGTACCATCAAATGTGAATTCATGATCAATCCAATGTCTTTGTAATATCTTGGCACCTTTGGCGAGTATAACAGCGTCAGAAAAATTTGAAGCTTGTGACAAGGTTGATCCAGTATCTTTCTTGAAGGACAAAAGAACACCTCTTCCACTTCTATATGCTTTGGGCTTAGGGATATCTGGCAATACCTTTTCTTTTAGTCTTGTCGAGTGAACATCCGATTCAGATGTGCATATCCCGAATGTTCAAGCCGTTGCTTGTATAGTATAACAAGATCTGCAAGCGGGCATATTACGGGACCATCAGTCCTTGTTTTTGTCTCAGCTATATAGGCAAGAAGCTCCGAAAACACTAGTAGTTATATTTCCATTTCTCGTGAATCGGCGAGGCTTCTTGTTCGTATTTTTAGTTAGCTGTTTTCCGGACAGAGGCACTAATCCTCCGCCAACCCATTTTCTGTCACGTAGGGAACACGTGTTGGTTAGTTATACAGTTTCCACCCAGCATTGTAAATGGTTTCCTGGTTTACAGAAAATTACTGAGTTATTTGAAAGGAGCATGTGGAGTTACATGAAGAACAGACTGATAAATGAGGAAGTGAAGGATTTCTGTGGTTTGGATGTGGATGTGATAGAAAGCGTTAGGAGAAGTACTGAGGTGGTTTGGCCATGTGGAGAGGATGGAGAGCAAGAGACTAACGAGGAGAGTGTCAAGTGATGTGGAGGGGGGGAGAGGGAAGGGGAGGCCGGAGATGAGATGAAGGGATGAAGTGGAGAGGTATATGAGAGAGGGGGGTTTGAGCTGGGAGCAAGGCAGTGAAGTGGCATTGGACAGGGTGACATAGAGGCGTTTTGTCTCTGTTCATCCCTTACAGGATTGAGGCGTCTGGCAATAGATAGATTGTGAACCGCCCTTCTGCTGTTTTTCAAGTGTTGAAAATGGGTTCTTTTCCAACTGTACAGAGCTGTCAATCAAGATATATTATACTTCAGCTTTTGTGCCACTATATCCCCACCACTCAGTCTGGCAAGAATCTTTCCGTCAATTTCGGGCGCATTCATTCAGTCTTTTATCCAGCTCCATTGCCATAGTTTGTCTTAGTGCAGATTTTGGAGCTTCTTCAACTCATAAGAATCACTTTTGGGCTTCAATGCTGACTCTTCATATCTTGGAGCACGTTTCGTCCGAAGCATACGGAGTGCTAACTAACCTTTCCTTGCCCATTTAAGTTTAATATTATTAAGCATGAGGCAATGGCTGTGATGATATTTTGCATTGTTCCGTCTCAGCGATGCTTCATTACCAGTACCTTCATCTAATCTAATTGGATCCAAAATCAAAGGAAGCTGGTTGATGGCTTAAAAGAGAGGAATGTTTGTCACAATCACTGAATAGCTATCTTGCTGCTTGCTACTTCGTGGGATGGATTTTAGATCTTTTTTCAGATCTGACAGACAACATTTGTCCCAGTAAGTTTGACTGAATAGACACATTCAAGTATGGGATACAACTAGGTACGGGTATAAAGACTCCCTACATCTAGCCTGATCGTTCATCTAGTATAATTTAAGTCCCATGCTGTCTGTACACCATCCAGATAACTGTGGCCCAGTTACCCTTGGCTCTGCTCTCCTGTGCCGGCACATCATGTCAGGTCAGGTGCGGCTATCCATCTAATAATTTAACACATCACTATAGGTTATGTGTGTGAGACTCATTAGATAGCATTTGGGACATTAAACAAATCGTCTGCTGTAGTCTGGAGATATTTGGCTGATACTGGACCCCATGCTGAGTTTCACAGCAGTGATGTCACCAGTGTGCCCTGGCTGTACCTTAACAATCACTGTTTTTTTTTTTTTTTTTTTTTTTAGTTAAAATGGTGAAAGAACATTCTAGAACTGTTACTTACAAAACTCGGCTTCTCCATGGCAGTTAAACTGTAGTTTCAACTCACATTCTTCCAAATTAAGTCATAGTGTCAACCAGAAGAAAATTGAAAAAAAAATTGGAATGAAAATGGTGGCCATTTTGAAGAATGGTGGCCATCTTGAAATTTAAGTGGCTAATGGGCTTTTTCAAAACAGTATCCCAATATGAGTGTCCATGCCAAGTTTGATGCGTGCATCACTAAGTGCACGATTATCCTACAATATTAAGAAGCGAGATTTACCAGTTAGGTAGTCGAGGAGCTTCTCGACGTTTCCCGAAGTTTACCGTATGTTCCGGTCGAGTCAGAGTTGCCAGTTTTCCTACTGTTTGCGAGTGTAGTTTTTATTTTTTTTTTAGATAATGAATCGAGGAAGGAAAAACAATGGAAAAAAAATAAGTCTATGTGTCCAAAGGCATTTTCTATCTATCTATCTATTGCCAGACGCCTCAATCCCGTTTGGGGTGGCCACAAACAAATCGCCTCCAAGTCGCCCTGTCCCCCGCCATTTCACTGCCCTGCTCCCAACTCACACCCCCCTCTCTCATATACCTCTCCACCCCATCCCTCCATCTCATCCTCGGCCTCCCCCTCCCTCTTCCCCCCTCCACCTCACTCACATACACTCTCTTCGTCAGTCTTTCGCCCTCCATCCTCTCCACATGGCCAAACCACCTCAGTGTGTTCCTCATAACGCTTCCTATCACATCCACATCCACACCACAATGCTCCTTTATATCCTCATTCGTCAGCCTGTCTCTCCACGTGACTCCACAGGCTCCTCTTAAATAACTCATTTCCACTGCTCTCACTCTTGACTTGTGTCCTTCCAACAATGTCCAAGCTTCACTTCCGTACGTTAGAGTTGGTATCACAATACTGTCATGTAGTAACTTTTTCACTTCCATGCTCACTTCCCTGTTTCTTATCACTGCTTTCAAGGAACCAGCAACCTTTCTTCCCTGCTGTACCCTTTCAAGCACTTCACCCTCCAAACCTCCATCCTTACTCATCACACTACCCAAATACTTAAACGTACTCACATTTTCCAATTCCTCACCATCTAACCTCGCTGTACATTCACTAACTTCTCCTCTCTCAAAGACCATCACTTTACTCTTCCCTACATTCACCTTCAGGTTCCGTTTCTTACACACTCTCAAACTCATCCACCAAGCCTTGCAGCTCCCCTTCGTCTTCACTCAACAACACAGTATCATCTGCAAACAACAGTACAGGGAGTTTCCAAACACTATCCTCTCGCACCAGGGCCACTCCAACATCCACTATCCTACCTTGTACCTCTTTTATTACCCCATCCATGTACAGATTGAACAACCATGGAGACATGACACATCCTTGTTTCAAACCAACTTTCAAAGAGAAAAATTCACTTAGTTCACCATCCACAAGCACTGCAGCCTTCGCACCATCGTACATACTCTTCACAGCATTCAACAACTTCCCATCTACTCCATATATTCTTAACACTTTCCACAATCCTTGTCTATCCACCCTGTCATATGCTTTCTCCAAATCCATGAAAGCCGCATACAACTTCTTTCCCTTCTCTAGAAACTTTTCCACTAAAGATCTAAGAATGAATATCTGATCTACACAACCTCTTCCCTTCCTAAAGCCTCCCTGTTCTTCTCCAACTAATTTCTCTGTTCTTTCTCTAACTCTGTCTATAAGTATTTTCCATTCATAAAATATTTATAACAACTGAATTTAAATTGAAGTGGATTAAATGTTTGTGGGAAGCAACTCCCAGGAAGTGAATTCCAGAGAGTAGTAGTTCTGGGGATAAATGAATTTTGATAAGCAGAGGTTCTGCATTGCGGGGGAGTGTGTGTGAGTTCATGGGCGCTCCCAGCTGCCCGAGTATTATGGGAAAAAATGTGAAGCGGTGGCACAATTGAAGCCAGTTCGT
This sequence comes from Coenobita brevimanus, assembly GCF_032717465.1. Taxonomy (NCBI): domain Eukaryota; kingdom Metazoa; phylum Arthropoda; class Malacostraca; order Decapoda; family Coenobitidae; genus Coenobita; species Coenobita brevimanus. The sequence goes on along the minus strand of NC_136961.1, from coordinate 25,989,315 downwards.
CAGAGCTAAAGACGCAACATCTCTGTGTACTGATAATGGAGGAAGGTCCTGCATAGTGGCAGGATTATTGATTAATCTAATGGCTTTATTCTGAATTTTGTCCAACTGCCTCAATGCAGCCGCTCCACATCCACTCCACAGTCGTGAACAGTATTCGATCTCAGAACGTAAATGACTTGTATATTGTGGCCATCTATCTGCTCGTCAGTGAAGAACTCTCGAACTCTGTACATAAGTCCCAATTTTTTAGAAGCATTTTTAGAAAGGGATTAAACATAAGTTTTCCAGCTTGGGTTGGGGTTTAAAGTAACACCTAGGATATCATTTGTAGTGGACATGGGAATATTGACCTCATTTAAATTTATGTGAGAGTCTGAGGGATTCTGTTGGAGAAATTAATGTATTTAGTTTTCTGATCTTTAACCAGTCACGTTCCGAGGTTTTCCGCACCTCCGACATCCCTCAATCCCGAGGTATTTTCGAAATTATTTTTTTTGGCTAAAACCTCCGCTTTTGGTGAGAAACATCGAAATTTCATAGAGAAATCGCTCACCTGAGGTTTAAAATACTCGATCCAGGTAGGAGTTCCTCCTTACCTGACTGGGTTTTCTAACATGATGGCACCAAAGAAAACGAGTTCTATGGGAGGGTAACTATTTCACACAACTCATAAACGGTATTTATTTATTTACTTGGTACGAATTTATATGTAGTATGAGAGTATATTGGTTTTCAAGCAGTAATATAGGCATTATAAGCATTGTTTCACTCACTAACTAATCACCATACCTGACCTTTTTTTGCCACATTACCTGATTATTATTTCTGACTGTTTCTTCTTCTAATGCTATGTAAACTTTGTCCTCCACATTGTCATCAATTGGGGAATCACTCTGGCCCTGAATATCTTTACTGGCCAGGTCACTGGTAACAGGTGAATTGCCGAGACAATGGCGTGAGGGGGGGAGGGGGGAGGTTATGCGGTGTAAGGCATTGTCCCTGCTTGGCATCTTGTAGAGGAATAGAGGAAGGTGTCCCGTGTATACGTACGAAAAATCACACACGAAAATTGAAAATTGTGCAAATTAGGGACCTTGCAATTGCACGACGTACCAGTATGTCGCCGGGACTGGGAAATGCAAAATGTTGCAACATACCCATACGTCGACGGGACGGGGCGGGTTGAGACCAGATTTGTTTGTCCCCACTGATTAATTTTAAAAAGGTCCTGGTTCAGAGAAATTGCTGTGTTTATTTGCGAATTTATAATATCAAATTGTGTAATGGAGGTACTATATGTGAAAGAACTATGAAGGGTCGAGTCATCAGCATAAGAGTATGTATAGGGTTGTGAGTGACAGATAGGAGGTCATTTATGTGAATGAGAAAGAGGGTTGGTGCCAAAATTGATCCCTGAGGTATGCCAGCGTTTATGGAATGAAACTGAGAATAAATTCCATCTACCATGATCCATATTTTTCTATTATGAAGGAAAGAAGAAATTAGAGGATCCAGTGATGCAAAACCATAGTGTGACATCTTAGACAATAATGCCCGGTGCTATATTCTGTTAAATGCTTTTGAAAAAATCAAGTGCTATTGTGGTGTTTCACTCTGTTGGTCTATTGTTTTGTTAATCTGATGGGTTGGAAGGCAAAGAATGTCTACAGTTCAACGTTCTTGTCTAAATCCATACTGCCGATAATTGATTAATTTATTGATTTCTAGATGCTTGACTATGTGTCTGTTAATCAGTGTCTCAAAAACTTTACCGAGAACAGAAGTTATTGCTGTTGGTCTATAGTTTGATGGATCAGAAGTTGCCTCCTTTTTAGGAACAGGATGGATATTTGCTTCTTTCCAAGAGGCTGGATAACTTGAGGTACGGATGCATAAGAGGAAAAATTTTGCCAATACAGGAGGCAACAATGAGGAGCAATTTATAAGTCCTATTGAAGGAATTGCATCTGGACCAGTAGCTTTGTCTGCTGAGAGATTCTGAAACACAGCTTGTACGTATCTGGTGTGAATCATGAAAGGAGTTATTTGAGGGGAATTAAAATCAAGTACAGGAATATTGTAAGTTTCTGTATTTAGGGTTGAGTTTGTTGAAAAAACGTCGACAAGAAGGTTGGCTTTTCCACGTGGGACACTTACTAGATTTCCACTGGGGGACTGTAACAGTGGAATGAAGGTGGTAGTGATGTTAATTTTGAATGAATTAAGGATTGTCCAATTTGTTATCATTTGGGTTGTTTAGTAGTTTGTTAGCTTGTCTATCTAGCAAGTTTGATTTAGAAAGATTGATAATAGTTTTGGCAAGGTTTCTGATACTTCTATAATAGTTAAAGTCTTCTTTGGTTTTGGTCCTTGTATAAGTGTTATAGGCTATTGTTTTATGTTCTGTTATTCTGGCACAATTGTGGTCAAACCATTTAGGAGAATTACATCTTTTTCTGTAACTATGATGGGGAATGAATGTTTCCATGCCGACTTTAATGAAATCCTGTATGTGGCCCAATGTGGAATTTGCATCTTGGAAGAAAAAGGAGGTCCAAGGAACATCCATAAAAAAGTTTTGGAGTCCCTCCCATTCTGCCCTGTCGTAGTGCCATTTAGTCACCACGACAGGTTCAAAGCAGGAGGGTGTGGTAGGAGTTAAACTGGTGGCTTGAATCAGACAATCATCCGAGGATCTGAGGGGGGACTTCATTTCCACATTATAATTATCCGAACTGGTTGTTAGAAACAAGTCCAGTAGGTGGCGATTTTGATCGGGGTTCTCTGGTACATGGGTGGGTTGACTGACTAACTGCGTGAGATCAAATGAGTCTGCAAATAGCTCACATTCAAGACCAGAGTCATCAGTTCTGGCTGAATAAATGAGCCATTCAACATTATGGACATTAAAATCACCCAGAATAGTAATTTCTGAAGCAGTATTTATGTTGAGGACACTTAGTATGGAGACAGAGAGTCAAATAAACTCGGCTCTAGAGGGGCATTAGGGGAACGATAAACACAACGGAAATACTTAATTTTACCAAAAGAATTTAATTTGTATATGGAATAGTCAAAATAAGGACAATTAAATTTAGTAATCTAATTTCGGGAGTTGTGCATGAATTTTGGTGCTCTTTTTCTCTATGATGATATATTTATGTGATTGTTAAATTGTGTACTTCAGTTAAGTTTGTATGCTAAATAATCTACAGTGTTATGTAATGAAGAAAACTCTGGCATGTTTTGATGTCTCCTAGTTGGTAACTGTTAACTGTTGGCCTGTCGAGTTTGTTCTAGATGTTTCTCCGATAATGCAAGCATATATAAGGATGGGGAAGAGACTATTTCGAGTTCAGTTGGTTTTCAGTGCAGTTTGAGTATAATGCAGTGTCAGTGAAGTTTGTATAATTTTGGTACTTGTGAAAATAATGAAGTGTTGTCAAGCATTAAGTGTAATTGCAGTTAGTATAGTTTGTATAGCTCCAGTGCTTGTGAGAATAGTGAAGCGCAGTTGGAAAACATTAAGTGAATTATTTGGAAAATAAAGACAGTGAACCTTGGAAGCCAGTGTATAGTTACGACACCTCAGCTGATCCTGTGTACTGTGCACCTAAGGCTGACCATAGGAAGAACATCTCACTGGGCAACATCCTTCCTATACTGTACTACTGCTGTTGGAGCCTGTGGCAGTGTGGGATGGGGACACAACACTGGTGTCAGGAGTGTGGATATTTTAAGTGCTGCAGTGAGTCAAACTTTCGGCATGGAGGCAGGTGAGCAGACAAGATCCCGAGCTGGAAAGGAGGACGAGGTGTCATTGGCTGGAATCATGAAGCTATTGCAGGCACAAAAGAAAGAACTCAAAGAACAATTACAAGCACAAAATGTCCAATTAAAAGTACAAAGTGTCCAACTACAACCACAGAATGAAGGACTACAGGCACAAAGTGAAGAATAGAAATAGCTCAGGAACGAAATAAAAGAACAACTTCAGGCACAGAATAAAGAACAAAAACAATGTTATGAAAAACTTCAAGAGGCATTACAGGAACAACAGAGGGAATTACAAATGAGGATGCAAGGACAGCTAGATGCATTCATGGGGGAAATGAAGGAAGAATAGCAACAGTTTAAGGAGGAAGTAGATGCCAAGCTAGTGGAGCAAAAGTATGAGGTAAGCAATAATGAGATGGAGTGTTGAGATAATTTGTGAGAAAATTGAGGCTGTAGAGAAATATTGCACTGCTGTGTCTCAGGTTAGTGTATAGGGAGCATATGAAAGGAATGGACGGTGTATGGTGAATCTTGATGGATCCCAAGCATCTAAAGATGGCATTACAGGGCTGAATAAACAGAATGCAAAAGTTTTAAGTCCTGGCCTTAATTATAATGCACTAGTTCTTAGGCCCCAAACCAGTGAAGTGTATGGCTATAACGGGGTCCAATTAAAAGAAACCTCAGGAATTTGATGGTAGGGTATCTTGGGAAGCTTACCGTGCACAGCCTGAGTTACATGCAGATCAGAGTGGTTGGGATGATAGGCAGAGGGCAGTGCAGCTTGCTACTAGCCTTAAGGGTGCTGCAGTGGAAATTCTGGGCCTGATACTGGTGATGGAGAGAAACAGTTATCAGTCCCTAGTGGAAGTGCTGGAGCACAAATATGGAACCATGTACCAGACTGAGGTTTACAGAGAAAGATTCTGGAACCGTGTACGGGCTCGAGGAGAATCCCTACAGCAGCTTGCACATGACTGGAGAGTATGGCATACAAAGGTGTACCCTGGAGCAGCACCTAACCCATTGGCTATTCTTCTAAGAGACCAGTTCATCGATGCTCTTAACAGTGCAGAGTTGAAAGTGCAAGTGAAGTGGGCATAACCCAGAAGCATGTAAGAAGCACTAGCCAGGGCTCTAGAATTTGAGTTCTACATCATGTCCAGTACATCCACTTTTCAAACAGGTCATAGTGCAGGATTCAGGACAAGAAAGGTGCAGGTAGAGGAAGAGGAAAATTTTAAAGGAAGGTGCTGGTACTATGGAAAGCCAGGACATCGAAAAGTGGATTGCAAGAAGTGGAAGAGAGAACAGGAGAAGATCAGGGGAAGTTGCTAGTTCTGTGGGAAGCTGGAACACAAGAAGGTTGAGTGTTACAAATGGAAGAAGGAACAAGAATGGAACAGTGCAAGAAAATCTCCGATTGCAACAAACAGGTGTTGGACACGTGATGAGGTGGGACACTTCAGCTATGAGTGTCCAAATAAGAAGGATGAAGGTAAATTACTTAAGGCTGGTGACAAGAGGCAACAACCAGCTAATTTTTCCCAAGAAACCCTACCACAGAGGAAATGTAGGAGAAACTTGATGAACAGTGTGCGAGAAGATGGAAGAACAGACAGCAAGCAGTGTAGTGGGAATGGGAATTTTGGCAAGAAATGCAGCCGTACTGCAGTGACAGGGCCAGAGTCAAATGAAGAAGACCTGAAAAGGATGCAGATTTACAGCCAGTGCTAGAGTGGCTGCAGTGGAGTACAGTGTGACTATCTTGGGAACAAGTTTCCAGGTTAAGCCCTGCAACCAAGAGTTACTGGAGTCAGTGGGACCTTCTTGTTTGAACAACGGACTACTGGAGCATCAGTGGGAGACACCCGATGGCCTCAGCAAGTATTGGTAACTGGGGGTTCTGAAGAAGATGAGGTCTGAGATCTTGAATGAGTCCCATAACCAGATCACTAGTGGGCACCTGGAAGTGAAGAAAACTCTAAGTCAGCTGAGACAGAGATTCTACTGAATTGGCATGAATCAGGATGTTGAAGAGTGGCGTTGGGCCTGTGATGTGTGTTGTGCCAAGAGGGGACCCAAGAAACACGGTTGTGCCCGTCTCCAGTTGTACCAAGTGGGTGCACCGATGGAAAGAGTCAGAGTCGACTTTGCTGGACCTCTGCATGTGTCGCCGTGGACTACTTCACAAAGTGGCCAGAAGCCTATGCCATCCCCACTGAAGAGGCTGCGACTGTTGCTCGGGTGTTGGTTGACCAGTTTTTCTGTCATTTTGGCATGCCAGAAGAGTTACATTCAGACCAGGGTAGAAACTTCAAGTCTGCTGTGTTCTGTGAAAGCTGCAAGTTGTTGGGGATCAAGAAGCCCAGGATGACCCCACTAAGGCCACAGTCAGATGGGATGGTAGAGAAATTCAACTGGACCCTGGGACAAGAACTCGCCAAGTACTGTGTAGAGGGACAAACAGAATGGGACCAGAAATTACCTGCATTGCTGATGGCATATCAATCTGCATCCCATGAGTCTACAAGCTATACCCCTGCAAAACTGATGTTGGGCCATGAGTTACACTTACCTGTTGACTTGTTAATGGGAAGACCACCTGGTGAAGAGCTGCCTACAGACACCACTGGCTATGCGAAGCACCTTCAGGAAAGGCTGAATGAGGTACATCATCAGGTGCAAGGAGCCCTCAAGTTTTCAGGAGAGGTGATGAACTGCTAGTATGATGCCAAGGCATGTGAGGTGAGCTTCAAGGATGGTGAGCAGGTTTGTTTATACAATCCTCAGCAAAAGAAGGGAGAGTCACCGAAACTGCAGAGCCCATGGGACAGGCCGTACACTGTGTTGGACAGCCTATCAGACGTAACATGTCGGATTCAAGGAGGCAAGAAATCTCGCCGAAAGGTGGTACACGTGCATCGTCTGTGGCAGTACCATGGGCCAGGACAGTACAGATGGGACGTATCCAAGGAATCGTGCTCTCCTACAGCCGAGGATGTTGACGAGGACGAAGGAGCTGCTGAAATGCAAGAGGATGGTGACAGTTTCCCAAGAGAATAAGTGAATCAAGAAGAGGACCAAGACTTTCCTGGAGGAGTGGACTGTGTGGAGGAGCAAGGACTCTGTTGGAAGTGGAATGGAAAAAGACCTGTGAAGTTGAAGGATTACTCTGTGTATAGTTAAATGTTTATGTTTTTATATATTGTGTAGTTTTGTTAGGACGCCAAAGTGTTAAGAAGCGAGATTTGCCAGCTATGTAGTTGAGGAGCCTCTCAATGTTTCCCGAAGTTTACTATAGGTTCCTGTGCGAGTCAGAGTTGCCAGTTTTCCTGCTGTCAGTGAGCGTAGTTATTTCGCAAGTTGCGCAATAGTATTTGCGCTCTTTTTCTCTATGGTGTTTTATTTATGTCATTGTTAAATTGTGTAATTCAGTTTAAGTTTGTATGCTAAATAATCTACATTGTTACAGAATGTAAGTAAACTCTGGCATGTTTTGATGTCTCGTAGTTAGTAATTGTTAACTGTTGCCCTGTCGAGTTTGTGCTAGAAATTTCTCGTATAATATAAGCTTATAATTATAAGGATGGGGAAGAGACTATTTCAAGTTCAGTCGGTTTTCAGTGTGGTTTGAGTGTAGTGGAGTGTCAGTGAAGTTTGTATATCTTCGGTACATGTGAAAATAGTGAAGTGTTGTCAAGCATTAAGTGTTATTGCAATTAGTAAACTTTGTATAGCTCCAGTGCTTGTGAGAAGAGTGACGTGAAGTTGGAAAGCATTAAGTGTATTATTTGGAAAATAAAGACAGTAGACTTAGGAAGCCAGTGTTTATTTACGATGCCTCAGCTGATCCTGTGTACTGTGGACCTAAGGCTGACCATAGGAAGAACAATGACTGGGCTATGTCCATCCTATACTGTACTACTGTTGTTACAGCCTGTGGCAGTGTGGGACGGGGACCCAACAATATTTATTTAATTTGCTGAGCTAATTATTTTTTCCTTTAATTTGAGGATAATGATTAACTAAGTAAAATTGGGAAAAACTGGAATTATCCCCATATAAGTGGGCAACACTACTTACAAGGAAAGGAGAAAAAATCGAATAATGGTCTCACCAGTCTGAGGTGAGTGGCCAGTGATTTGCCCCATTGGTTGTTGTACAAAGCTACTTCAGTAAATGCCCTATATGACTCAACAACAGGATACTATGCGCAGTTGCACCATAACAATGGAAAAAGTATATTTCCCTGACCCACTCATTGTTGACCATGGTAGAGATTTAATGGATGCTGCAGTCGAAGCAAAGTGCAAATGTATTTTTTTAATACCTTCATTGGCCTGAAACAGTTGTACAGTGCACGAAGTATCAAAGAATTAACGCCAGAACATTTTTTTTTTTACTTATTTGTTAATTTAATCATTTGTACCATCCCCACTGGATTCCTCTAATCAAAATCATATTTCAGTCTTTCCCTTTATAATCATACATTATTTTTTTTGACTTCCATGGTTCAAAACAGAGTTCAGCAATTATTAATGAAGCAAGGATGTATACACAAATTTCACTTATCTTGCAATTTAAGCCAAAAGTAAAATTAAACCACAATTGTTCTGTAGGTTTGAATCATGGTCAGTTAACATTTTTACCCGTAAATGGAATAAATATCTTTTTCATCTTCAGTACAACTTCATCCTTGCCAAGTGAAATGATATTTCCATTTCTAGCTTCTCCAGTTACTTCCAGTGTGGTAAAATTATATAGCATTATAAAGATGAAATTTGTGGAAGGCACACAAAATAATGTTTGGGTAGGGATGCTATAAGAATGTGTTCTGCACCAGTCCCTGGGACTGGATGCTCTTATATTTGTTTATGCTAGTTATATAGATAGATATAGATAGATATATAGATTGATAGATATAGACATATACAGTGATCCCTCATTTATCTGGACATTCATTATCCGAACTTGATCGGTATCCGGGTGCTGGGCCTCGGCTCTATTAAATCATTATCCAAATTTACTTTCTATTTTCTGGACATAAAAGTGCCTGAGAACTTCGACCGGTCACTCGACATCCTCAAACATTCGGTATCTTGGCCGTTGGGCTCGAGCTGTGAGCGGGAAGTAGTCTGCAACCCACAACCAGAGGTAAAATGGCCATCTGACCCTGTACTGAACGGTCAAAATCACGCGCTCGTCCTATCACTTCCAATGAACGTCCAGCACTTGAGTAATACGACTGTAACCCACAAGTGGTGTCAAAACGTCCATGCGCATTCCACACCGAATGTCTAATATTGCGCGGCCACAGGGGCTAAGTCTTTTCCAACAACCACCTCCATTGAACTCGACCACAAGCCACGAGTACATGTACTGCAAAAGCTGCCATCCACCTCTTTACCAAAGTCGAAAGTCTCACAGTCTTGATGCGCTGTGTTTCTGTATGGCCACTCGGCATCAGACTGCAAGCCATGAGCAAATGTATGGCAAAAGCACCTGTCCGCCTGTTGACATAAGGGGAAGAATCCTTACCACAGCCTTGCCTCTCCCCTCCCCTCCCCTCCCCTCCCTCCCGGCTCTCCCGTCAGTTCACTCCCTCAGTCTTTACCCACTTCCTTGATGATAGCATTGACTCGTGAGTTTTCAAATTTTTTTGCAATTTATTCGACTGCTATTGGTCCCATGGAATTTCTGTGGTGACCAAGAGAAAGCTAATGAAGTTCTGCTTCTAGACATAACTCTTGGAAGATGCTGGCAAAATTTTGAATTAGGATGGTGGGAAGTTATATGAAGGTAAGTTTTCCTCTTGAACACTTTATTCCTGCTTGAATTTTGTACTCTTAGTTTTAAGAGTTTTTAATGAGTTTATCTTACAATAAAAAAACAGCTAGGATGATGGTGTATGATTTATATCAATATAATTAATTTACAGTGGCATATTTGCCTTTTTTTTTTTTTTTGAGCCCTGGAAACAATCACTCATCACAGAGAAGAGATTGTCAGACCATTGTCAGGTTTATTATGGAGTTTTGTTGTTTATGCATTGTTTTTGTGACGTATAGCATTAACCCCTAAACTGCGGGGTTGGGTTGTTTTTGCTTGACTTGCGTGTCTCGTGGGCATATTCACGCTCCGACAGACTCTCTAAAAATATTTGCCAAAAATCAGTTATTAGTCCTAGAATATTAAAATTAAATATGCTTATGGCAAATACCTTCAGCTTTCTCCTGGGATGTTTGTTCAGCCTTCGTCGAGTACTGTAGGACTTGTGGAGACCTCTGAAGTTGGGTAATGAAGTCTCCACTTTACACTTCCCAACAACCCGTAATATGATTACCACAGCCTGATATTGTCACTAGAGACACTATTCTATGATTCTCAAATAGTTTGGAATCCATACTCCAAAAAAAAAAACACTGAAAGCAATGAAAATTACGAGCACATATGACCTTCCCACTTACGCTCGTTCGCTGCTGGTGTTCTGTCATTTATTATTCATAAAAACACCCACACTTTATATTTCTATTACTATATAACACTTATATATATCTGCAGTCTTTATCCATAAGTTTCCTTCAGTAATAGTAGTTAATTGTCACTGTAGGCATTAAATTTCTCTTTCAGTAAAATACGTAGCATTCACTTTCTCGTCCTGTATACTAGCATGGAGAGTGAATCTGTCACTTTCACTTCCATTTTCATAACTTAATAGTATTCGTACATGCAAGAGTGAAACTTTCACTTTCATTACTCCTAGTATATATACTCGTATTCATATATTACTACTCATTTACATTTCTATTTACGTTCTCTATTTTATTTACATTATTTAAATTTCTATTTTATTTACACTGTGTTATGCAGTGTCACTTGCAGTAACTTATAAAACTATTTTCCACTGTTCACATATATTTACATTCATTGCTTTCGCTTGCTGTTTACACATTATTTACATTTCCACTTGTACTGTTTTACTCACCAGGAAGATCTTAGTCACTGTCCATCATTTTCATTGATATATTAGCCAGTTCACGTTCCACAGCAGTCACTTAGCCCTTTACCCCTTTCCACACGAGCTTAAGTAGGGGGTAGAGGTCACAGGGCCCTTTGCATAGGGCTAAAAAGCAGCAGAATTGGACAGGCGCGAATCCGACTTGGCTTCACCTTGAAAGACAGCAGTAAACTGAATACAGTGTGGTGAACTGGTGGCCTAGGGAGAGTGCAATGCTGCCGATGTCAGCATAGTGACAGCTGCTAATATATACGCAATGAAAAGATTGGCAGGAAATTTAGACAATACATAATTAATTAGGTAGTTCCAGGTGAATGTAACTATCACTTAGGCTTCTCCCTTCCTTTCTTATATATATTTGTATTACAAGAATAGATTATACAGCATATTTCAAGGGGAAATAAACAGCGAAAATTAGCGAACGAGTGCATGTGAGGTGTTGTCAGGTGATAATTAGCCAATTCCAGGTGTATGGCACTATCACCTTATTTCTTTTTTGTATATATTATTTGGTATAAGAATAGGGCATAGGGCTTATTTCAATGGATGAAATCTGGAAAATTCCAGGGAAGATTTACTTAGCGTAGCACGGCCGGGCAGGAGAGAGGAGAGAGTAATGGAGGGGAGCTAGGGAGGGGAGTCAAGAAAGGGGAGAAATGGCTAAATTGTCAACAATGGATGGGAGTACAGATGAGATTAGTAGTGCTGACTAGTGTTGGACATTGGCAGTACTGATAGATGATACAAACCACCACTTGAAAGCCCAGGTGAATTCAAAATAACACAGAATCACAAAAGTGATGCCCCACGGTATGATCCCTTGCTCTCAAGCGTCACGAAAGTGACTCCCCGCGGTTAAGGGGTTAATATAGATAATCATGTGTGTTTTGATGTCTAAATATGGGAGACTAACCTGAAAACAGTGCCAAAATTAGGAGGGGTACTGTGCATATTGGGGAGGCGGTGGCTGAATCGGTAGAGAGGCGGCCTGCAGTCCTAAAGGACAAAGGATCGAATCCCAGCTGGGGCAGGGAACAGTTCAAGGATTTGAATTTGCTTTAAAAAAAGCAGACTTTCCTGATCTACCAGATGACCCACCGACATGTCATAAAAATACTCCCATTAATACCAATATACCAATCCTGTATGAGAGAGCCCTAGCATGTATTCAATATGGATGGTGGGTGTTAGGACTGATGTAGTGACATCTGGAGGTGTAGGAAGACTACTGGGCCTTGGGATAGGTCACTGCCCTCGAGAAATAGGCCTTGAAGCCTTTGCCCAGAGTCGGACCCGTCAAAAAAAATAAAAATAAAAAAGACTGACCTGAAAACAGTGCCAGAATTAGGAGGGGTACTGTACATACTGTAGAGTCGTGTACAAGTCGGGTGTTTTTTGGTTTTAATTTTTTTTTTTCAGGATTTTCTTAGTGTTTAGCATTACTTTGGATAATCTTGTCATGTTTTTATTTCTAAATATCACAGACTGACCTGAAAACAGGAGGGGTACTGTACATACAGCTGTGTAAAGGGAGGGTGTATTTTGGTTTTCAGTTTTTTTTTTCATGGTTTTTTGGTGTTTAGCATTACCTTCGATATTCCTATGTGTGTTTTGATGTCTAAATGTGGCAGATTAACCTGAAAACAGTGCCAAAATTAGGATGGGTACTGTGCATAGAGTGGAGTATTGGTAGGGTGTTGTTTTGTTTTCATTGTTCTTTTTTTTATGAGTTTCTTGGTGTTTAGCATTACTTTGGATATTCCTATGTGTATTTTGCTGTCTGAATGTGGCAGACTGACCTTTAACCAGCCCCATCCTGACCAATTTCCCACCACTGACTCCCCCCAATCCCGACCAATTTTGGATTTTTTTTTTTTTTTTTGGCTCAAACCTCCGCTTCTGGTGAGAAACATCGAAAAATCATAGAGAAATCGCTCACCTGAGGTTCAAAATACTTGATACAGGTAGAAGTACCCCTTAACTTACTGGATTTTCTATCACACTGCCTCCAAAGAAAACGAGTTCTGTGGGAGGGTAACTATTCCAAACCACTCATAAACAGTATTTATTTATTTATTTGGTACGAATTTATATGTAGTACGAGAGTATATTGGTTTTCACACAGTAATATAGGCAATATAAGCATTGTTTCACTCACCAAACACATCAACATACCTGACCTTTTTTGGTAACATTACCTGACCATCATTTCTGACACTTTCCTCCTCTAATGTAATATAAACTTTGTCCTCCACATTGTCATCGATTGGGGAATCACTTTGGCCCTGAATTTTGTACCGTGGCACGACACGTCTTTACTGGCCAGGTCACTGGTAACAGGTGAACTGCCGAGACAATGGCGTTGGGGGAGGAGGAGGTCATGCGGGGTAAGGTATTGTCCATCTTGTAGAGGAAGGTGTTCCGTGTATACGTACCAAAAATCATATGCGAAAATTGAAAATTGTGCAAATTAGGGACCTTGCAATTGATGCGCATTCATATACATCAACGGGACTGACAGTGACAAAACTCGGTGGACGTATATATATGTCAGCGGGTTAAACAGTGCCAGAATTAGGAGGGGTATTGTACATACAGTGTTATATAGGTAGGGTGTGTGTGTGTGTGTGTGTGTTTTTGTGTTTTTTTCATGGCTTTCTTGGTTTGTAGCATTACTTAGGGTATACCTACTGGTATGTGTGTTTTGATGTGTAAATATGCCTAAATGACAGGAAAACACTGGCAAATTAAGCATAAGTATGGTACTATACAAATAAGTTAGGTATAGGTGGGAGTTGGGTATAGGTAGGGACGGGTTGTGGTAGCGGAATAGTGTTTATCCGGATGTTCCAACTGTCCTGACATGCCTTTGTCTCTCCTGATGTGCATTTGTCTCTATTATGTCCGGATAAATGAGGGATTATTTTGTGTCTGTACATATATATATATATATATATATACACAAACTATAGCCAACACAGGTACACAACTGGGTCTGGTTAGCGAGGCCCGGGATTAAACCAGGACTGTCTCTGCAGTTTCTTATACATGCTTTTTAGTAGGAGTAGACTGTAGCACCAGTCGAGCAGGGCAGTACTCCCATGGTGGATGGAAAGCTGATGACAAGGAGAGCTGGAGCTCCCATTTCATCAGCCCTCGGGACTAGGTCCCGACCATCCCCCTTTGCTGAACTTTTTCAGTGTCTCAGTACACAGAGAGTTGGCCAGCATGCCCTCCAACACAAGTTTCTCTAACTATCAACACCAAAGTACATGCACAGTACACACCACACTTCCTTTTCAAAATTTTACAAAATGGCGTCGAATAATGTAGCCTCGGAGTCTCAAGGGGGGGGATCATAAATGCCCCCACCTTCTGCCGCTCTCCCGGTGACAACTCAATATGCCTGGAACCACTGTCTGACTCTCTTCTTCATTTCTGCAACATTCATGGGCTTTCCTCTAACTTTCACTCTGTTGAGCACCACCTCTCCTTCTCTAAACCTCGCCTTCTTTTCCTAAATGATACTCAGCTGTCTGAGGCACCTGACAGCAGACCTTTCTCTGTATCCTCTTACTTTCTCTATACTCATTTCAAAGCCAATGTGGCTGTTGTGTATATATATGCAACAACTTATCTTGCTCTCGTTTTCCTGAACTCGATTCTTTTGAATTCTCTACACTCTGGCTTCGGCTTTCCTGTCATTCTCTGACTAATTATATCTGTGCTGTTTACTTCTCTCCTAATTCTACTGACCATCAAAAATTCTTTGACTATATTACTTCTACAATGGAACACATTCTATCCGTTTCTCCTTTCTCTGAAATCTCCATTCTTGGAGATTTCAATGTTCACCACCACCTTTGGCTCTCCTCTCCCTTCACTGATCCACCTGGTGAACAAGCCTACACCTTTTCTATCCTTAATGACCTAGAGCAGATTCTACAGCACCCTACCCGTAACCCTGACCGCCTTGGAGAGAGTTCCAACATACTTGACCTGTTCCTTACAACTAATCCTTCTGCTTACACTGTTAATTTTTTCTCTCCGTTGGGCCCTTCCGATCACAGCCTTATCACCTTAACCTGTCCTATCGCTCCGGTACGGCCTGCGGACCTTCCAAAGAAATGTCATCTGTGGCAGTTTGGAGCTGTGGATTGGGAGGCCCTCAGGCAGTACTTCTTTGATTTTCCCTGGAATGATTATTGCTTCCATGGCCGGGAGCCATCTGAGTGTGCCTTGCGCATTACGGAGGTTATTCTCACGGGCATGGAATCATACATTCCCTTCTCATATCCTTTCAGTAATGCACGAAAGCCTTGGTTTAATCACACTTGTTGTAATGCTGTCCACAACAAGGAGAGGGCCTCTAAAAGGTACCGGAGTCAACCCACCCCTGAATCACATCTTTTATACGTTTCTGCCTGGAATCGTGCTAAGTCTGTTCTTCGCTCTGCTAAAAATATTTTCATCCGTAAAAATTGCTCTCAACCCTCTAACTCGAATTCTTCCCACTCCTTCTGGCACCTTGCCACAAACCTTTCTAACAACTTTACCTCATCATCCTTCCCGCTTCTTATCTACTGTGATGGCTCTGTAACTATTTCTTCTACTGATAAAGCAGATCTTTTCACTCAGACTTTCTCCTCCAATTCCACCTTAGACGATTCCGGTGCTGTTCCTCCATCACTTCCCCCCTCTGACTTCCTCATGGCTAACATTAAAGTTTCTTTGGCTGATGTATTTTCTGCCATCACAGGCCTCAGTATTAATAAGGCATAAGGGCTTGATGGAGTCCCTCCTGTTGTTCTCAAGAACTGCTCTTCTGGGCTTACACCCTGCCTAGGCAAACTCTTTTGCCTTTGTCTATCAATTTGTACCTTTCCTTCTTGCTGGAAGTTTGCTTTCATTCAGCCAGTCCCAAAGAAGGGTAAGCATTCCCAACCCTCTAATTATCGTCCAATTGCTTTAACATTGTGCAACTCAAAAGTTTTCGAGTCTGTTCTTCATAGAAAAATTTTAAAGCATCTTTCCTATCACAACCTTCTTTCTGATTGTCAGTATGGGTTCCGTCAGGGACGCTCCACAGACGAACTTCTCACCTACCTTTCAGACTCCTGGTCATCCTCCTTTCGGGACTTTGGCGAAAGCTTTGCCATTGTACTTGGCATCTCAAAGGCTTTCGATCGAATGGCATAAATCTTTAATTTCCAAACTGCCCTCTTACGATTTCTATCCTTCTATCTGTGCCTTCATCTCTAGCTTCCTTTCTTGTCGTTCTATACCCGCTGTTGTAGACGGCCATCATTCTTCTCCTAGATCTATTAACAGTGGTGTTCCTCAGGGCTCCATCCTATCACCAACTCTCTTCCTTTTATTCATCAATGACCTTCTAAGCTGTACATCTAACCCTATCCACTCAGACACTGATGACTCCATCCTTCACCTCTCCATTTGATTCCCACAACGTCCATCTCAGCAGTTACTTCAACAAACAAGGGATGAGGCTCTGGCACACCTAATGTCTGTCTTGGCTCGTATCTCTGACTGGGGTAAAAATAATCTGGTTGTTTTTAATGCATCAAAGACTCAGTTTATGCACTTATCAAGTATCAACCCAACAAAATCTTCCACAGGTATACCCACTAATGTTTAATAGTATTCAGCTTAATCCTGCATCATCGTTGAACATATTTGGGGTTTCATTTGCTCGGGACTTGTCTTGGAGAGATCATATTACATCTCTTGTAAAATCTGCTTCCAAGAGATTGAGTGTGCTAAGCCGACTCCATTCCTTCTTTACCCCTGCACAATTGTTGACTCTATACAGGAGTTTTATCTCCCTCTGCATGGAGTACAACTCTCATATGTGGGGAGGCTCCCCACATACAGTGCTTCTCAATAGGGTGGAGTCAAAGGCTTTTCATCCCATTAACTCTCCCCCTCTGACTGACTCCCTTCAACGTCTGTCTCTTCACCGCACTGTTGCATCTTTATCTCTTTTCTATCGCTACTTCAATGGTCACTGTTCCTCTCAACTATCTGCATGCATTCCTCCACCTCTACGACGGGCGCATAGCACCCGTCTAGCATCAAACTCTCACCCCTTTTCTGTCCAACTCTCTAATTCAAGAGTTAACCGTTACTCCTAGTCCTTCATTTATGCAACAGGTCAACTCTGGAACTCTCTCCCTCTGTCTGTGTTTCCTGCTTCCTATGATCTCCAGTCTTTCAAACGTAGTGTGTCCAGGCATATCGAAATGACCGGATCTTGAAGTTGGCTCTCTCTTGTATTTTGTTTTTCTTTTGGAAGAAACAGTTTTGTGGGCTCGTTGTCTCTGGTTCCTTCTTCCTCACACACACACACACACACACACACACATATATATATAAAATCATCATCCTGACCTCCTTTCCCACCATAGGGCAGAGTAAGAAGTAGCAATATCCAGACAACCCAAGTTTGCCCAATTCAATGGGCCACACTTCTATTCACTCATCATTCAAGTCCCCGAAATCTTGGCTGTATAATATGCCAAATACATTCACCATATTCCGTTGATTCACATAAACGTATTGGATAGAGTCAATCTGGATGCTGTCACATTGAAAAGGGGTGCCAAATCCCTGATCATACACTTCTCACGACATTCATCCATGCAGGTCGATCTCTTGTCACTCCCCTAGCCTCACCGACTTCCATACCTCCCTTCCTCACACACTCATCCACCATATCCCGGCTCCTTATCCTTGGCCTACCTCGCGTCCTCCCTCCTTGAAATTCGCTCAGATATATCTTTTTCACCACTCTGTTATCCATTTTTCTGCATGGCCATACCATCTAAGTACACTCTCTTCGATTCAGGTGTCCACAGACTTCCTCACTCTACATCTTTCACGAATCACATTATTTCATATCCTATCTGCTTTCTGAATTCCACACACATTCCTCAGCACTCCCATCTCCACTGCTTTCACTCTTAACCCCTCCGTGGCCGCCGGCGTTGAATGATGTTTAGCTGATAAATTGCTGTCGGCCTTGTTTGAGCGCTGCCTATAAAAAACTCTGAAAAATTTGGGAAGTGAACGAACGTTCTGAACATCTTCAGACTGACCTATTCTACACTCCCATGCACCCCACACATCAGTACAATGTGCACTTCTGCGATGAGTGGACATCCAAGTTACGCTTCTCTCCAGGCCACTACCCCCACCCGGCGCAACCCTCTCCGGCCCCGTAGGGCACTCACCAGCCCAGAGATCAGGTCAGAGCTGTTTCTTTCCTATCACAATCTTCTTTCTGATCGTCAGTATGGGTTCTGTCAAGAACGCTTCACTGGTGATCTTCTCACATACCTTTCAGACTCCTGATCATCCTCCTTTCGGGACTTTGGCGAAAGCTTTGCCATTGCACTTGACGTCTCAAAGGCTTTCGATCGGGTCTGACATAAATCTTTAATTTCCAAACTGCCCTCTTACTGTTTCTATCCTTCTATCTGTGCCTTCATCTATAGCTTCCTTTCTGGTCGTTCTGTAGCCGCTGTTGTAGACGGCCATCGTTCTTCTCCTAGATCTATCAACAGTGGTGTTCCTCAGGACCCTGTCCTATCACCAACTCTCTTCCTTTTATTCATCAATGACCTTCTAAGCTGTACATCTAACCCTATCCACTCATATGCTGATGACTCCACCCTTCACCTTTCCATTAGGTTCCCTCAATGCCCATCTCAGCAGTTACTTCAACAAACAAGGGATGAGGCTATGGCACACCTAATGTCAGACTTGGCTCGTATCTCTGAGGTAAAAATAATCTTGTTATTTTTAATGCATCAGAGACTCAGATCTTACACCTGTCAACCCGACAAAATCTTCCACAGGTGTACCCACTAATTTTTCAATAATATTCAGCTTAATCCTGCATCATCCTTGAACTTGCTTGGGGTTTCATATACTCGGGACTTGTCTTGGAAAGATCATATTACATCTCTTGTATAATCTACTTCCAAGAAATTGAGTGTGCTAAGCGGACTCCATTCCTTCTTTACCCCCGCACAATTGTTGACTCTACACACGGGTTTTATCCGCCCCTGTGTGGAGTACAACTCTCATGTGTGAGGAGGTTCCCCACATACAGCTTTTCTCAATAGGGTGGAGTCAAAGGCTTTTCGTCTCATTAACTCTCCTCCTCTTACTGACTCCCTTCAACGTCTGTCTCTTCGCCGCAATGCTGCATCTTTATCTCTTTTCTATCGCTATTTCAACGGTCACTGGTCCTCTGAACTCTCTGGATGCATTCCTCCACCTTTATGACGGGAGTTTTGCACCCATCTAGAACAAACTCTCATCTCTTTTCAGTCGAACTCTATAATGCAAGAGTTAACCGTTACTCCCAATCCTTCATTTATGCAACAGGTCAACTCTGGAACTCTCTCCCTCTGTCTGTATAACCTGCTTCCTATGATATCCAGTCTTTCCAAAGCAGTGTGTCCAGGCATCTCAAAATGATTGGATCTTGAATTTGGCTCTCTCTTATATTTTGTTTTTCTCATGGATGGAACAGTTATTGCGGGTTCGTGGCCTTTGGTTCCTCCTTCCTCCCAGAAATAAATAAATAAATATATATATATATATATATATATATATATATATATATATATATATATATATATAATATATATATATATATATATATATATATATATATATATATATATATATATATATATATATATATATATATATATATATATATATATATATATATATATATATGGAACAACCATGGGGACATCGCACATCCTTATCACATGCCCACACCGATCGTGAACCATTCACTTAGATGCCCGTTTACTCTTACGCATGCTTCACTACCATCATAAAAAATAGCAGCTTATCATCTACACCGTATGTGCACAAAGCCTTCCACAGTTCTTCTCTGTCTGCTTTGTTGTATGTTTTTTCCAGATCCATAAATGCCATAACCACTTTAAAGTCCTTCTCAAAAGCCTTCTCCACTATCTGTCTTACTGAAAATATTTGATCCACACTTCCTCTGCCACTCGTAAAGCCACCCTGTTCACTAGGACTTCTGATATATTTTTTACTTTATAATATTTCTTCCATGTACCTTCCCTACCACACTCAATAAACTTATGCCACGATAAACCTTGCACTCACTTTGCTCACCTTTAATTTTGTACAGGAGTACAATCACAACCTTTTTCCACTCTGGTGGCACAAGTTTCACTCATCGATGCCTTCGTACATACTTCCAACAATACTTCATTCTCTTCTCTCCACTACACTTAATCATCTCTGCATACACCTAATCAACCCCAGCTGCTTTCCCATTTTTCAGCCGCTTCACTGCATCCTTTACCTATGCGAGTGTCACGTTTCCTGGCACTGCATTCCATCTCTGTACTCCCCCCAAACCAAACCTGTTTACAGTGGCTCTGCTTCCTCTGTTCCCATTGATCAGGCTTTCAAAATATTCTTTCCTTCTGGTACTTACTTCATCCCTATGGATTAATAATCTACCACTGACTTACTTCACACTTTCACATTTCTTTCCGCTGTCACTGCTACATGTCCACACCTCTTTCCACAATAACTTCCTATTTTCAGAGTAATTTGCATTCATTTTTCTTTCTAGATCATCATATACCTCCTTCTTTTTCTTCTTCACTAGTCTGTTTACATGCTTTTTGCTTTCATTATATCCAGTTCTTATTTCAATTGAACCCCTGTCCTGCAACCATTCTGTCACTTCTTACTCTTTTCCCCCACTGCTCTCTTAACCTCTTCATCCCACCATGCCATACCTTTCTTCTTTGTTGTTACTCTTGCCACACCACACACCGCTTTAGAATTCCTAACTAAACAGTTCTTATATGCATTCCACAGGCTGTCCAAATTCATTTCATTCCAATTCACTGATTCTAACTCCTCCCTTACTTTGGTCCTGCATCCATCTGCCATTTCTTTGATCCTTAGCTTCTCGACCTTCAGTCTTTCATCCTGATTGCTCCTTTCTCTTCTGGTCCACCTCTCTTCTCTCAGCTTGATCTTGCATGCCACAATCATATGATCTAACAAACCTCCACATCGTCCTCTCACGGCCCTCGAATCAACAGCCATTCCTAGCATTGATCTCTCTGCGAGTACGTAAGCAATCAGGCTCCTTTCAACACGATCCCCGTTCTCTCTATACCATGTATATTTATGTGCAACTCTGTGTTTGAAATACGAGTTACAAGTGTACAACTTCCTTTCCTGACACATATCCTTCAGTTGCTTCTCATTATCATTTTCTCCTTGTACTGCATTACAACCCATTATGTCATCCTCAGGACCAGTGCCTATTCTTCCATTCATATCGCCCAATACGATCATTTTATGGTTCCTGTGCACTTCTCCCACTGCTTCATCCAGTCCATCCCAAAACCTGCCTTTCTTTCTCTCACTCCTGTCACCACAAAATGCATACGCTACAATCACAGCCACTTTCACCTTAAACATGAACTTGACGTACATACAACTCGAACTGACACATTTGTAATATCCCATTTCACTCTGCCACATCTCTTTCATCAACAAAGCAACTCCTTCCTTGCATCTTCCTCACCCATTCATGCCCGATCTTACACTTTTCACACCCTCCCACTCCTCCACTTCACACCCTTTCATCTTTGTTTGATACGATACCATCACGGCATATCTCTCACTCTTGAACACATTCCCCACTTCAACTCTCTTGCTCATCTCATTCACACCTCTCACATTCCACATGGCCATGCGAATTTACCCATTTGGTTGGGGCCCTGGGTAGGTATTGGGCCCTCCGAGGCTCTCCGAAACATTTATCATGATATATGTATGTATATATATATATATATATATATATATATATATATATATATATATATAGATAGATAGATAGATATATATATAGATAGATAGATAGATAGATATAGATTAGATAGATAGATAGATAGATAGATAGATAAAGAGAGAGAGAGATACATATATCTATCTCTCTATCTATCTATCTATCTATCTATCTATCTATATATATATATATCTATCTATCTATCTATATATATATTTATATATATATATATATATATCTATATCTATATATATATATATATATACGGTACAGTATATAGATAGGCAGATAGATAGATAGATAGATTATGCAAGGAAGAAGGAACCAACTGCCAGGAGCCCGCAAGCCGTTCCTTCCAAGAAAAACAATAATAATACAAGAGAGCCAAGTTTAACATCCGTTCATTTCGAGATTCCTGGACACACTGCGTTTGAAAGACTGGAGATCATAGGAAGTAGGAAATACAGACAGAGGGAGACAGTTCCAGAGTTGACCTGTTGCAAAAATGAAGGACTGGGAGTAATGGTTAACTCTTGCATTAGAGAGTTGGACAGAAAAGGGATGAGAGTTTGTTGCTAGATGGATGATACGTGCCTGTCATCGAGGTGGAGGGATGCAAGCAGTTCAGAGGAGCAGTGACCATTGAAGCAGCGATAGGAAAGAGATGAAGATGCAACAGTGCAGCGAAAAGACAGAGGTTGAAGGGAGCCAGTACGAGAAGGAGAGTTAATGAGATGAAAAGCCTTTGACTGGACCCTATTGAGAAGAGCTGTATGTAGAGAGCCTCCCCACACATGAGAGTTGTACCACTACACAGGGGTGAATAAAACCCGTGTATAAAGTCAACAACTGTGCAGGGGTAAAGAAGGAACGGCGTCGGCTTATACACTTAATCTCTTGGATGCAGATTTTACAAGAGACGTAATATGATCTTTTCAAGATAAGTCCCGAGTGAATGAAACCCTAAGCATTCTCAAGGATGATGCAGGATTGAGCTGGATATTATTAAACAGTACTGGGTACTCCTGTGGAAGATTTTGTCGGGTTGATAGGTGTAAGAACTGAGTCTTTGATGCATTAAAAACAAGATTATTTTTATCCTAGTCAGAAATACGAGCCAAGTCAGACATTAGGTGTGCCATAGCCTCATCCCTTGTTTGTTGAAGTAACGGTTGAAATGGTTGTCACGGGAGCCGAATGGGAAGGGGAAGGGTAGAATCATCAGTGTACGAGTGGATAGAGTTAGATGTACAGCTTAGAAAGTCATTAATGAATAAAATGAAGAGAGCTGGTGATAGTTCAGAGCCCTGAGGAACACCACTGTTGATAGATCTTGGAGAAGAACGATGGCCGTCTACAACAGCGGCTATAGAACGACCAGAAAGGAAGATGTAGATGAAGGACAGACAAATGGATAGAAACCGTAAGAGGGCAGTTTGGAAATTAAAGATTTATGCCAGACTCGATCGAAAGCCTTTGAGATGGCAAGTGCAATGGCAAAGGATGACCAGGAGCCTGGAAGGTAGGTGAGAAAATCGCCAGTAGAGTGTCCCTCACGAAACCCATACTAACGAACAAAAAGAAGGTTGTACTAGGAAAGATGCTTTAAAATTTTTTAGTTAAGTATTGACTCAAACACATTTTGAAACATAGGATGTTAAAGCAGTTGGACGATAATTAGACGGTTGGGAATGGTCACCCTTCTTTGAGACTGCTTGGATGAGAGGAAACTTCCAACAAGAAGGAAAGGTACAAGTTGATAGACAAAGGTGAAAGAGTTTACCTAGGCAGGGTGTAAGCACAGAAGCACAGTTCTTGAGGACTACAGGAGGGACCCCATCAGGCCCATATGCCTTCTTAGTACTGAGGCCAGTGATGGCAGAAAATACATCAGCTGAAGACATTTTAATGTCAGCCATAAGCAAGTCACGTGGGGGGAAGTGATGGAGGAACAGCACCGGAATCGTCTAAGGTGAAATTGAAGGAGAAAGTCTGAGCGAAGATATCTGCTTTATCAGTGGAAGAAATAGCTACAGAGCCATCAGAATGGAAAAGAAGAGGGAAGGATGATGTGGTAAAGTTGTTAGAAAGGTTTTTTGCAAGGTGCCGGAAGGAGCAGGAAGAATTTGAGTTGGAAAGTTGCGAGCATTTAGTACGGATGAAAGTATTTTGAGCAGAGCAAAGAACAGACTTAGCATGATTCCGGGCAGAAACATAAAAAGGATGTGATTCAGGGGTGGGGTGGCTCTGGTACCTTTTATAGGCCCTCTCCTTGCTGTGGATAGCATTAGAACAAGCGTGATTAAATCAAGGTTTTCTTGCATTAGTCATAGGATATGTGAAGGGAATGTATGCTTCCATGACCCAGAGAATATCCCCTGCAATATGGAAGGCACACTTAGATGGCTCCCGGTCATGGAAGCAACAATCATTCCAGGGAAAATGAAAGAAGTACTGCATGAGGGCCTCCCAATCCGCAGCTCCCATGTGCCACAGTCAACATTTCTTTGGAGAGTCCTCAGGCAGTATCGGAGTGATAGGACAGGTTAAGGTAATAAGGTTGTTATCGGAGGAGCCCAACGGAGAGGACAATATTAACAGTGTAAGCAGAAGGTCAAGTATGTTGGAGCTTTCTCCAGGGGCAGTCAGGGATAAGGGTAGGGTGCTGTACAAACTGCTTTATATCTTTAAGTACTGAAAAGATGTAGGCTTGTTCACCAGATGGATCAGTGAAGGAGAGGAGAGTTAATGGTGGTGGTGAACATTGAAATCTCCTAGAATGGAGATTTCAGAGAAAGGAGGAATGGATAGAATGTGTTCCATCGTAGAAGTAATATGGTCCAAGAATTTTTCATTGTTAGTAGAATTAGGGAATAAGTAAACGGCACAGATATATTTAGTCAGACAATGAGAGGAAAGCCGAAGCCAGAGAGTAGAAAATACAGAAGAATCAAGTTCAGGAACACAAGAGCAAGATAAGTCATTGCGTACATATGCACATTAGCCACCTTTCGTTTGAAATGAGTATAGAGAAAGTAGAAGGATACAGAAAAGCAGTTGCGTACAAAGAAAGTTGAGAAAGGGGGGGGAGGGAATTTTTTTGTTTTTAACTGTGCAGCCCATGACTTTGGTGAGCTCAGCAAGCCCCTACAGCTTGAAGTTCGGGGGGGGCACTATCAGCACCTCCCCCCCAAAATATATATATATATTTTGGTCAATTTTGTGATCATTTTAAGGCCATATGGAATGGGTATACGACATAAATCTAGATATTCTAAAGTAATTTTTAAGTACTCTGTGCCACTGAGTTATACTACTAAAATTCAAATGCTCACATTTCGACCAAACAACTTAACTATAATAAACTGATCATAATAACATTTAAAAAATTATAATTTAATCACTGTATTACTTTCAATTACAAACAGTTAAAGACAAGACATATCCAACATAATTTTCTTGCTGATAATTCACTTGAAACAGATGAAGCTGCTGAGCAGTTCTCAGAGCAACCAGTGGATAATATATATATATATATATATATATATATATATATATATATATATATATATATATATTGTGCTAAACTAGGGGGGGGGGGTAGAGCCTGGTCCCATGCCCCCCTCGGTACGCCACTGAATTGCTATCAGTAGCCTCATATAGCTGAGTGTCAGTTAGGAAGAGAAGATAAGGTTAGAGGAGGAGAGGTGGTGCTCAACAGAGCAAAAGTTAGAGGAAAGGCTGCGAATGTTACAGAAATGAAGGAGTGAGTCAGACAGTGGTTCCAGGTATATATATATATATATATATATATATATATATCTACGCACACACACTTGTCTGTGTACAGCGAGACACTGAGTGATTAGTGCAAGAGCTATGGAATGGAAGAGAACCTGGTAACTAATGTTGGAATGTTATTTCAGATCGGATCAATATTCATTTGTGACAGATGATGACTGTCTAAAACCATATTATATAGTTCTAAATATAGGTTTAACAGCTACAGTTAATGCATTTACTTCTTAATTTACATATTTTACACATAATATAATAAAAGTATTGGTTGTACAGTCAATGTGTATTATATTTTGGTAATTTTACAATGCAGGTTCAGTCACCGACCCCACTTGATAATGACAGCTGAAGCATTCCCGACTCAAGTAGCTGTAATGGTGGACGATCCCACAGTGCCCGAGGGCAAGCGTATCACCTTCCAGGGACCCATGAATAATGTTGCTGAGTTTTTATCCCAGAAACTAAACTTCAGGTATGTCAAAGTTCATCCATGGTTGACTGGAGTTGTTCTGTGTTGGTTATAAATGAGTGCTTGAAGTGTTGTGTGCTGGCAAATACACAAATTAGACCATGTTTACTTGAAGTCTACTAGTGGGACCTAACGCAGGTTCCTATCCCTACACGTGATTGGTTGTCGGAAAGAAGAGCACTCGATCCTAGGGGATGCCTTCGTTATCTTTCCATTTTTTCTTTTTGTTTTCCTGTTGCATCTCAATCGATAGACAGAGTATTGATCTCAACTTATAAACAAATCCAGAGAAGCAGTACGTATCATAGAAAATACTTTACATTAGATGTTGTTGTTGCTAAACCTCGTTTTGTCTAGCCGAGTAGTCCTTCCGACCATAGGTAAACAACTTTTGTGGGGTCATCCTACAGATACAACACGGTATCTCAACAGAGTTTGGACCAGGGTGCTTTACCACGGCAAGGTGGAGAGGAAAATGAGGAAGTTTTTCTCCCGGGTGGACACCGCAGCTGTGCCACCCACCATGAACTATGCTGCCACATGTATACTCTCCTTCATCGTCGAAGTATATATATATATATATATATATATATATCTTACAGGATCTCTCGTCGCTCTTCAGTCGCCTGTAAAGACTCGAGCTAAGGCTTCATAGGCCTGAGAATAAATACTAGATTCTATAATATAAAGTGTATTAATGTTTACAGTTCTCTGGTGATATTTCGGGCTACACGTTGCATTATAGGGTATAAAAAAAAAAAGAACATTCCTTCAGTGTATGTCCTCTGACTACCACAATATCTCCCCAATCGAAGGCGAGAGGGATCTGAATGTATTAGTGCTGTAGTGAGAGACGGCTTGGGCATGTGGAGAGGATGGATAACAGCTGTGTGCGGAGGATGAGAGGTGTCAACGTTGAGGATAAAGGTGCAAGAGGCATACCGAAAAAGACCTGAGACGAGATCATATAGTATAACCTCAGGGATAAAGGACTAAATTGAAAGGTTGCTAGAGATCGAGCTGTGTGGAAAGCCGCCGTTAGGTGACCAAGGCCGACGCATGCAAGTTGGAGCCTTTATAACAGAACGAGAGAAGAGAGAAACCGGCATCATTAGTCTTCAAAGTAAAGTATTAATGTTTCTCGATTAAGATTTAATCCTGTCCTTATTAAATAATGAACATTTTCTTTTGAGGAGCATTGGTTAGTAAGGCAATAACATGATTGGAAATTTTTAGATGCGAGAGAATCTGTTTACTGTAAGTGGTCATTAGTTTTTCAGACGCAAGGTTTTCGCTCACGTAGACCTTAGTGACAATCCATATAACGCACCGCATGGTTTCACATCCCTCTACTATTGGTAAATTTTTATGACAAGCAATGATTAATTATTGTTCCATCATGTTTATCACAAACCTGTACATAACCTATTTGAAGACACTCTAAAACCTGAAAGCTGTCTCTGCGGTTTCATGGTTTTACAGCATATCATATGTTTGTGTACACAATAATGAATAGAGTTTTTTCTGACGTACTCCATCTTTATTGAATTTCTCAGTTTCACCTATAAGAGATCACCTAACCGAAACTGGGGCACAAGGCAAAAAGACGGCACATGGACAGGGATGCTGGGTCTAGTAATGAGGGAGGTAAGTCAAACGCATATAGAGTTTAGTGGCAGTTACACACTCTATAGCAACGGTTCTCAACCTTTTTCAGGCTGCGCCTTCCTCAGCCGTGGTCCACATATCCACGCCCCCCCCCCCTCCCCGCTTCCTGCCATCTTAAAAATTATTCGTGAATAATTATTGCTGTTGCCGCGGCTTCAAGTGAACGATAACCCAGATGAATACAGTCTGAATTAGCCCTTATCCTGCACTCCACTATCCCCCTTTCGGGGAAATGGAGGGGGGAGCTGAGGTACGTTTGCATATTAACTGAACTGTGGTCCATCTTGCAGTATGACTTCTTGGTGCCAGATTTTCTTTGGAAACGATCAGATTAGAAAAAGAAATTAAAAAAATAAAAAAGGCATGGAGAAGACCAGGCGACACAAGAGAAAAGAAAAAAACTATATCCGCGGATCCGAAAAAATAGGCTTTGAAGGCAGGAGCAGACAGAATTGAATATTCAGTGTAAATCACTGCTTTATCACGACACACACACACACACACACACACACACACACACACACACACACACACATACATACCGTCGATAAAGCATGAATACAAGAGATCAAACTCACAAGCATGTCACCCTTTCTACATTTCACCAACTGCGATACACTTAGACGGAATAAGCAGCAGGGAAGGAAATAGCCTTATGACCTTCATAAACAGCAACATGTCCTTTACGAACACCACACAACAATAACAAGAACATATACCCAATCCAGGACAAAAGAAATAATATCCAAATAATTTAAAATACAAAAACCAGGATCGTAAAACACACACACACACACACACACACACACACACACACAGTTAGTCAGGCCATTCTATTTTTTCATTGAGTCTTCCCGTCCCCCTTGGAAATTCCTTATGCTCCCCAGGTTGAGAGCCCCTGGTCTAGATGTTATCATGTCAGAGTATCCATACGCCTTATAATGCGCACAAAGTCTTTATATAATAAGGCATATTAAGTATTAAATACTTAAAAAATAGCTTTCTATATCACAACGTTCTGGGATGATGCCGCACAACATCCCCTTTATCAGGAGAAAACTTTTAGCAGACCGTCTATAGATGTATTTAGCTTATTCCATTTGAAAATGATAATGAACGATTAATTCTAGGCTTCGGTAATTTGTCCATATGTCTCCAGTACATCACTGGCTTAAATTCTGAAAGGTAAGAATGCAGACTATTTACTTTCTAAATGATGGACACACATATTCCATAGTGTCGTGCTAGAACTCAAACAACTCCATCACACTGCTGATACAGTGTGGTAGAAGAACACAAGTAAATTATTTAATAACAAACTTAGGCATATCCATGAATGCATTAGCTTTAACCCGTCACGTCCCGAGGTTTTCCGCACCTCTGAAATCCCCCAGTCCCGAGGTATTTTCGAAAAAAAAATTTTTGGGTAAAACCTTCGCTTTTGGTGAGAAACATCGAAAATTCATAGAGAAATCGCTCACCTGAGGTTTAAAATACCCAATCCAGGTAGGAGTTCCTCCTTACCTCACTGGGTGTTCTAACATGCTGGCACCAAAGAAAACGAGTTCTATGGGAGGGTAACTATTTTGTCCACTCATAAACGGTATTTATTTATTTACTTGGTACGAATGTATACGTAGTATGAGAGTATATTGGTTTTCAAGCAGTAATAAAGGCATTATAAGCATTGTTTCACTCACTAACTAATCACCATACCTGACCTTTTTTTGCCACATTACCTGATCATTATTTCTGGCTGTTTCTTCTTCTAATGCTATGTAAACATTGTCCTCCACATTGTCATCGATTGGGGAATCACTCTGGCCCTGAATATCTTTACTAGCCAGGTCACTGGTAACAGGTCCTTTGCCAAAACAATGGCATGAGGGGGGGAGGGCGAGGTTATGTGGTGTAAGGCATTGTCCCTGCTTGGCATCTTGTAGAGGAATAGAGGAAGGTATCCCGTGTATAAATACGAAAAATCACGCGAAAATTGAAAATTGTGCCAATTAGGGAACTTGCAATTGCACAACGTACTGGTACGTCGCCGGGACTGGCAAATAAAAAATCGTTGCAACGTACCCATACGTCGACGGGACGGGGCTGGTTAATAAATACTAAAAAGATAAATGATCTACACCAATAGAACATTCGTAGGTAAATATATAGGTCTTTGATGGAAGTGAACATCAAGATAAACATTTTGACAGTTTATCCGAATTTTTAAAATGATCTGTAAAAGAATGGAAACCAAAAACTCTGACACATCTGACATATCAGCATTATATCTCAAAGGCAGAACCAATACCAAAAGTTTGTGAAAGGTGTCATGTGAACTATTTTATTGTGATATTATAAGAAACAGACAACAAATGACAGTGAGAAGGAAGGACTCCCATAGCCGCTTCGGAAGGATTGAGAACTATGGATGGCAGGGGTCAGTGATGGTTGAGGATTGTCGGCGGATTTTTGCATTTGGCTGTAAATTACTTCAACATAAGAACTTTGTGGAGTTGTACATGATACTTGGGAATAAACAAGCAGCTCGATGATGCTTTGATTCTTCGTCTATAATTTTGCTCAGGCTGACTAGTTTGCTGCTACGTCTGTTAATTTTATCTAATTTTAATCTTCTTTTACAGATGGCAGCATACATTACTTTGATTATTTAGTAGCATTATGAATGATATCATACATTTTTGGTAGATAATCTGTTCTGTTTACCAAAGTATCTCCTCCACTGTTATTTGGCTTAGAGATCACCAGGTCAGCATTTTTTTTCTGTAAGCTGCTATCACAGTTCATAAATAAGGAATAAAACGCTTTGGACGATTGATCATCATCATCATCCAGACCTCGTTTCCAACACGGGGTAGGAGAAGGCAGTGTCAAAACAAACAGAAATCGAAAAAAAAAAAAAAAGATAAAATAAGATCCCAGTCATAGTTTGTCTTGTTGATTGCGTCACACTTCCATTCATACACCATTCAAATCCTCAGAATCCTGGCTCCACCTGATGGGTCGAAAAACATTCCACACTTAAGTTCACACTTACCTATCAGACAGAGCCAATCCGACGATTGTCAAATTAAAAACTGTTGCTAAACTCTGGTAATGCACTCCCCCGCACAAAATTCATCCAAACAGCTCGATCACTAAAATAGTCAGTTCACGTATCTCTTTAGCTCCTATACCTCTGTTTCCCACATGTTCTTTTACCATATCTATCTACCTTTTTCTAGTCCTACCACGCCTCCTCCCACCATCAAATTTGCCCAGACGTGCCCTTTTCACCACTCTATTCACACCCATTCTCTCCCCATGCCCATGCCATCTTAGCACAGTCTCTTCAACTTGTGTCCACAGACTTCTTATTATCCATCTATCTCCAATTACATTGTACCTTATGGTATGCACTGTCCACACTCTGCACACATTTCTGAACAGACTTCCTTATTATGTATCTTTCTCCATTTACCTTGTTCCTTATCCCATTAACTGTCCACATGCAGCACAATTTTCTGAACAGTCCCATCTACACTGCTCTTACTCTTAACTTGCCACAGAGGATTTAAATACACAATATTCCCGAAAAGCTATATATTTCTAAGTAACTGACACGAACTCAAACCAATTTGCAATTTCATCGATTCTCAGTTTACCGATAATATTTTCAAATTCAAGAAAATTCTTAAAGAATGAAGGCATTGAAACTGGGACACAGAAATGTATGCCAAATGCAAGTAAAAACTTTTGTGGGACTGTCGTTGATAATAACACTGATGAAATCACAACATTTAAGGTTATAATTTTATAACAACTAATTTCTCTAGCTGATTGTATACGGAAGGTGAATTTGCTTATAGATAATGCATGTATATGCGGAAATGGACGTAAAGAAAGGTTCACAGATGAAGTTTGGAAGATAATAATGAAGTCTTTGTAGCTCATATTTGGTCAGCCTGACCGAGCAGACCCGTCAAGTGCAGGCGAGAAATTGTCCCTATGGGGTCATCCTACAGGTTCTTTACACCGTTGATGTTGTGTCTGCGTCATAGTGTGGCACGTGTTGTTTACTGCTTCATAATGAGTGCTGTGTTGCGTGTGCCTAGTCTACAACAGGGGAGTGTGCCATCTATGATTCCACCCAGTGTGAATATAAGTGAGTAACTGAGGAGAGCTGGGTGATGTCCTGATCTAAACCAAGCTAGGTGTATCTGGTCGGCTCTGTTTAAAGGTACCTCTGATGAATATATGTCAGGAGGGTGGGGGAGGGCATGTAGCATAGTGTTCTAAAAGAGGTGTTGTATTGTCGTGCCGTGAAATGGGTATGTAGGTGTTTCTTCCTTGCTTGTGTTTGAGTGTAAGGAGATGAGATGTTGCTGAAGAGAGTCTGGTAATGTTTGTGAGATGATTGTTTTATGGATCTATTTGTGCTGTGTGGTTCAGTCATATAATGACAAGGTGTTCTGTGTTACGACAGACTGCCACGTGGAACTGTCTGCCATTCATATCAAGATAATTTCTCAGAGGGAGGACTTTGGTTTCGAAGTGTAAGTGAGCTGTGAGAGTGGTATTCGTGCAGCCAATGATGATGTGTAGTATGTTGTTCTATATGGTCTGCAAGGTTTTATAGTGGAAGTTAGATAGGAATGCTAGGGAGGCATAAGACATAGCTGGTCAAATGTATTATCACTAGAGTAGGAAGTGTTCCTTTTTGTTGTCCAAAGTCTGTCCCTGTATAATTTTGTCCTGAGTGTTGAATCAGGAGGTAAAAGGCTTGTGATATCTTCTGTGCTGTCCCTGAAGGTGAATTCACTGTCATAAGTCACTCCAAGGATCTTAGTGGAGAGAGTGCGTGGCAGAGGTACATTGTAGAATGTGATGTTAGGGGCGTACATGCGCTCATGTTAGTTGCTGGTGATGAGTGTGATGGTGGATTTGGCAGGAGTGATGGTCAGTTTTTTATCCTCGACCCATCCCTGAAGTGTAATAAAATCATCTTGTGGCACTGTGCAGACTGTGTACCATATACACTATGATGTATGGTTGTAATATCATCTTTATAATTATGAGACAGTGTTTGTGGGTGGCTGAGGTGTAGGAATGCTATGCATGTTTAGACTGAAAACTGTGAGTGAAATACAGGAGCCCTGTGGAACACCGTTACGGAAGTTTCGTGTACGTGATGACTTGCCTTAGAATGTATCTTGTGATTGTCTACCAGATAAGTAGTTGGCAAGCCAGCATTTGGAGTTGTCCTCCAGTTTCGTAAGATGACATAAAGTCATGGAATGCACTCCTTTGAAACTTGATAGCCAGCAAAAAAAAATACTCTCTCATAAATATTTATAATGGAGTCGTGTGTTTTTGGTGGATGACCTGTGGCAAAGAATTTCGAAGATTTGATAGGGAGGAACTGATAAATGATCTAATTTTAACATTCCTTGTAAAGCCTTCTATGATTTCTAGTATCATTCTTTTGTGTTTCTGTTGTATACACCCCTTTTGTATGCCACGAAAGCTTGAAAAAAGACGATCACGATCAAGGTGATGATGGTAGTTCTTATTTTATTTCAGGAAGCCGACTTCGCTCTTGGTCCTTTTGCAATTACACATAATCGAAATAAATGGATAGACTACACATTCACCATCTTTTATACTGAATACACGGTTTTTGCTGCCCGTGGTCGTCCTAAAGTGGACCCATGGGGCTTCCTGCAGCCTCTGTCACCAATGGTGTGGGCGGCCGTGGTAACTGCGCTGCTGGCAGTGATCACTGTTATGCTGCTCTTGCCCTCGTGTCTTCCCACGCACACGCACCATAAAGCCAGGCGGGAGACTAACATCTTCAACTGTGTTCGCGTCCTCCTCCAAGAAGGTAACTGAATTGTAGTGAAAATGATTCTTCTGCTTCAAAAAGACATGTTTCTTTCAAGAAGTCTGATTGGTTATGTATATGTTGAGCGAGAATGCTTCAGTATTACTCAATATTTCATATAAACAGTGGAGTTTGTTCTTTATGGTATATTGTTGGCCGTGTAGAAAATGGAAGAACTTAGTAGTGAATCATTCTGAATCCCAGGAATATTTCCCCTTTACTCAGAAGGATTCAATCTTCTGATGTCAAAGTCATTAATTCAGTCTAGTCGTCACTTGGTCGCATTTTCTGTTTTGGGTACAAAGTGAGAATGAACTAAACTGACTAAATGGAAAATGCCGTGAAACGACTTAAAATTGCCTTACTGGCTATCGATCGAACTAAACTAACTTATAACTGAGCAACCCTAGATAAAAATGGATGTATACTGTTATGGTCTGACTTGATAACTACGATTTTATCTTCATTAGGCCATTTGTCAGAGGATGAAGCATTGGATAGAAACTATTGGAGACGACATCTTAAAGCTTTTTGCCTCTTTGCAAAAAAGGGAAAGTAACGAAAGAAAATGATGAAAGTCTTTATTTAGTAAGTTTGCAATTTTGTAGCTAAAATATAAAACATACTCATATTATATAAAGATCAGTGGATGCCTCCATACGTGCAAGGATTTAACTGTAATTACCAATTTTTCAATGAAAAAAAGGATGTAGAGGACAATTACTTCGCATTTCTTTGCTGTGGATATTTATACAGTGATTTAAGGACATAGTGTACCAATGTAATGCATGATGATGCCTCAAGACTCAGATAATACATTACAATATTCACGATATATTACGAAATGTGAATTATTATCTTCAATATATATTATGCAGTGTCATTGTGCTTTGTAAGTAATAATATATTACTGTGCCTTATGATGTAAACTGAGCAACTTGTAGCAGTATTGGAATTCAGTATCTCCTTTAATATTTCTCACCGTTATAATAGCACACTGAGGCGTTGGTATGATGCAAAGAACTTCTTTATATATATATATAACCGTGTGAGAATCGAGTTTACTCTCAGACATTTCGACCAGAGGCTTTTATCAGAGAGAATGCTACATTAGGGGTGATTTGAGCTGCTTACTCTCCCACTGGATCCTCGCTTCCACGCTGGCTGTCTCCACCCTCACATGACCTAGTCTGTTTGAGGTGACCACCGTACATCACAAACAGATGTACTTGCAGAGGTTGGCATTGCACAGGTAAAATCCAGTGATTACCGGTGCAATTGCCCTGAACTCTGGATGGCTACTTGCTCTGTAGAAGACACCTGGGATCCCATTTTACCCATTGAACCCATGTATCTCTCCATGGGTTCATTTCCTCCCCCAGAGGACCATATTCCCCATGGACACTCTTCCTACCATATACCTATTGTCCCACTACCTACCTACGCCTAACCCGCCCTGCCCACCTCACCAATCAGTTCACCCATCCGTCCCGTTGTACAGTACCTGATAATGATAATTATATATGGTGAGCAAGTAAATTCTTCCTCGGTAATTGGCTACCATGTCTCCATCAGGTTGACAAGTTACTTTCAATCAGTTTTAATCCTGGCCATCACAGAGCGTTACCTTTGCAATTCAAATGTACACAGCTAAATTCGTCATAAAACGTTTCGACTTGGCAGAGCTATTTAGAGAGTTCTCTGTGGATT
>NC_136961.1:25829638-25954000 GCF_032717465.1 Coenobita brevimanus | reverse complement strand
TTAATTTACATATTTTACACATAATATAATAAAAGTATTGGTTTGTACAGTCAATGTGTATTATATTTTGAGTAATTTTACTAATCAAGGTTCAGTCACAGAGCCCCCACTTGATAATGACAGGCTGAAGCATTCCCCCGACTCAAGTAGCTGTAATGGTGGACGATCCCCACAGTGCCCGAGGGCAACGGCGTGTCACCTTCCAGGGACCCATGAATAATGTTGCTGAGTTTTTATCCCAGAAACTAAACTTCAGGTATGTCAAAGTTCATCCATGGTTGACTGGAGTTGTTCTGTGTTGGTTATAAATGAGTGCTTGAAGTGTTGTGTACTGGCAAATACACAAATTAGACCATGTTTACTTGAAGTCTACTGAGTGGGACCTAACGCAGGTTCCTATCCCTACACGTGATTGGTTGTCCCGGAAAGAAGAGCACTCGATCCTAGGGGATGCCTTCGTTATCTTTCCATTTTTTCTTTTTGTTTTCCTGTTGCATCTCAATCGATAGACAGAGTATTGATCTCAACTTATAAACAAATCCAGAGAAGCAGTACGTATCATAGAAAATACTTTACATTAGATGTTTGTTGTTTGCTAAACCTCGTTTTGTCTAGCCGAGTAGTCCTTCCGACCATAGGTAAACTAACTTTTGTGGGGTCATCCTACAGATACAACCGCGGTATCTCAACAGAGTTTGGACCAGTTGCTTTACCACGGCAAGGTGGAGAGGAAAATGAGGAAGTTTTTCTCCCGGAGTGAGACACCGCAGCTGTTGCCACCCCACCATGAACTATGCTGCCACATGTATACTCTCCTTCATCGTCGAAGTATATATATATATATATATATATATATATCTTACAGGATCTCTCGTCGCTCTTCAGTCGCCTGTAAAGACTCGAGCTAAGGCTTCATAGGCCTGAGAATAAATACTAGATTCTATAATATAAAAGTGTATTAATGTTTACAGTTCTCTGGTGATATTTCGGGCTACACGTTGCATTATAGGGTATAAAAAAAAAAAAGAACTTATTCCTTCAGTGTATGTCCTCCCTGACTACCACAATATCTCCCCAATCGAGAGAGGCGAGAGAGGGATCTGAATGTATTAGTGCTGTAGTGAGGGGCAGACGGCTTGGGCATGTGGAGAGGATGGATAACAGCTGTTATTGATATAACGGAGGATGAGAGGTGTCAACGTTGAGGATAAAGGTGCAAGAGGAAAGCATACGAAAAGACCTGAGACAAGAGATCATATAGTATAACCTCAGGGATAAAGGACTAGAATTGAAAGGATTGCTAGAGATCGAGCTGTGTGGAAAGCCGCCATTTAGGTGACCAAGGCCGACGGCATGCAAGGGTTGGAGCCTTTATAACAGAACAGAGAAGAGAGAAGCCAGCATCATTAGTCTTCAAGTAGTAAAGTATTAATGTTTCTCGATTAGATTTAATCCTGTCCTTATTAAATAATGAACATTTTCTTTTGAGGAGCATTGGTTAGTAAGGCAATAACATGATTGGAAATTTTTAGATGCGAGAGAATCTGTTTACTGTAAGTGGTCATTAGTTTTTCAAACGCAAGGTTTTCGCTCAGTAGACCTTAGTGACAATCCATATAACGCATTTCACATGGTTTCACATCCCTCTACCTATTGGTAAATTTTTATGACAAGCAGACTGATTAATTATTGTTCCATCATGTTTATCACAAACCTGTACATAACCTATTTGAAGACACTCTAAAACCTGAAAGCTGTCTCTGCGGTTTCATGTGGTTTTACAGCATATCATATGTTTGTTAGTACACAATAATGAATAGAGTTTTTTCTGACAGTACTCCATCTTTATTGAATTTCTCAGTTTCACCTATAAGAGATCACCTAACCAGAAAAACTGGGGCACAAGGCAAAAAGACGGCACATGGACAGGGATGCTGGGTCTAGTAATGAGGGGAGAGGTAAGTCAAACGCTTATATAGAGTTTAGTGGCAGTTACACACTCTATAGCAACGGTTCTCAACCTTTTTCCAGGCTGCGCACCTTCCTCAGCCCCGTGGTCCACATAATCCACGCCCCCCCTCCCGCTTTATGCCTGCATCTTAAAAATTATTCGTGAATAATTATTGCCATGCCGGCATGGCTTCAAGTGAACGATAACCCAGATGAATACAGTCTGAATTAGCCCTTATCCTGCACTCCATATCCCTTTTTCGGAAATGGAGGGGAGCTGAATACGTTTGCATATTAACTGAACTTGTGGTCCATCTTGCAGTATGACTTCTTGGTGCCAGATTTTTCTTTGGAAACGATCAGATTATAGAGAAAAAGAAATTAAAAAAAATAAAAAGAGCATGGGAGAAGGAATAACCAGGGCGACACAAGAGAAAGAAAAAAACTATATCCGCGGATCCGAAAACCAATAGGCTTTGAAGGCCAGGAGCAGACAGAATTGAATATTCAGTGTAAATCACTAGCTTTCATCACGACACACACACACACACACACACACACACACACACACACACACACACACATACATACCGTCGATAAAGCATGAAGGATACCGAAGATCAAACTCACAAGCACTGTCACCCTTTCTACATTTTACACCAACTGCGATACACTTAGAAGCGGAATAAGCAGCAGGGAAGGGAAATAGCCTTATGACCTTCAAACAGCAACATGTCCTTTTACGAACACCACACAACAATAACAAGAACATATACCCAATCCAGGACAAAAGAAATAATATCCAAATAATTTTACAAATACAAAAACCAGGATCGTAAAACACACACACACACACACACACACACACACACACACAGTTAGTCGAGGCCATTCCTATTTTTTCATTGA
The DNA here is from genome assembly GCF_032717465.1 of Coenobita brevimanus. Lineage (NCBI taxonomy): Eukaryota > Metazoa > Arthropoda > Malacostraca > Decapoda > Coenobitidae > Coenobita > Coenobita brevimanus. The sequence continues at coordinate 25,951,141 of NC_136961.1, read as the reverse complement.
GTCTTCCCGTCCCCCTTGGAAATTCCTTATGCTCCCCCAGGTTGAGAGCCCCCTGGTCTAGATGTTATCATGTCAGAGTATCCATACGCCTTATAAATGCGCACAAAGTCTTTATATAATAAGGACTATATTAAAGTATTAAATACTTAAAAAATAGCTTTCCTATATCACAACGTTCTGGGATGATGCCGCACAACATCCCCCTTTATCAGAAGAAAACTTTTAACAGACCGTCTATAAGATGCTCATTTAGCTTATTCCATTTGAAAATGATAATGAGCGATTAATTCTAGGCTTCGGTAATTTGTCCATATGTCTCCAGTACATCACATGGCTTAAATTCTGAAGGTAAGAATGCAGACTATTTACTTTCTAAATGATGGACACACATATTCCATAGTGTCGTGCTAGAGACTCAAACAACTCCATCACACTGCTGATTACAGTGTGAGTAGAAGAACACAAGTAAATTATTTAATAACAAACTTAGGCATATCCATGAATGCATTAGCTTTAACCGTCCACGTCCCGAGGGTTTTCCGCACCTCTGGAAATCCCCCAGTCCCGAGTGTATTTTCGAAAAAAAAAATTTTTTGGTAGGTAAAACCTTCGCTTTTGGTGAGAAACATCGAAAATTCATAGAAATGCGCTCACCTGAGGGTTTAAAATACCCAATCCAGGTAGGAGTTCCTCCATACCTCACTGGGTGTTCTAACATGCTGGCAACAAAGAAAACGAGTTCTATGGGAAGGTAACTATTTTGTCCACTACATAAGAAGCAGTATTTATTTATTTAGCTTGGTACGAATGTATACGTAGTATGAAAGTACTATTGGTTTTCAAGCAGTAATAAAGGCATTATAAGCATTGTTTCACTCACTAACTAATCACCATACCTGACCTTTTTTGCCACATTTACCTGATCATTATTTTACTGGCTGTTTCTCAACGCTTCTAATGCTATGTAAACATTGTCACTCCACATTGTCATCGATTGGGGAATCACTCTGGCCCTGAATATCTTTACTAGCCCAGGATCACTAGTAACAGGTCCTTTGCCAAAACAATGGCATGAGGGGGGAGGAAGCGAGGTTATGTGGTGTATAGGCATTGTCCCTGCTTGGCATCTTGTAGAGGAATAGAGGAAGGTAGCACGTGTATAAATACGAAAAATCGCTTGAAAATTGAAAATTGTGCCAGATTAGGGAACTTACGGTGCATGGCACAACGTACTGGTACGTCGCCGGGACTGGCAAATAAAAGAAATCGTTGCAACGTACCCATGCGTCGTGCAGGACGGGGCTGGATTAATAAATACTAAAAGATAAATGATCTACACCAATAGAACATTCGTAGGTAAATATATAGGTCTTTGATGGAAGTGAACATCAAGATACAACATGTTTGACAGTTTCATTGTCGAATTTTTAAAATGATCTGTAAAAGAATGGAAACCAAAAACTCTGACACATCTATGACATATCAGCATTATATCTCAAAGGCAGAACCAATACCAAAAGTTTGTGAAAGGTGTCAATGTAGAACTATTTTATTGTGAATATTATAAGAAACAGACAACAAATGACAGTGAGAAGGAAGGACTCCATAGCCGACTTCGGAAGGATTGAGAACTATGGATGGCAGGATTGGTCAGTGATGGTTGAGGATTGTCGGCAGATTTTGCATTTTGGCTGTAAATTACTTCAACATAAGAACTTTGTTGGAGTTGTACACATGATACTTGGGAATAAACAAGCAGCTCGATGATGCTTTGATTCTTCGTCTATAATTTTGCTCCAGGCTGACTAGTTTGCTGCTACGATCTGTTAATTTTTATCTAATTTTAATCTTCTTTTACAGATGGCAGCATATCTCATTACTTTGATTATTTAGTAGCATTATGAATGATATCATACATTTTTGGTAGATAAATCTGTTCTGTTTACCAAAGTATCTCCTCCACTGTTATTTGGCTTAGAGATCACCAGGTCAGCATTTTTTTTTCTGTAAGCTGCTATCACAGTTCATAAATAAGGAATAAAAGCGGCTTTTACAGACGATTGATCATCATCATCATCCAGACCTCACGTTTCCAACACAGGGGTAGGAGAAGGCAGTGTCAAAACAAACAGAAATCGAAAAAAAAAAAAAAGATAAAATAAGATCCCAGTCATAGTTGTCTTGTTGATTGCGTCACACTTCCATTCATACACCATTCAAATCCTCAGAATCCTGGCTCCACCTGATGGGTCGAAAAACATTCCACACTTAAGATTTCACACTTACCTATCAGACAGAGCCAATCGGGCAATTGTCAAATTAAAAACTGTTGCCTAAACTCTTTGGTAGTAATGCACTCCCATACAAAATTCATCCAAACAGCTCGATCACTAAAATAAAGTCAGTTCACGTATCTCTTTCAGCTCCTATACCTCTGTTTCCCACATGTTCTTTTACCATATCTATCTACCTTTTTCTAGTCCTACCACGCCTCCTCCCACCATCAAATTTGCCCAGACGTGCCCTTTTCACCACTCTATTCACACCACATTCTCTCCCCATGCCCATGCCATCTTACTTTAGAGTCTCTCTTCAACTTGTGTCCTGAACAGACTTCTTATTATCCATCTATCTCCAATTACATTGTACCTTATGGTATGCACTGTCCACACTCTGCACGTTTCTGAACAGATGACTTTCCTTATTATGTATCTTTCTCCATTTACCTTGTTCCTTATCCCATGTTAACTGTCCACATGCAAAGCACAATTTTCTGAACAGTCCCATCTACACTGCTCTTACTCTTAACTTGCCACAGAGGATTTAAATACTAATATTCCCGAAAAGCTATATATTTCTAAGTAACTGACACGAACTCAAACCAATTTGCAATTTCATCCGATTCTCAGTTTACCGATAATATTTTCAAATTCAAGAAAATTCTTAAAAGAATGAAGGAAAACATTGAAACTGGGACACAGAAATGTATGCCAAATGCAAGTAAAAACTTTTTGTGGGACTGTCGTTGATAATAACACTGATGAAATCACAACATTTAAGGTTATAATTTTATAACCTTCAAATTTCTCTAGCTGATTGTATACGGAAGGTGAATTTGCTTATAGATAATGCATGTATATGCAGGAAATGAGACGTAAAGAAAGGTTCACAGATGGGAGTTTGGAAGATAATAATGAAGTCTTTGTAGCTCATATTTGGTCAGCCTGACCGAGCAGACCCGTCAAGTGCAGGCGAGAAATTGTCCCTATGGGGTCATCCTACAGGTTCTTTTACACCGTTGATGTTGTGTCTGCGTCATAGTGTGGCACGTGTTTGTTTACTGCTTCATAATGTGGAGGTGCTGTGTTTGCGTGTGCACCTAGTCTACAACAGGGGAGTGTGCCATCTATGATTCCACCCAGTGTGTGAATATAAGTGAGGTAACTGAGAGAGCTGGAGTGATGTCTGATCTAAACCAAGCTAGAATTGTATCTGGTCGGCTCTGTTTAAAGGTACCTCTGATGAATATATGTCAGGAGGGTGGGGGGAGGGGGCATGTAGCATAGTGTTCTAAAAGAGGTGTTAGCGGTATTGTCGTGCCGTGAGAAATGGGTATGTAGGTGTTTTCTTCCTTGCTTGGTGTTTGAGTGTAAGGAGATGGGTTGTTGCTGAAGAGGGTCTGGTAATGTTTGTGAGATTGATTGTTTTATGGATCTATTTGTGCTGTGTGGTTCAGTCATATAATGACAAGGTGTTCTGTGTTACGACAGACTGCCACGATGGAACTGTCATGCCATTCATATCAAGATAATTTCTCAGAGGAGGACTTTGGTTTCCGAGAAGTGTAAAGTGAGCTGTAGAGTAAGTGGTATTCGATGCAGCCAATGATGATGTGTAGTATGTTGTTCTATATGGTCTGCAAGGTTTTATAGTGGAAGTTAGATAGGAATGCTAGGGAGGCATAAGACATAGCTGGTCAAATGTATTATCACTAGAGTAGGAAGTGTTCCTTTTTGTTGTCCAAAGTCTGTCCCTGTATAATTTTGTCCTGAGTGTTGAATCAGGAGGTAAAAGGCTTGTGATATCTTCTGTGCTGTCCCTGAAGGTGAATTCACTGTCATAAGTCACTCCAAGGATCTTAGTGGAGAGAGTGCGTGGCAGAGGTACATTGTAGAATGTGATGTTAGGGGCGTACATGCGCTCATGTTAGTTGCTGGTGATGAGTGTGATGGTGGATTTGGCAGGAGTGATGGTCAGTTTTTTATCCTCGACCCATCCCTGAAGTGTAATAAAATCAATCTTGTGGCACTGTGCAGACTGTGTACCATATACACTACTGATGTATGGTTGTAATATCATCTTTATAATTATGAGACAGTGTTTGTGGGTGGCTGAGGTGTAGGAATGCTAACTGCATGTTTAGACTATGAAAACTGTGAGTGAAATACAGGAGCCCTGTGGAACACCGTTACCCGGAAGTTTCGTGTACGTGATGACTTGCCTTAGAATGTATCTTGTGATTGTCTACCAGATAAGTAGTTGGCAAGCCAGCATTTGGAGTTGTCCTCCAGTTTTCGTAAGATGACATAAAGTCATGGAATGCACTCCTTTGAAACTTGATAGCCAGCAAAAAAATACTCTCTCATAAATATTTATAATGGAGTCACGTGTGTTTTTGGTGGATGACCTGTGGCAAAAGAATTTCAGCGAAGATTTGATAGGGAGGAACTGATAAATGATCTAATTTACTAACAAACTCCTTGTAAAGCCTTCTATGAATTTCTAGTATCATTCTTTTGTGTTTCTGTTGTATACACCCCTTTTGTATGCCACGAAAGCTTGAAAAAAGACGATCACGATCAAGGTGATGATGGTAGTTCTTATTTTATTTCAGGAAGCCGACTTCGCTCTTGGTCCTTTTGCAACGATACACATAATCGAAATAAATGGATAGACTACACATTCACCATCTTTTATGCTGCACGATACACGGTTTTTGCTGCAATGGTCGTCCTAAAGTGGACCCATGGGGCTTCCTGCAGCCTCTGTCACCAATGGTGTGGGCGGCGTGTGGTAACTGCAAGCTGCTGGCAGTGATCACTGTTATGCTCTGCTCTTGCCCTCGTGTCCTTCCCACGCACACTGCCTTTTCCCATAAAGCCAGGCGGGAGACTAACATCTTCAACTGTGTTCGCGTCCTCCTCCAAGAAGGTAACTGAATTGTAGTGAAAATGATTCTTCTGCTTCAAAAAGACATGTTTCTTTTCAAGAAGTCTGATTGGTTATGTATATGTTGAGCGAGGAAATGCTTCAAGTATTACTCAATATTTCATATAAACAGTGGAGTTTGTTCTTTATGGGTATATTGTTGGCCGTGTAGAAAATGGAAGAACTTGAGTAGTGAATACATTCTGAATCCCAGGAATATTTCCCTTTACTCCAGAAGGATTCAATCTTCTGATGTCAAAGTCATTAATTCAGTCGGAAGTCGTCACTTGGTCGCATTCTTTTCTGTTTTGGGTACAAAGTGAGAATGAACTAAACTTGACTAAATGGAAAATGCCGTGAAACGACTTAGAATTGCCTTGCAATATCGATCGAACTAAACTAACTTATAACTGAGCAGCCCCTAGATAAAAATGGACTAGTATACTGTTATGGTCTGCGAAGAAACTTGATAACTACGATTTTTATCTTCATTAGGCCATTTGTCAGAGGATGAAGCATTGGATAGAAACTATTGGAGACGACATCTTAAAGCTTTTTGCCTCTTTGCAAAAAAGGGGGAAAGTAACGAAAAGAAAATGATGAAAGTCTTTATTTAGTAAGTTTGCAATTTTGTAGCTAAAATATAAAACATACTTTCATATTATATAAAGATCAGTGGATGCCTCCATACGTGCAAGGATTTAACTGTAATTACCAATTTTTCAATGAAAAAAAGGATGTAGAGGACAATTACTTCGCATTTCTTTGCTGTGGATATTTATACAGTGATTTAAGGACATAGTGTACCAATGTAATGCATGATGATGCCTCAAGACTCAGATAATACATTACAATATTCACGATATATTACGAAATGTGAATTATTATCTTCAATATATATTATGCAGTGTCATTGTGCTTTGTAAGTAATAATATATTACTGTGCCTTATGATGTAAACTGAGCAACTTGTAGCAGTATTGGAATTCAGTATCTCCTTTAATATTTCTCACCGTTATAATAGCACACTGAGGCGTTGGTATGATGCAAAGAACTTCTTTATATATATATATAACCGTGTGAGAATCGAGTTTACTCTCAGACATTTCGACCAGAGGCTTTTATCAGAGAGAATGCTACATTAGGGGTGATTTGAGCTGCTTACTCTCCCACTGGATCCTCGCTTCCACTGGCTGTCTCACCCTCACATGACCTAGTCTGTTTGATGTGACCACCGTACATCACAAACAGATGTACTTGCAGGGGTTGGCATTGCACAGGTAAAATCCTGTGATTACCGGTATTGCCCTGAACTCTGGATGGCTACTTCTCTGTAGAAGACACCTGGGATCCCATTTTACCCATTGAACCCATGTATCTCCATGGGTTCATTTCCCCAGGGATATATTCCCCATGGACCTCTTCCTACCATATACCTATTGTCCCACTACCTACCTACGCCACCCGCCCTGCCCACCTCACCAATCAGTTCACCCATCCGTCCCGTTGTACAGTACCTGATAATGATAATTATATATGTAGAAGTAAAAAATTCTTCGGTAATTGGCTACCATGTCTCCACCAGGTTGACAGTTACTTTCAATCAGTTTTAATCCTGGCCATCACAGGCGTTACCTTTGCAATTCAAATGTACACAGCTAAATTCGTCATAAAACGTTTCATTTGGCAGAGCTATTTAGAGAGTTCTCTGTGGATTCCTCTCGATTCATACAGAGGACAGATAGACAGACAAACAGACAAAATTTCTCTTGTAAAATAATAAGCACTCAGAAAGCGCATACCTCCACCAATGTCACTGCCATTTAAAAGGATTTGGATCCGGATCCTTGGAGATTTTGTATGGAATACATAGGATCCGGATCTGCTCCAAATTTTAATAAATTGTTCCATGACCCATGGTTCACTCTTCCACAAAGTTTTATGGAAATTCTTTGAGAACTTTTTGAGATATTGTGCGAGATACATAGGATTAGGATCCGGATCTACCCCGAAATTTAATAAATTCCTTCTTGGCCTATGACCGACCCTTCCACAACCTTTCAATGAAATTCAAATGAGAACTTTTGGAGATATCGTGCAGACAAACAAACAGACTACTATAGGTGAATACATAACCTCCTCCAACGTCGTTGGCGAAGGTAATTATATATACGGATGGACACACACACATACACACACACACACACACACACACACACACACATACAGAAAAATCATGTGTTACCGAACTAATCTATTAAGCTACTATGACAGAGTTCCGGAAACATTACAGAAAAGAGAAGAATGGGTGGACAGTATTTATGTAGATTTTAAGAAAGCATTTGACAGAGTACCACACCAAAGACTTTTATGGAAACTGTACCATCAAGGAGGTATCCAAGGAAATTTGTACTGTTGGATGCAGGATTTTCTCAGAAAAAGGGAAATGAGAACAATATTAAGGGGATATCACTCATCACGGAAGGAAGTGACCAGCGGAGTGCCACATGGCTCAGTTAACTGGCACCAATTATATGTTTATAGTATATATAAATGAAAGCATATGCCGTATGTACACTGGAAATGGAAGCTATCTAAATATGTTTGCAGATGATGCAAAATTTCAAAGGAAAATTACTAACACAGATTCTTGCAAAAAGACCTGCCAAAGAGGAATTAAACAAGTTTCATCAATACAGCAATAAATGGCAAATGGAATTCAGTGTGGACAAGAGTCATGTAATTAAATTTGGTAAAAGTGAGAAAAGACCAGATTGGGATTATAAGTTAGGAAGAACAACCCTACACTTATCAAAAAGAGAAAAGGACCTAGGAGTAATTATCAATAATACACTATCTCCAGATGACCATATCAATGAGAAGGTACGTAACATGAATACACTGTTTGCTAATAAGAGAGTAGCATTCACATATGTAAATGAAAACATGTTGAGAGAGATAATAACATCATTCATCAGACCAACCCTAGAATATGCATCAGTAGTATGGAATCTTCATCTCAAAAAACACATAGATAAGATTGAAATAGTACAAAGGGCAGCTACATGATGGATACCAAGCTTAAGGGATCTAAGCTGAATTGGTAGAGAGGCGGCCTGCAGTCCTGAATGACCCAGGTTCGAATCCCGGCTGGGGCAGGGAACAGTTGAAGGATTTGAATTTCATAAAAGCAGACTTTCCTGATCTACTAGATGACACGCCGACATGTCAGAAAAGTACCCCCGCTAATACCAATACACCAGTCCTGTATGAGACAGCCCTAGCATGTATTCAATATGGACGGTGGGTGTTAGCACCGAAGTCGTGACATGTAGAGAGGTGTATGGTATGTAGGAGGACTACTGGGCCTCGAGAGAGTTGGTTGTGAAGCTTATGCCCAGAGTCGGACACATTAAAAAAAAAAAAAAAAGCTACGAAGATTAGAAAAACTGAATCTACCAACACCATATAAATGCACCTCGGAGGTAGAGAAAATAGGCATAAAGGAATATATAACGTATCATCAAGAGGACACGGCAAAAGACTACATAAAATGACGATAAAGAAGTAAGTAAATTCAGTTTCCCCAAAAGGGCAATTGACCATTGGAATGCATTACCGAATGAAGTAGTATGTGCCAAAACTATTCACAAATTTAAGAATATATATGATGAAAATGGTTTAATACACGGGACAGTACGAGCTTGACTCATTCCCGTAAAGATAATTGTGTTAGAGCAATTAGGTAGGTAAGAACACACACACACACACACAATACATATATATATATATATATATATATATATATATATATATATATATATATATATATATATATATATATATATATATATACATACATATATATATATATATATATATATATATATATATATGTATATATATATATATATATATATATATATACAGTATATTAGCGTGGTCCTTAATTTTTTCAACTTGAAAAAATATCCTTCAGCTGCTGCGGGACTTTGTTCCTAATCGTTAATAAATGGTGAATGCAAATATTGGCGCTATATTAGATATTTTTAACTGGTGCTGCATGATGTTCAAGTTTATATTGCTATGGCATTATGTTAATATACCATTGGCTTACCTAGGTCCTCCTCTTTGCAGTGTATTAGCCCCTCACTGGGGGCGGCATCATGGAAATTCACCTCCCACTCATTGTTGCCTAGTTCTATGGATTGTAATTGCTGCCAGCTGTAGCCATCTTCGCATCTGGATACACTTATGTTGCGCAACGACCTGGAGAAGAAACTGCCGTTGATCCTCGTTCTTGGTCAACACTGGATTAAACTCTTGAATTAGTGCTACCCCTCTTACAGCAGAGTCATTTGTCACCTGAAGACCCCGGATGATGCGCTCAGCTTCCTTGTAATCCTCACGACTTTCCCATGTAGATGGATCGAATTTTGGGAATGAGTGAGGAAGGGCAAGCACTGTGAAGATCTCCTTGGTGTTACTAGTCACAAAATTTGAAGCTGTTTTCTGATTCAGTGCTGTTGCATGAAGTTCAACTATTTCTCTCTTTAGTTGATGTTATCTTCTTTCTTCATTAACAGCCATCACCATTTTTCGCTTCTATTTAGGGTCAACAGTTGGATCACGAAAAGCCAATCCAACTTGGGGGAGCCGGTTGCAGAATCGGTAGAGAGGCAACCTGAAGTCCTAATGGACCCAGGTTCGAATCGCGGCTGGGGCAGGGAATAGTTTCAGGATCTGAATTTTTTAAAAAGCAGACTATTCTGATCTACCAGATGACCCGCCGACATGTCATAAAAGTACCCCCACTAATACCAGTACACCAGTCCTGTATGAAACAGCCCTAGCATGTACTCAATATGGACAGTAGGTGTTAGCGCCGAAGTGCTGACATGTGGAGATGTAGGAGGACTACTGGGCCCCAAGGAGGACCACTGGGACTTGGGAATAGGTCCTGAAGCCTTTGCCTAGAGTCGGACACGTAAAAAAAAAATAATGCTCTGACAAATATCACAAGCGGCGACCAAATGCTTTCAAGCAGACTTGTGAGATGTCCTTATCAGGATAAAGTGACAATTCCTGGAGAAGCCTGAGATTGTTTACTGGTACTAGAGCTGCATTTGTTGCCATGAACTATGTTTTCAGGTACTGCTTCATGATGAACACAACAAACCGCTTCAATCCTCGGCCTTACTTCAGTGTGGTGCTGGTCTGATGATGGAAACGATAGACTCTGATGCTGTATATAACTTTAGCCATCCACCTGGCATGGTGGCAAGCACCAGGGCGCTGAAACCGCGCTCCACGTGGCGGTACACCACCAAAGACAACAATGGACGGTTCTAGCAGTTCTCGATAATCATCTTGAGCTTGGCTTTCTTGGAACTGTTTCATACATAATGACTTGATCTCATCACATTGCTTACTATCAGTCACTGGCATTTCCCCGATGTCATTCAAGATCTGAAAGCGTGTTGTGTCAATAGTATTCCACTTGGGTTTGATCTGCTTGAGTATGTGAATGTCTGGACTTGAGGACATTCTAAGGCAAATGGTGAGGGACTTTTGAACAGGATCTCAAAAATGTGTTTCCGACAAGCCAGGTGGAGGAGATCCTTGTGCAACTGTCGTTGAATAAGGGTGCACGCCTCTGCCCACAATCCGGTATTGCTGTCGGTGGTGTAGAATGCCATTCCTACCACACGTTCAGATATACAGCAGTCATGCAAGGTTTCAATGATGACACTGGCCATGGCCTTTCCTGTCCCCGAGTCCAGACTGGGTACATTTAAAAGATCTGAAACTCCATCATCTGAGACGAGAGTTGGAAAGGCTTTCAGTGACATTTGCTCATGTTACATCGGGGATTAGTTTTTCATCCCAGTGCACCACAAGTGGCATAGCTGGTTGGCGTTATTTCCTCAGCCATTCTGCAGATTCTCTCCAACTCTTGATTCGATCTTGGCGGATGCTTTGCCTGTTGGTACTGTAGTATACATTGTTAGATATTGTCCATATGCAGAAATGGTCGCAGAAAGCAGATGAACTTCAGCACGGTCGGAAGTCTCGGTTCGATCTAAAGCAACAGCAACTGGAGAAGGGATAACTGTTTTTCATGCTCGCTGGCGTTTCAGAGGAGCTGCAGCCGAAAAGGAAGGACCTGCTATATCTGTATAATCGTCACCTGTTTCGTCTTCATCACTAGTTAGGCTTTACTCTACCTCCACCATTTTCTCTCTTACTGCTTGATGACATTTCTCACGCTCTCTCCTATCCAGTTCAGTCTGTTGTCTCTCTCTCTGTCTTCGCTCTTTCCGGTGGAGTTTGACATCAATACCCAGCATACAGCCTCGCCTAACTTTATCCCTCTGAGCCACAAGAAATTTCTTATCTTCACGATTTCTGATGAGGTCGAAGGCATTCGTGTGTGCAGTGTCAAAGAGATCTTTCATCTGTTCTTGGAGGTTCTTTCTCTTCTTCTCCTCTCTTTCTGTATTCCAACTCTTACTCTTCTTCAACTTTCTCCATTCTTTATAGATAGAATCGATTTTGAGGATAAGATTTTGTGGTTCTGATGCAGGAATGCGAGCTCTCTCCCAGAATCCCGTTAGTTCGTCAGACAGAACACATGCTGAATGCCTCAGTGTTCGCGTCTCTGTTCGCATCAGGTAGGAAAGTTGCACTAACACTTCTCCACAAGGAGGTAACTTACTTCCAGGTAGTCTTTCACTTGGTTGGCCAACAAGCCAGATCTTGGTTTTATTCCTGCTCTTCATCACTGGCATTGACAATTTCACTTCAGACATAGTAAATAAGTGCTTAATAATAACTTAAAAGGTAAATCCCTGAAAAATGAAATATATACATATATATATATATATATATATATATATATATATATATATATATATATATATATATATATATATATATATATATATATATATATATATATATAGGTATTACTAGAATGTAGCCTACAATGAAGTAAGCCTAAAGCAAACATCTTTTTTTTCAAATAACGAAAAAGATTATTAATTTTGCTCAGGTTCAAAGTTTGGGTAAGATGCGGCACTAGTAAATATCATCCAGTTCAGCTAAAATTTGGTGCCTCAAGAGTTTACACCTAAACTCATAATATACGCTGCCGGCAAACAAAATATTTCAGAATTAATGTACGTGTGTGTGTGTGTGTGTGTGTGTGTGTGTGTGTGTGTGTGTGTGTGTGTGTTCCAGAATATATCGGTACCTACGTAAGGACAAAAGTTGAGGGGATACTAAAATAACCGAACGTTGCTTGTAGTGTTGTCCTGTGTAATGTACAGGTTAATGCGAGGAAAGTAACTACATTAATAGTAAGTTTGCAAATAAAGCTCATAAAGGCTTTCAGTATAGCCTGTGTGTGTGTGTGTGTGTGTGTGTGTGTGTGTGTGTGTGTGTGTGTGTGTGTTGATTTGTCCACCTTACTTAGAAGAGTGGACACGGAGTATAGCCTATATATCATTATACATTCCACTATTTTCAGACCCATGGATTTGTGTAAATTAGCTACTTGGAAGTACACACACACACACACACACACAAAAAAAAAAGGCTAGTGAAGGAATTTGATACAATGGAGTTGTTTGTATTATTGCAGTATTAATCCAGTTGTCATTTCCTGAACCTAAAAATGAGGCATCCTTGTCGTACTATGTGTTGGGGGTGTAAGTGCGCATATCCTCTTGCTATGTAGAGGAGAATCCATAGCATAAGTCCTTTACCTACCGAAAAAAAAAAAATCTATTAATTTCCTAATATGGTCACGCTGTGGTCGATGATAGTGATGATGTGCGTTACGGTTGATTGTTATTTCATTTATAGAAGGAGTTTAAATCGATATTTAATTCTCATAAATGCTGTACTGTAGATTTGATTGGAACAGTTGCACCTATGTTTGATTGTTTGGTATATGACCTTAATTTCTTTTTGTAATCATTGTTTTCTTGCTTGGTTTCTTGAGGTACGTTCGCCTGTTCGGTTGTATCCGATGCTGAATAATTATTGGCTAATTCCCTTGAAACTCGTTTTAAATGGTCAGTATGAACTTGTTTCTCTTCGCCACTTGACAGTGACTTAATTAAAACTTTGTTTGCTTTTATGTTAATTACTCTGTACGGGCCCTCAAATTTTGAGGATAATTTTTTCTCTCTCGTATGATACCATAAACAATGTCTCCTAAGCTGATAGGTGAATCTCTTGCCTTCTTGTTAAATGTCTCCGTCATTTCTTCCTTGGACATCGTTAATTGTTTTTTGACTCTTTTGTGTATGTCCTGGAATTCACGTAAACGGAGTTTAGAGTAAGCATCGTAATTGTATATGGGCAGACTGTCACCTTCTAGGAGCTCATATGGTAGTTTTTTATCTGTCCCATATATAATGAAATGTGGTGTGTCACCTATGGATTTATTTATAGATCCATTAATTGAGGCTTCTACTCTGGGAATCCAATCATCCCAGCTTGCATAATTTTCACTGAGAATGTGTCGTAGCACATCTAATACTTTTTTGTTTTGTCTCTCTACTAACCCATTAGATGCTGGGTGATAGGCTAAAACGTTAACCTTTTTGATGTTGTATTGTTTACATATTTCTTGTAAGATCTCAGAATTAAATTCTCCTCCATTATCATTTATTAGTACCTTTGGGGTAGTAAAGAGACATATTACATTATCTGTTATTGCCTTTGCTACTGTCTCTGGTGTCTTATCTTTAATTGGAGCTAAAATGACATAATTGGAAAAATGATCCGTTGTTACAAACAGGTATAGGTTATTATTGTATGATAATGGCAACTTGAGTAAATCAACAGCGACAACGTCCCATGGTTGATGTGGTACAGGGTAATTACCCATCGGTGCAGATGTGATTGGGTATCCTTTGTGTTTTGCACATGATTCGCATCTGTCTATATGATTGTTTATATCTTTTCGTAATGAAGGCCAGTAATATAACAGCGGGGCTTGTTTGAATTTCTTATCCTTTCCAGGATGTCCTGCAGGTGGGCTATCGTGTATCGTTCGTAATACTTGGGGTATCATTTCATTAGGAACTACCAACTGGTTAGTATTTCTTTGGCGTTTTGGTTGTTTTGTGTTAATCTTGTATAAAGTATTATTGACCATTGTGAATTGTTCGAGTGGTACATGCAGTTTGGGTAATTGTATGTCATCTCCACTTTCTAACTTGTATATAACTTTAGACCATATTGGGTCAAGTATTTGTGCTTTTGCGATATCATCGTGGTTTGGGATATTTCCTTTGATATTTAATGCCACGACCTGAATTGTGTTCGGGTTCTAGATAATGCGTCAGCTACTATGTTCATTTTACCTTGTATATAATGAATTTGTACATTGTAGTTTTCAACTGTACATTTCCATCTTGCTCTCCTCCCAGAAAGGAGTTTTTCTTTAAATATACCCACTAGTGGTTTATGGTCGGTGAATAAGTGGATTTCGTAACCATATACCAAATCTCGAAACTTTTGTAATGCAAAAACCACTGCAAGTGCCTCTAAGTCTGTAGTGCAATAATTTTTCTCTGCACCTTTTGTTTGTCTGCTGGCAAATGCAATTGGTTGATTCTTTCCTCTTTTATCTTCCTGCATCAGTACAGCCCCTAATCCTTTAACTGATGCGTTTGTACAAATAAGAAATAATATTGTGTAATCCGGATATGCTAAACAAGGTGCATTTGTTAGCTTAATTTGTAGATTGTTAAATGCCCTTTTTTGCTCTTCTTCCCATTGGAATATAGCATCTTTTTTGAGTAGTTGGAATAGAGGAAAAGCTATATGAGAGAATTGTGGTACGAATAACCTAAAGTACCCAGCTAGACCTAAAAATTGTCTAACTTCGTCAGTCGTAGTGGGTTCAGGAAAATCTCTCACTGCCTGTATTTTGTCATCAGTGGTGTGAATACCATTAGAACTTAATTTGTGGCCTAAGAAATTTATTTCCTTAAAGCAAAATTTGCATTTAGAATGCTTAATTTTTAAACCAGCATCACTAAGGTTTTGTAAGAGTAAGTCTAATTTCTTGAGATGATCTGTAATATTCTTCGTTGCGATTATAATATCATCAAGATAAACAAATATTCCTTGTCCTAAAATTCCGGACAATACGTAATTCATAAGACGCTGGAATGTGCCTGGGGCTGTCCTCAGTCCCATCGGCATCCTTGTATATTGATAGTGGCCTCTGTTTGTGGAAAAGGCAGTGTATTTACGTGACTCCTCTGCAACCGGCATTTGATAATAGCCATTTAGTAGATCGATGGTTGAGAATATGTTATTCTCCGGTCCAATATTCTGTAGAACGTCGCTTAGCAATGGCATGGGAAATCGGTCTGGGATTGTGTGATTGTTTAGTTTACGGTAATCTACTACCGCACGCATTTCTTCATTTCGTTTGGGCACGAAGAATAATGGGGCATTCCACGGGGAGACTGAAGGTTCAATAATTCCAAGTTTTAACATTTCATCGACATACTGATTTGCAAGTGTACATTGGGAGTGTGGGATGCGGTAGGCTGGTACGAAAATTTGTGGTGTTTCTGGGTGCACATTAATCTTGTGATTAATCAGGTTAGTACACCCTAATTGTTCTCCGGGTAATGATACAGTGTCCTTGTGTGTTTCCAGCAGGGTTAACAAATCATTTTCTTCATCAAATTCACCTAAGTGAATTAAATTCTCTTTTATGCTTTCTCTATCCGTAGATTTTATCTCACTTGTCACTCCAGCTATAACTATTTCCTTCACGGGGGCGGGGCATTTTTCAATATTAACTATGCAAGTCCCCTTTTTCAACCGAACTTCCCCAATCATGTGATTAATTATGAATATCTGAGTTTGCCCTTCGTCGTTCATCTGACATAATGCGTTTTCTACTGACAATCCCTTTACTTTACATAATTCTTCTAAGACAAGAACAGTACTATTCCGTAATTTGCTCTTTATGTTAATTTTCATATAAGAATTAGGTGGTATAACTAAATCATTGGTGAGATGGGCTGGAAAAACTGATAAATCAGTACTGTTATCTGGGTCACTAATTCTGGAGGCTGGGGCTGGTGGTGGGAGTGGATCTATACACTCATCTGGGTATGTTTGTTTAACCTTTTAATATCACCAATTCATTTTGGTTCTCTTTTACTAATCGGTGAGGGCTCTGATGGTATTTCCTCTATGAATTCATGGTCAAAGTCTACTCCATTCATTTGTGGGAGTATAGTTATGTTCTCTGCTCTCATGGATCTTAAGCCCAGTAACATATGAGCTTTAATTGCTAAGTTTTCAACGATATAGAAAAATGCAGAGAATGGTCTTGCAGTCTCTGTGAAACTGATATTTAACTTTATCATACCTTTTACTGTAATTTTTTTTCCATCTACCGTATATAAATCTAAATCAGCTTCTTCCAGAAAAGTTACTTTCTTCTTATTTTTAAAAATTCTATTTATTTCTTCTTGTGTTATTAAGTTCACTGGAGAGCCTGTGTCTAAAAATAAGGAAACGTTTTGATCCTCACATACAGCTGGTATCAAGATACACTCATTTCCCAACATGCCTCCTATGTGAATTTTAGACTTGCTTTTCTTTACGTTTGTTCGTTTTTTGTCATGACTTGGTCTTCCCCCGATTTGAACATAGACACAATTTTTTCTACTGTTTTGCAGTCACTGGTCCAGTGCCCTTGGTATCTATGATGCCTACAGTAAGGACCAAATCCTTGTGTCATTTGTTTATCTTCTATTGTTTTGATAAAGCATTCATACCTTGTGTGTCCTGGTTTTGCACAATAATGACATAGAATGGACCTATCTCTTGACTGTGACCTACGAGGTGACTTTCCATATGTGGCGCGAGATCTGCTCGGGCTGCATGTAAACTTATGAAACTCCTTGTAGCCTGGTGTTTGTGATCGAACTCTCGTCACGTTTAGTTGTTTGCTCTGCCTGCTTTCGGGTTGCGATCGATTTTGTTCTCTGTTTGGGGTCGGTGTAGATGTTTTCACAGCCGATACTGTCTCAGGTACTCTCATTCTACTAGAATGTGCGGGTGTGTCGACCATACCTGCTTTACTGCATTGCATCTCTACCTCGTTCATTAAGTCTAGTAAGCACATGCCTGGGGTGTATGCGATCGTCTTGGCGATCTTAAGGGTCCTATCAGGTAATTTACACAAGGCAGCTACATAACCAATGATGTCCACGACGAGGTCTGGGGACATCTTTCCATCATCTGTTATCCATTTTGAGTTTTCCAAAGTAACTAACAATGTTCTTTTGATTGTGGAGACATCAGCAGTTATTTCACTGAGCACATGGTTTGTAGTGTGCTCCCTTACAAGATCTACAATCTTATGTAATTCTGGAATTATACCTGGCAAGAAGTTCATACCTCCAGAAAATTTCTTCAAAAATTCAGTTTTAAATTCAGCATATGTCCTAGCCTTGAGGAGCTTGTCTGATTTCAACAAATTGCTTGCTGGACATCTTTCCTGGCTTATGCAAGATGAAAGAATGGCAATTTTCTCTTGTTCATCGAGTATGTGGCGCTTGATGAACATTTTTTCGCACTGACTGACCAATGAAATGACGTCAATATGAACATTTTCTGTGCCAGAGAATTTTGGGGGAGTTTTATCTTCATGGTAAACATAAACATGAGGTGGGGAAGTTTGATCCGCGGTATTTGTTTCGTGATTCATTTTCACTGTTTGTTCTGTTAATTTAACTTGGACTTGTTTATCGTTGTGTGAGGGAGTGGTGGAATATGATTCACCTGCCCGTTGAGCTATATCAAGTATATTCTGATAGGTATGCAAGGCAGAAACTAAGTCCTCACTTGCTACGTCAGGGGGGGTTTCCCACTCATCATCTGGAACTGATGTATTTGTTTCTTGATCTTTAGTTTGTGTTGAGTTTTGTACAATGGGTGTGTTGCCTTGGTGCTCTCCTAATTGTGAATCTGTTGTTGGAGCTAATTGATTTTCATCTGGTATTAACGTGGGTGGTGGTGAAAATATCCCTGTCATTAAGATATGGTGTTATGAAATGTACCTTTTTTTTATTTATGTCCTAACTAAACAGATGAGTAAATGAGTTGTAATAAATGATAGATAGTGAGTGTATAAGTGTATATATAGAAATAAGTAAAGGAGTTGAATATACCTAATTTTAGCACTGAGAAGAAATGAGTAAGTATAATTTCGCACACTTGATACAGATCGGAGAGGCGTCTCGATGCAACTGTCGATCTCGGAAGAAAAACGCAGGGTTGATTGAAGATCTCTTGATAATTCTAGTGATGTGTTGATGGACGATATTACTCAGGAAATTCCATGGCCTGGTGCTTGTGGTGGTTAACAGCTGTCACAGGCAAACCTCAGCATAGAACGTCGAATTTCCAACTCAATACTGTGAAAATAAATGAGTATGAGTAGGAGCTATGTGAATAATGAGTAATGAGTAGTGGATGAGAAGTGCCTGTTGTCAGTCACACGTTGCTTGGCGTGGCCTTATGTCAGCAAACTCGCATTGTGATGTCATCTCAGCACATGGTGACGTCGGCTTCCCACACTGGTAGCTGTGGTGAGTAAGTGAGTAGCGATGCATAACCTGGGTGAAGAAAGGTGAGTAAGACGCGTTATAAATGTGGCTCTGATGTTTTGCTGCGTGTCTTGACCTCTGCGTCAGCGATGGAGGTAGGCGGGAGAGAGTGTTGGGTTTTTTTGTGCTTGTTGCTTTGGTCTTTCTTTTTCTTTACTTGCTTTGTTTTTTTATTCTTCTTGCTGCTGCTTGAAGTTACGTGAAGATTATAGAGTTGTTTTGTAGACTTGTTGGCTCATTGGCTTGTAGGCTGTATTTTGTAGGAATTCACTGTAGAACTGAAGCTAATCTTGTAGAGTCTCGCCTGCTTTTGTAGAAATTCACTGTTGATTCAGAGACGATGTCCGTACATTCGCTGGCCACCAAATGTCACTCTCGATTCTTGTAGTAGGAATTTAAGATGAATACAGGGAGTTTATCTTGGTTTATTATCTTCAGAGAAAATCTAAGTTGAGCAAGGTATGTCTTACAGAGACTTAATATGCTAAGTAAGTCTAATTGGACCCCTCTTCTTGTTCACTATCTCCACTACCTGTCGGTTCTCATGCTAGCCGCCTTCTGAGCTCTGCTTCCTAAATTCTGGTGTAGCAGGGGTCGTGTCACGTGTGTTACACTGTGGTTGGAAAGTTCTAGAAACCTGTGTGTGAGTATGTGTGTATGTGTGTGTATGGTCACTAGGCTTTGTTCGTATGCTATCTCGCTGACACACTACCTATATCATCCCCTGACTTGCTACTTCCTGTGTATTGTCAACGTTTCCTCAGTTAACTTGCAAGATCATTTCCTTTTCCCAGGCTTGCCTGGAGCTCTGTCTATCTATCTATTTATCTATCTATTATGATTTGTAATTATAATATGGAGTCCTAACACAGCTAAAATTTGGTGTCTCAAGAGTTTACACCTAAACTCACAATATACGCTGCCAGCAAACAAAATATTTCAGAATTAATGTACGTGTGTGTGTGTGTGTGTGTGTGTGTGTGTGTGTGTGTGTGTGTGTGTGTGTGTGTGTGTGTGTGTTCCAGAATATATTGGTACCTACGTAAGGACAAAAGTTGAGGGGATACTAAAATAACCGAACGTTGCTTGTAGTGTTGTACTGTGTAATGTACAGGTTAATGCGAGGAAAGTAACTACATTAATAGTAAGTTTGCAAATAAAGCTCATAAAGGCTTTCAGTACAGCCTGTGTGTGTGTGTGTGTGTGTGTGTCCACCTTACTTAGAAGAGTGGACACGGAGTATAGCCTATATATCATTATACATTCCACTATTTTCAGACCCATGGATTTGTGTAAATTAGCTACTTGGAAGTACACACACACACAAAAAAAAAAAAGGCTAGTGAAGGAATTTGATACAATGGAGTTGTTTGTATTATTGCAGTATTAATCCAGTTGTCATTTCCTGAACCTAAAAATGTTCTAGCCTATATATATATATTTGTATCGATCTGTTGTTCATTAAGGACCTAAAGCAGTTTCAGCCTGGTTACCCAGATAACAAATTTGAGCAACTCTGGTAATTTGCGTAATTCAAGATGGCCACTGGCCGCCATCTTGAAACTGAACTATTTTGCCACTTATCCTAGAGTGATGTGTAATACCTCTTCTCCATTTTTATTTTCATTATTATTATTATTATTATTATTATTATTATTATTATTTCGTATGCAGATCCATTCCTGATGTTAAATGATCATTTCAAGGTCAAGGTTAGGAGTTAAGGTCGGCTTAAGGTCTAGTTTGATATTCATATTTATAAAAAATAAATAAATAAATAAATAATTCAACTAAATGATATTAGAGCTACATTTATGCATATAAATTGATTACTTTAATTATTTTAATCAGCATTTTGTCTAAGAAACAGTATTTGAAACCAAAAACAGCATAATCTTGAGGACGAGACTGTAGCACCAGTCGATCAGGGCAGTACTCCCCAGGTGGATGGAAAGCTGATGACAGGGAGAGCTGGAGCTCCCGTTTCATCAGCCCTTGGGACTAGTTCCTTACCATTCCCCTTTGCTGAACTTCTTCACTGTGTCAGTAACACAAAGATTAGGCCAGCATGCTCTCCAATCCAAGTATCTTTAACGATCAACACCAAACTACATGCACAGTACACACTACACTTCCTTCTCCAAAATTCAAAAACAAAACATGCCTGCACAACACATAGCCTCGGAGTCCCCGGGGGGGGGGACATAAATACCCCCACCTTCCGCCCCTCTCCTGGTGACGACTGGGGCTCCCAGGAACCACTCTCTGACTCACTTCTTCTTCATTTCTGCAACATTCACGGCCTTTCCTCTAACTTTCGCTCTGTTGAGCACCACCTCTCCTCCTCTAAACCTCATCTTTTCCTAACTGAGACTCAGCTGTCTGAGGCAACTGACAGCAAACCCTATTCTGTATCATCCTACTGTTAATCTTTTCTCTCCGTTGGGCTCCTCCGATCACAACCTTATTACCTTGACCTGTCCTATTGCTCCAGTATGGCCTGTGGACCCTCCAAAGAAACGTAGTCTGTGGTACTTTGGAGCTGCGGATTGGGAGGCCCTCAGGCAGTACATTATTTATTTTCCCTGGAATGATTATTGCTTCCATGGCCAGGAGCCATCTGAGTGTGCCTTGCGCATTACGGAGGTTATTCTCTCGGGCATGGAAGCATAAATTTCTTTCTCATATCCTTTGACTAATGCAAGAAAGCCTTGGTTTAATCACGCATGTTTTAATGTTGTCCGCAACAAGAAGGGGGGCCTATAAAAGGTAACGGAGCCAACCCACCCCTGAATCACATCTTTTTTACGTTTCTGCCTGGAATCGTGCTGAGTCTGTTATTCGCTCTGCTAAAAATAATTTCATCCGTACTAAATGCTCTCAACTCTCCAAATCGAATTCTTCCCGCTTCTTCTGGCACCTTGCTAAAAACCTTTCTAACAACTTTACCTCATCATCCTTCCCCCCTCTTTTCTACTCCGATGGTTCTGTAGCTATTTCTTCTACTGATAAAGCAGATCTCTTCACTCAGACTTTCTCCTCGAATTTCACCTTAGACAATTCCAGTGCCATTCCTCCATCACTTTCCCCCCTCTGACTTCCTCATGGCTGACATCAAAATTTCATCAGCTGATATATTTTCTGCCATCACAGGCCTCAGTACTAAGAAGGAATATGGGCCTGATGGAGTCCCTCCTGTTGTCCTCAAGAACTGTGCTTCTGTGCTTACACCATGCCTAGGCAAACTCTTTCACCTTTGTGTATCACCTTGTACCTTTCCTTCTTGCTAGAAGTTTGCTCTCATTCAGCCAGTCCCGAAGAAGAGTGACCATTCCCAATCCTCTAACTACCGTCCAAATGCTTTAACATCCTGTGTCTCAAAAGTTTTCGAGTCAATTCTTAATAGAAAAATTATAAAGCATCTTTCCTATCACTACCTTCTTTCCGATCGTCAGTATGGATTCCATCAGGGGCACTCCACCGGCGATCTTCTCACCTACCTTTCAGATTCGTGTTCATCCTCCTTTCGGGACTTTGGCGAAAGCCTTGCCATTGTACTTGACATCGGAAAGGCTTTCAATCGAGTCTGGCATAAATCTTTAATTTCGAAACTGCTCTTTTACGGTTTCTATCCTTCTATGTGTGCCTTCATCTCTGCTTCCTTTCTGGTCGTTCTATGGCTACTGTTGTAGACGGCCATCGTTCTTCTCCTAGATCTATCAATAGTGGTGTTCCTCAGGGCTCTGTCCTATCACCAACTCTCTTCCTTTTATTCATCAATGACCTAAGCTGTACATCTAACCCTATCCACTCATATGCTGATGGCTCCACCCTTTAACTTTCCCTTCGGTTCCTGCAACGTCCATCTCAGCAGTTACTTCAACAAGCAAGGGATGAGGCTATGGCACACCTAATGTCTGACTTAGCTCCTATCTATGACTGGGGTAAAAATAATATTGTTGTTTTTAATGCATCAAAGACTCAGTTCTTACACCTATCAACCCGACAAAACATTCCACAGTTGTACCCACTACTGTTTAATAATATTCAGCTTAATCCTGCATCATCCTTGAACATGCTTGGGGTTTCATTCACTCGGGACTTATCTTGGAGAGATCATATTACGTCTCTTGTAAAATCTGCTTCCAAGAGATTAGGTGTGCTAAGCTGACTCCTTTTCTTCTTTACCCCTCCACAGTCGTTGACTCGATGCACGGGTTTTATCCGCCCTTGTGTAGAGTACAACTCTCATGTGTAGGGAGGCTCGCCACATACCTCTCTTGTCAGTGGGGTGGAGTCAAAGGCTTTTCGTCTCATTAACTCTCCTCCTCTTACTGGCTTCCTTCAGCCTCTGTCTCTTCACCGCACTGTTGCATCTTTATCTCTTTTCTTTCACTACTTCAATGGTCACTGCTCCTCTGAACTATCTGTTTGCATTCCTCCACCTCTATGACGGGCGCATAGCACCCGTCTAGCAGCAAACTCTAGCAGTGAACTCTGGAACTGTCTCCCTCTGCCTGTATTTCCTGCTTCCTATGATCTCCAGTCTTTCAAACGCAGTGTGTCCAGGCATCTCGAAATGATCGGATCTTGAATTTGGCTCTCTCCTGTATTTTGTTTTTCTCTTGAAAGAAACAACAATTGCGGGCTTGCGGCCTTTGGTTCTTTCTTCCTCACATAAAAAAAAAACTCACCCATTTTCTGTCCAGCTCTTTAATGCAAGAGTTAACCGTTATTCCCAGTCCTTCATTTATGCAACAGATCAGCTCTGGAACTGTCTCCCTCTGTCTGTATTTCATGCTAGCTATGATCTCCAGTCTTTCAAACGCAGTGTGTCCAGGCGTCTCGAAATGATAGGATCTTGAATTTGGCTCTCTCTTATATTTTGTTTTTCTCTTGGAAGGAACAGTAATTGCGGGCTCGTGACCTTTGGTTCCTTCTTCGTAGCATAAAAAAAGTTATATCTGATAATAGTGTATCTCCAAAGACTAGTCTGAGATTTGGCTTGCATAATTTAAAATGAACACATTACATGGCTATTCACGATTCTGTGCGATTAAATCACCAACTAATCATGCAGCATGAACATGAAAGTATGGTGACTGACATCCATAAAAATATATATGAGCTAGTTTTACCATGTCACAATGGTAAAAGCTGAATTAACTACAAATAACTACGTATATATTTCTACTCCCACTCGTAGTCAGGATCAACAGAACCAGCTCAAAATCACGACCTTCCCTGTCCTGGTTTATTCCTTTCATCTCAGCGACATCATCACTGTCTTGATCTACATAGTCATCATAGTCGTCTTCATTAACATCCTCTATCTTAACACACTCTTAAGGCTAGTCATCTCTAGTGGTGGATTTCAGCATCTCTCCTTACCAGAACAGTTGCAGTATGATGTATATGATTAATGCAGTATGATGTATATGATTAATGCTCTTTATGATATCCACATGCCTCACAGCTGCATTTCATGTTTTGTAGCCTGCAGTAATAATGAAGCACATCAATCAGCTTTGATGGAACTGTGTCACACTGGGCAATGACAGGAACTGCACTGCCATCCTTGATATCCCACATGTGCGGGTGATTTTAGCTGACTCTTCACATGGGACTTGCTGGTCTGCTGCTTTCCACAACATGGCCTGCAGATGAGCCCTCAAAATGAGCAGAAACATGTTGGTAAATGCTCGAGGTAGGGCCATGATTTGGGGGGTTTTCATGTTTTTTGTGGAGAGTCTGAAGTGGGTGGACTGCATGGTTGTTCCCGGCAAATTTCTATACAGAGCATCGAAATAGATTTCGCTGCTTCCATCAGATCTACTTGTCTCATGCCCACTTCACCTAACACCTCAGATAATCTTAAAAGTTCCCAGCAAGGAGGGTGTTTAGAGCACTGATCTTGCGTTTGCCATAAGGATATGAGGTTGTCAAGGATATGAAGTTGTGTTGCATCAACTGAAAGCATGCATGGCATGCAGCCGCAAACATTTTCGCTCCAAATTTGAACAGGTATCATTGAAAGCATACAATGAATGGATGAAAAATAGGGGCGTGGAAGAAGTTGAGAGGCGGAAGAGAGAGTTATATGTAGAAAGAAAGAGAGAGGTGAAAAGATTAGTAAGAGAAAGTAAGAAGAGAGTGGATGAGGAATTTGGAAGGAATTTGAGTGTAAAGTGGAGGGACTGTAAGAAAATGTTCTGGAAAGAGGTGAAAAGAGTAAGACAGAGTGGAAGTGAAGTTAGCAGGAGAGTGAAAGATAAAAATGGTAGATTACTAGTGGAGAAGGGAGAAAAAGTGAGCAGATGGAGAGAACACTTTAAGGAATTGTTGAACGTAGAGGATGGAAGTAATGCGAGTATAAGTGGCTGGGGAATGGCTGGGAGAAGGAGGGAAGTGAGAAGACAGGAAGAAATCAGTAGGATAGAAGTTGTGGAAGCAATGAAGAAAGTTAAATTGGGGAAAGCCCCAGGAACTGATGGAGTGTGTGGTGAAATGCTGAAGCATGGGGGAGAGATAGTAGTAGAATGGATATGGAAGATGTGCAGATTGGCCTGGGAGGAAGGTAGAGTCCCGGAGGATTGGAAGTCAGGTATAATTATTCCCTTGTACAAAGGAAAAGGGGAAAAAGAAGTGTGTGGTAATCATAGGGGCATTTGTCTTCTTAGTATAATAGGAAAAGTGTATGGTAGGATACTTATTGACAGAGTTAGAGAAAGAATAGAGAAATTAGTTGGAGAAGAACAGGGAGGCTTTAGGAAGGGAAGAGGTTGTGTAGATCAGATATTCATTCTTAGATCTTTAGTGGAAAAGTTTCTAGAGAAGGGAAAGAAGTTGTATGCGGCTTTCATGGATTTGGAGAAAGCATATGACAGGGTGGATAGACAAAGATTGTGGAAAGTGTTAAGAATATATGGAGTAGATGGGAAATTGTTGAATGCTGTGAAGAGTATGTACGATGGTGTGAAGGCTGCAGTGCATGTGGATGTTGAACTAAGTGATTTTTTCTCTTTGAAAGTTGGGTTGAAACAGGGATGTGTTGTGTCTCCATGGTTGTTCAATCTGTACATGGATGGGGTAATAAAAGAGGTACAAGGTAGGGTACTGAATGTTGGAGTGGCCCTGGTGAGAGAGGATAGTGTTTGGAAACTCCCTGTACTGTTGTTTGCAGATGATACTGTGTTGTTGAGTGAAGACGAAGGGGAGCTGCAAGGCTTGGTGGATGAGCTTGGGAGAGTGTGTAAGAAACGGAATCTAAAGGTGAATGTAGGGAAGAGTAAAGTGATGGTCTTTGAGAGAGGTGAAGTCAGTGAATGTACAGCGAGGTTGGATAGTGAGGATTGGAAAATGTGAGTACGTTTAAGTACTTGGGTAGTGTGATGAGTAAGGATGGAGGTTTGGAGGGTGAAGTGCTTGAAAGGGTACAGCAGGGAAGAGGGGTTGCTGGTTCTTTGAAAGCAGTGATAAGAAACAGGGAAGGGAGCATGGAAGTGAAAAAGTTACTACATGACAGTATTGTGATACCAACTCTAACGTATGGAAGTGAAGCTTGGACGTTGTTGGAAGGACACAAGTCAAGAGTGAGAGCAGTGGAAATGAGTTATTTAAGAGAAGCCTGTGGAGTCACATGGAGAGACAGGCTGACGAATGAGAATATAAAGGAGCGTTGTGATGTTGATGTGGATGTGATAAGGAGCGTTATGAGGAACACACTGAGGTGGTTTGGCCATGTGGAGAGGATGGAGGGTGAAAGACTGAAGAAGAGAGTGTATGTGAGTGAGGTGGAGGGGGGAAGAGGGAGGGGGAGGCCGAGGATGAGATGGAGGGATGGGGTGGAGAGGTATATGAGAGAGGGGGGTGTGAGTTGGGAGCAGGGCAGTGAAATGGCGGGGGACAGGGCGACTTGGAGGCGATTTGTTTGTGGCCACCCCAAACGGGATTGAGGCGTCTGGCAATAGATAGATAGATAGATAGATCATTGATATCCAGTACTTTACCATCCCAGTGCTCCATCAGCACCTTGGACTGAATGTCTGCTCAATATACCCAATACACAAGTACCCGGTAGAATAAGCCTGTCGGTGTCATCATTATACACACAGATTATACGCTTTCCATTGTTGGCAATCTGAAGAACATAGATCAATGTGATGTCTGCTTCTTCATGACCACATGGAGTGTCATCCTGAGTATCCGTTTTCACACTGTCTCCTAAACTAAAGATATGCAGCACAGTCTGCAGGCTTCACTTGTTGTTCTTCATGATCACATCTCTTTTCGGCAGAGGACTGAGGATGGAGTGCTCATAGTCATCGATGACTTCACAAGCGTGCCACACTCTCTCTTTTGATCCACAGCAGACATTTTGAGGTTTGTCAAAAACTAGGATTTTCTCAGTACCATCTGGATAGTGATTTAAACGATGTTGAAACGATGACGACCCAGGACCGGACAAAGGACTTGGTAATGAGTACATGGAATGTAAGAGGAGCGAATGATGAGGTGAAAGAAAGAGAGATTGTCCAGGTGCTTGAGGATGCGAAAGTGGATGTATGTGGAATAACTGAAACAAAATGGAGAGGAGAAAGTGTGAGAGAATGGGAGTATGGATGGGGTATATGTGCAGGAGTAGATGAGAATGAGAGGGCAAAGGAAGGGGTGTGTATAGTTGTGAGTAAAAGATGGAAGAAGAGCATAAGACAGTATGGATCAGTTGGGTCAAGGATTGTGTGGGTAAAGTTGAAAGTTGGAATACAAATGTGGGCGATTGTGTGTGTGTATGCGCCAACACAAGATCGTGCTAGAAGAGTGAGAGAAGAGTTCTGGACAAATGTGGAAGTGTGCAAGGAAAAGTTTGGAAGGAATGAGAGAGTGTTTTTGATTGGTGATATGAATGGTAAAGTTGGTAATGTGAAGGTGGATGGAATAGTTGGTGAGTGGGGTGTGCCTGCTGAGATAGATGAGAATGGGAGTGCGTTAGTGGACATTTGTGCTGGGAGGGGGTTGGTGATAGCCAATACCCTCTTCAGGCATAAAGTGATCCACAGGTATACATGGCGAGTGATGAGAAGGGTGGGTGGTGAACTGAATGAAAGGAAGGCAATGATTGATTATGTGTGTGTGGATGAAAGGATGCGAAGATGTGTAAAGGATGCAAGAGTGTATAGAGGTTGGGGGAGTGGACTTTCTGACCACTACTTGGTGGTGGCCAGAATTACGATGCAAGTAAGATGGAGGAATAGAAGAAGGGAAAGACGAAAGGAAGGAGTAGTTGCAAGGAGAGTGGAAAGGTTACAAGAGGATGAGAAAAAGGCAGAGTATAAGAGAGAAGTGGAGGAACGATTGGGCAAATATGAATTGGAGCAGATGGGAGACGTGGAAGATATGTGTAAGATATTTACAGGAGAAATATGTGCAGCATGTGATGTGGTGTGTGGAAGGAAGAGAAGACGGAGGGGGGTGCAAGGAACAGCATGGTGGACTGAAGAGGTGAAACAGGCTGTGGCACAAAAGAAGAAAGCATACAATGAATGGATGAGAAATAGGGGCGTGGAAGAAGTTGAGAGGCGGAAGAGAGAGTTGTATGTGGAAAGGAAGAGAGAGGTGAAAAGATTGGTAAGAGAGAGTAAGAAGAGAGTGGATGAGGAATTTGGAAGGAATTTGAGTGTAAAGTGGAGGGACTGTAAGAAAATGTTCTGGAGAGAAGTGAAAAGAGGAAGACAGGGTGGAAGTGAAGTTAGCAGGGGAGTGAAAGATAAAAATGGTAGATTACTAGTGGAGAAGGGAGAAAAAGTGAGCAGATGGAGAGAACACTTTAAGGAATTGTTGAACGTAGAGGATGGTAGTAATGCGAGTATAAGTGGCTGGGGAATGGCTGGGAGAAGGAGGGAGGTGAGAAGACAGGAAGAAATCAGTAGGATAGAAGTTGTGGAAGCAATGAAGAAAGTTAAATCGGGGAAAGCCCCAGGAATTGATGGAGTGTGTGGTGAAATGCTGAAGCATGGGGGAGAGATAGTAGTAGAATGGATGTGGAATATGTGCAGATTAGCCTGGGAGGAAGGTAGAATCCCGGAGGATTGGAAGTCAGGTATAATTATTCCCTTGTACAAAGGAAAAGGGGAAAAAGAAATGCGTGGTAATCATAGGGGCATTTGTCTTCTTAGTATAATAGGAAAAGTGTATGGTAGGATGCTTATAGACAGAGTTAGAGAAAGAACAGAGAAATTAGTTGGAGAGGAACAGGGAGGCTTTAGGAAGGGAAGAGGTTGTGTAGATCAGATATTCATTCTTAGATCTTTAGTGGAAAAGTTTCTAGAGAAGGGAAAGAAGTTGTATGCGGCTTTCATGGATTTGGAGAAAGCATATGACAGGGTGGATAGACAAGGATTGTGGAAAGTGTTAAGAATATATGGAGTAGATGGGAAGTTGTTGAATGCTGTGAAGAGTATGTACGATGGTGCGAAGGCTGCAGTGCGTGTGGATGGTGAACTAAGTGAATTTTTCTCTTTGAAAGTTGGTTTGAAACAGGGATGTTTCATGTCTCCATGGTTGTTCAATCTGTACATGGATGGGGTAATAAAAGAGGTACAAGGTAGGGCAGTGGATGTTGGAGTGGCCCTGGTGAGAGAGGATAGTGTTTGGAAACTCCCTGTACTGTTGTTTGCAGATGATACTGTGTTGTTGAGTGAAGACGAAGGGGAGCTGCAAGGCTTGGTGGATGAGTTTGAGAGTGTGTAAGAAACGGAACCTAAAGGTGAATGTAGGGAAGAGTAAAGTGATGATCTTTGAGAGAGGTGAAGTTAGTGAATGTACAGCGAGGTTGGATGGTGAGGAATTGGAAAATGTGAGTACGTTTAAGTATTTGGGTAGTGTGATGAGTAAGGATGGAGGTTTGGAGGGTGAAATGCTTGAAAGGGTACAGCAGGGAAGAAAGGTTGCTGGTTCCTTGAAAGCAGTGATAAGAAACAGGGAAGTGAGCATGGAAGTGAAAAAGTTACTACATGACAGTATTGTGATACCAACTCTAACGTACGGAAGTGAAGCTTGGACATTGTTGGAAGGACACAAGTCAAGAGTGAGAGCAGTGGAAATGAGTTATTTAAGAGAAGCCTGTGGAGTCACGTGGAGAGACAGGCTGACGAATGAGGATATAAAGGAACGTTGTGGTGTGGATGTGGATGTGATAGGAAGCGTTATGAGGAATACACTGAGGTGGTTTGGCCATGTGGAGAGGATGGAGGGTGAAAGACTGACGAAGAGAGTGTATATGAGTGAGGTGGAGGGGGAGAGAGGGAGGGGGAGGCCGAGGATGAGATGGAGGGATGGGGTGGAGAGGTATATGAGAGAGGGGGGTGTGAGTTGGGAGCAGGGCAGTGAAATGGCGGGGGACAGGGCGACTTGGAGGCGATTTGTTTGTGGCCACCCCAAACGGGATTGAGGCGTCTGGCAATAGATAGATAGATAGATGAATGGTTATAGTCAGATCTGAGCAGCTGTAAGTGTCTACAGTGATATTATTAGCAGGTATGGGCAACTTCTCAATCACACCTAAGTGTTTCACCAGCTCTGATATTTTGCCTTTGCAGAGACAGCCATGAAAATCAATGAGAGATGAAGGCACTGCACATAATTCTTAGGAAAACGGAGGCCCTGTCTCCATCTGCCACCGTTGTCCAATCATCAGTTGCTGAGGAAAATTTTCTTAAAGCCTATTACTGATCTTTTTATTTTAATTTCTTTTACCTTCCTGTATTTATATTCCATTTGTTTTCCAATCAGAAATAAAACAGCCACATTCACAGAAATGGAGGCAGTTTGGCCAGTAACAGGACTGTACAGTTGACGATGATCTTCCAGTGGATGAGGGTACTTCACCTCCACCTCAGTAAGACCCCAATCATATGTATCAGACACGTCGATACTTTATTTTCTTCTTTTGCTGTTTCTGTGCAGCCTGGTCAAGTGCAGCAGTAGAGTGTATATAGTCAATGCAGTCTGATACATGGACAGTGACTGGGAATCCACCAACCCACTCAGAGACAAGCTCAGCAGATAGAGGCATACCTTTGAGAGTTCCCTTGCCGATCTTTATGGCAATTTGCCCAACAAACTGATCAACGGAGACTGCATTCCAGTAATCATCATGATGCCGTCACACACGGTACACATTTGCATCTGCAGGGAACTCAAGTCTAGCAAGTACTATGTGAGATTGCAGGCATACTGGACATGGCCAGCAGGAAAAAAGTACTTCAACATGCATCCCATGGTCTGTTGTTTCAAGTAGATGTCACCTCCTTTCTGTGCATATTCAAGCTGATGAAGAAGTGTTGGGAGAAGGAAGTTATCAACCCAGTGACGACCAGTGAGATAGAGGCAAGCAATGTCCAGATACTTCTGTATCAGCTCAAACGTCTTCGGCGTAGTTGACAGAAACTGCTTTAAGAGTGCTGCAGATACACCCCCAAAGGAAGGAATGGCTTTCACCCAGAACTCACTGAATATACGTTTGACAGAGTAGAGTTACTTAACATTAAACCTATTACCATATATAGCTTGGCATATAAAATTCAAGAACAAGACTAAGAATTTAAAGTAAACTTACACTTAATTTTTAAGCATTGTCAAATATTTTAAAAAGTGTGTCATGTTAAATTTAAGTAGGCCAAGGTTATTTGCTAAATATTTGTTTTGCTGGCATATTGAGGTGGTTGATACTCTGCTATCCCTGGTTGAAAGCTTACTATAAATAAAAGTCCCATATTGTACATAATGTACCTGTCAGCTCACCATGTGCTGCACCTACATGCACTTCCAGTGCTGAATCTTGCATCAGCTTCGTAATGCAGCCAATGAAAGACTGCATAATGTGCATCCTACCAGGATGAACAATTACATTATGGGACTGCTCCGGTTGGTACCAACACTCTTGTGAGGTCTCTAAAAACAGCTGCATATCAATGGAAAAACCAACATATGTCTTCCCCATATCAACCACTGATTTCTGCATGTATGAGAGTGTTGTAGGGATAGTATCTGGGTGAGAAGGTGGTGTGCCAATCAAAGGGCATAACATGTTGGTACTTGCAGGTTTGAGCATGCCCTCGCTTGTGGCTAGCTGACTCTAAACTCCTAAATGGCTGCCGTCATCGAGCGACACTTTAGCGTAAAAGTGACGTTGAAGTCTGATTAGTGAGAGCTGTATAAAACTGTGAACAATTATGGGAGGGGAATGAAAGTCACTGGTATGTTTACCCGACCCTACTCTACCATCCCAAGCTCTCAGGCAGACACTTTTTCATGGCTGTTTTCGCCCATATGTTTACATGTTAATGGCCTATGTGCAGCAAATTTTATGAATCATAGCTTGCACTGACAGGTGCGCCAGACAAATCTCTTCACATCTGTAAGGAAAAGTAATCGATTTTAGAACTCTGAATAAATGGTCCTGAGGCCAGCCAGGGGACTCGACAAGTTTCTGAACCCACGGTCATTGAGGGGTTAAAGCTATTCCACTCCATAGCATCTTTACCCCTGACTCAGGCTGTTGAGCCACGTTGCATCCTTCTCTTGGGAAGCCATCAGGCTGGCCTGGCAATTGTTCTTGGCAGTGGACACTATAGGGGGCATTACCTTCTTAGGGCCTGTATAGTGCAAAAGTTCAATGGCCCTGTTATTAACCACAGACTTGGTCTCTTCGGATGTGAGTTGATGGAAAATGAAAGTACTGAAACCAGGCCGATGATCCCAGCTGGATGATCTCAAATTGTGTTTATATTGCATGGGTTTTACGGCAACCATTTGGAGCTGATATCAGCAAGTCAAAACTGTCAAACCAAATATAACTTCAACTCTTCGAGTGAGTCCCATCATATGATGCAGTTTAGCAGCAATGTCACAGTCACTGCTGATATGGGAAACTGCAGCACCTCGTCATAAGACACAGTGTATCCATGTTCATGTAAACTGTCCATGAGATCTCTGCCACCAAACTAGCTGTGTAATTTGATACACCGCCCAGGTTTGGTTCTGTGTCTCAGTAAAGCAGTGCTGTATGGAGTATAACAGATTCTCTGCTGCTTTTGTGACTTCACCATTTGATATTAGCTCTAAGACATACCTAAGCAGTGTCACACTATTCTGTTGCTTTGTTTTGGCATGGGTAAGCACCAAGATCATAGTTTTTGTTGTTGGATGGAATGTGATATCTTTCAGACGTGATCTGTCTCACCAAAGCATCCTCTTTTTCTTCATCTCCTGTTTCTGCTTTGGCAAATTTCAAGATATTATCCACAAACCCTTCAGATCCAACAGAACCTTCAATAAAATTTACCACCACATCATCACCCAAATATGCAACCAACTTGTTAAACATTTGTTTTCATGTCAACCGTCCACCATAACTGTCATACTGGACCTGGAGCAGTGGCGTCTTCGTTGTGGGTCCATCCCCCAGAGACTGTTGAAGCGGAGGAGGACAGCATAGGGACCAAACCACTGCACACCCCCCAGAACACAAAAAACACCTACATTTCATACCTTTACCACCATCAGACAAGACCGGCCTGCCGGCAGTGACGGTGGACTCATCATCCTAGTACTCCAGTCCATCAGCTTTTCAGATACTAGTGGACACAGAAAATCACTTCTCCCCCTGCATGACACCACAATAGAAATACAATCAATTAAAATACGCACTGGCACCCCCGAATCCCATCATCTTTACGTTTCTGCCCGGAATCGTGCTAAGTCTGTTCTTCGCTCTACCAAAAATAATTTCATCCATACTAAATGCTCTCAACTCTCCGACTCGAATTCTTCCCGCTCCTTCTGGCATCTTGCCAAAAATCTTTCTAACAACTTTACCTCATCATCCTTCCCTCCTCTTTTCTACTCTGATGGTTCTGTAGCTATTTCTTCTACTGATAAAGCAGATCTCTTCGCACAGACTTTCTCCTCCAATTCTACCTTAGACGATTCCGGTGCTGTTCCTCCATCACTTCCCCCCTCTGACTTCCTCATGGCTGACATTAAAATTTCTTCAGTTGATGTATTTTCTGCCATCACTGGCCTCAGTACTAACAAGGCATATGGGCCTGATAGGGTCCCTCCTGTTGTTCTCAAGAACTGTGCTTCTGTGCTTACACCCTGCCTAGGCAAACTCTTTCGCCTTTGTCTGTCAACTTGTACCTTTCCTTCTTGCTGGAAGTTTGCTCTCATTCAGCCAGTCCCAAAGAAGGGTGACCACTCCCAACCCTCCAACTATCGTCCAATTGCTTTAACGTCCTGTATTTCAAAAGTTTTCGAGTCAATTCTTAATAGAAAAATTTTAAGGCATCTTTCCTATCACAACCTTCTTTCCGATCGTCAGTATGGGTTCCGTCAGGGACGCTCCACTGGCGATCTTCTCACCTACCTTTCAGACTCCTGGTCATCCTCCTTTCGGGACTTTGGCGAAAGCTTTGCCATTGCACTTGACATCTCAAAGGCTTTCGATCGAGTCTGGCATAAATCTTTAATTTCCAAACTGCCCTCCTACGGTTTCTATCCTTCTATCTGTGCCTTCATCGCTAGCTTCCTTTCTGGTCGTTCTATAGCCGCTGTTGTAGACGGCCATCGTTCTTCTCCTAGATCTATCAACAGTGGTGTTCCTCAGGGCTCTGTCCTATCACCAACTCTCCTCCTTTTATTCATCAATGATCTTCTAAGCTGTACATCTAACCCTATCCACTCATACGCTGACGACTCCACCCTTCACCTTTCCATTCGGTTCCCGCAACGCCCATCTCAACAGTTACTTCAACAAGCAAGGGATGAGGCTGTGGCACACCTAATGTCTGATTTGGCTCGTATCTCTGACTGGGGTAAAAATAATATGGTTGTCTTTAATGCATCTAAGACTCAGTTCTTACACCTATCAACCCGACGAAATCTTCCACAGGTATACCCACTAATGTTTAATAATATTCAGCTTAATCCTGCATCATCCTTGAACATGCTTGGGGTTTCATTTACTCGGGACTTATCTTGGAAAGATCATATTACATCTCTTGTAATATCTGCTTCCAAGAGATTGGGTGTGCTAAGCCGACTCCGCTCTTTCTTTACCCCTGCACAATTGTTGACTCTATACAGGGGTTTTATCCGCCCCTGTGTGGAGTACAACTCTCATGTGTGGGGAGGCTCCCCACATACAGCTCTTCTCAATAGGGTGGAGTCAAAGGCTTTTCGTCTCATTAACTCTCCTCCTCTTACTGACTCCCTTCAACCTCTGTCTCTTCGCCGCACTGTTGCATCTTTATCTCTTTTCTATCGCTACTTTAATGATCACTGCTCCTCTGAACTGTCTGCTTGCATTCCTCCACCTCTACGACGGGTGCGTAGCACCCGTCTGGCAGCAAACTCTCATCCTTTTTCTGTCCAACTCTCTAATGCAAGAGTTAACCGTTACTCCCAGTCTTTTATTTATGCAACAGGTCAGCTCTGGAACTGTCTCCCTCTGTCTGTATTTCCTGCTGCCTATGATCTCCAGTCTTTCAAACGCAGTGTGTCCAGGCATCTCAAAATGATTGGATCTTGAATTTGGCTCTATATTGTATTTTGTTTTTCTCTTGGAGGGAACTGTTACTGCGGGCTCATGGCCTTTGGTTCCTTCTTCCTCGCATAAAAAAAAAAAAAAAATAACACATAACAATCGCCGGTACATACATCCCTCCCACCATTCCCCACAGTATGATACAGTTACTCTCCTCAAATACACCACATCACTACCATACCCAACAGCATCTTGGGTGGTGATTTCAATGCCAAAGCGTTGGCCTGGCATGTCAACAACTCTGACACAGACAGAGGGCTCGTATTACAATCCTAAACAGATAATCTTTGATCCTCAACTATCTCCAGCAACATACCCATATCCCACACCAAACCCCTTTACTTCCATTATCTTTTGCTCCCCAAACCTCTCCCCCGCAACTTCCTAGTGAGTGGTCGAAACCCTTGGCTCCGACCACCTCCCAGTCATCATCACTACCAGTACTAGAATCACCCCAGCTGGCCACAGATACACACACACAACTGTGAGGCTTTCACAAATGAAACTGAACAACACTTTGAAACATTAAACAGTACACCCATCACAAACATCAACACTGCTGTGCACACTTTCAGTACAATTATTCAAAATGCAGACAAAAGACACATCCATAGAGGCAAGAGAGAGAGAGACTCAATCCCAACTTCACATCAGAAATTTAAGACCTCATCAGTCAACGTGACACATTGCAACACTCCCCAACACCCTACACACAAGACACGGCACAACAAATACAAGCACTCAACATTCAGATAAACAATAAAATATCAGAGCAGCAAACACTAAATTCGAATAATTACCTCCAAACCTTTGATCACAAAACAAAGGCCAGCAAACTCTACAAAACACTAAACAGTATCACACTCTCCAACAGCAACTCTACACAATCACATGCTGCCATCACAACAACAGACACCATACCTTCAAGAAAACAACAAGCAAACACTCTTATCTATCACTTTTCACATGTTAGTCATCTAAACCCCCATCGTGATGACCGACATGCCATCTGATGCAAGAGACAGTTCCCAACAGGCCCAGACTTCGCACCTTTCACTTACAACCAGACAAAGCACATCATTAGCAACCCTAAGCACTCATCTGCCTGTGGCTCAGACAGCATAAGCAACATACACCTTAAACATGTTAGATCACAAGGCGTACAACCACTCACCAACATATCAAATTGCCCCTACTCACACAAGATAATACGCAGCATCTGGACGCATTGTACTATCATCACTATCTCCAAACCCAACAACGACCCAACGTTGCCTTCCTCACAGCGCCCCATCACACTCCTCTGCACCCTCTCCAAATTCACTGAACAACTAGTATTACAATTAGTAACACCTCACATCTTGCACCATCACAACATGGTTTTAGGTCACTACACTCCACAAACACTCTTCATGTAGACCTTAAAGAGATTTTGATGGCATCAATTCAGCTAGGCTCCCACACAGAACACTCCTAGTCACACTAGACATTAGAAAAGCTTATGATGCCATCCCCCACCATAACCTCACAAACAAAATATTCAACACAAGCATGCCCAATAACAAAAAAAAAAAAAAACATGGCTGGTAAACTACTTAGCAGGCAGATGCGCACATGTAACACTTGCCAGTCAGTCATCAAACATCAGAAACTTCACAAACAGCATCCTTCAAGGATCTGTTTTGTCCCCTACACTCTTTAACCTATATATATGCACGACATACCCACAACCCACACACCACATAATCACAGCTTCCTATGCATATGACATAACACTTACATGTACACACCAAAATGCAAAAACAGCTGCATACATCCTTCCAGCCTTACCTCAACATACTACACGAATGGTTCACCACAAACAGACTCAATATAGCCCCAGCCAAATCTTCAGTGACCCTTCTCACAAACTGGAAAGCAGAACATTGTCACATTCCACACCTTACCATAAACAACACCCTCCTACCACACACACACACACACACACACACACACACACACACACACACAATCCTTGGTGTAACATACAATCCGTCAATGTAATTTAAATAACACATCACTAACAATAAAAATAAATTAACACCAAGACTCAACCCTCTAAGGTCATTTGTCCATACAACATTCAGACTCAGGAAAGAAACCATCACCACAATATACAAGCAATATATACGTTCAATGATGAATTATGCAAGCCCTGCTTGGGAACTTCACTAAAACACACAACAACACCCTACAGACCATATAGAACAAGTCTCCCAAAATAATCACAGGCTGCAAAGCCACTACACCTATAAACCACCTACACAAAGAAACCAAAGTCCTCAAAGTCAAGGATCATCTAGATATCAGAGGCCCACATATTTTTGCTACAGCCTTCACAAACCCACATAATCCACTACACTACATAGCAGCACATCCACACACACCAAGGAACATCAACACAACACCTAGCACATGATATCATACACAAATACTGTCATCTCTCCCCTCTCGCCCGCCTCAAACCAGCTACTAGAAGCATGTCCATGCTCAAATCACTCGCCGCTACATTCAGTCACTCAAAGACAACACACAGATGTATGCATGAGTTCCTAATATCCACCCTTTTGAATTCTACCTCCATCTTGAGGACAGGGTCCACATGGCTAGGCTGAGATGTGGGCATCATCCAGCTCTCTTGAGTTATCAGAAGAGGCTAGATGACTCCATCGCTGATGCCTGTCCAGGATGCAACACAGCACCTCATATTGTTAAGCACATTATGGAGGACTGCATTGCACACAAGCAACATAACATAGGCCTACACTCCTTGAGAGCTCTGTGGGAAATCCAGGACTCAGTTGTGGCCTTCCTTAGGGACTTGGGGCTGTTCAGCAAGACTGCCTAGGGAACAACTACTACTTCTATTACTGACATACTTATCATGTAGTTCAATGGATGTTGAAGTACACAGTTTTCGAATTGTAAACATCTTATCAAACATCTCATCACCAAGCAGCTTCATAGCTTCATCATTAGTCATCAAGGTCCTTTCAGCATGCTTAGAGATTTCCCGGAATTCGTCATAGCAGTTAATGTGATACTGAGCCTCAGCTCCTGCTAAAGCATGCACAGCATGATATTGCATAGCAACTTCCCTACTCCAATCATCATTTCAATCATCACAGTATTTCAGTGGAATGGGTTTGAAGGGCAGAGCATTTTGGAAATGTTTTCTTTCGCATTCTATTTCTTTCCTCCACCTCTCAGGGTTGTTTAGGATTTACAGGTTCACCATCCTTACCACAGAATAAACAGTTTTTTTTTGTTTTTGTTTTTTTCAGAATCTTGTACTTGTTACCTTTGATTTAAACAAGTGGTGCTCCAACACTGTCCAATGAACCATCCTTCGTTTTCTTGGCCACAACCTTTTCTTCATGGTCTTTGGAGATCGGTGAACAATAACATTTTATGAAGTCCATCAGATGCTTGCTCTCCTTGGAAGTCCAAAGTAGCCAGCATTCTGTCACTTTTTTTTTTTTTTTATGTGAGGAAGAAGGAACCAAAGGCAACGAGCCTGCAAAACTATTCCTTCCAAGAGAAAAACAAAATATAAGAGAGAGCCAAATTCAAGATCCGATCATTTCCAGATGCCTGGACACACTACGTTTGAAAAACTGGAGATCATAGGAAGTAGGAAATACAGACAGAGGGAGACAGTTCCAGAGTTGAGCTGTTGCATAAATGAAGGACTGGGAGTAACGGTTAACTCTTGCATTAGAGAGTTGGACAGAAAAGGGATCAGAGTTTGCTGCTAGACGGGTGCTACGCGCCCGTCGTAGGGGTGGAGGAATGCATGCAGACAGTTCAGAGTAGCAGTGACCATTGAAGTAGAGATAGAAATGAGATAAAGGTGCAACAGCGTGGCGAAGAGACAAAGGTTGAAGGGAGTCAGTAAGAGAAGGAGAGTTAATGAGACGAAAAGCATTTGACTGCACCCTATTGAGAAGAGCTGTATGTGGGGAGCCTCCCCACACATGAGAGTTGTACTCCACACAGGGGCAGATAAAACCCTGTATAGAGTCAACAATTGTGCAGGGGTAAAGAAGGAACAGAGTCAGCTTAGCACACCCAATCTCTTGGAAGCAGATTTTACAAGAGATATAATATGATCTTTCCAAGATAAGCCCCGAGTAAATGAAACCCCAAGCATGTTCAAGGATGATGCAGGATTAAGCTGAATATTATCAAACATTAGTGGGTATACCTGTGGAAGATTTTGTCGGGTTGATAGGTGCAAAAACTGAGTCTTTGATGCATTAAAAACAACAAGATTATTTTTACCCCAGTTAGAGATATGAGCCAAGTCAGACATTAGGTGTGCCATAGCCTCATCCCTTGTTTGTTGAAGTAACTGCTGAGATGGATGTTGCGGGAATCGAATGGATAGGTGAAGGGTGGAGTCATCAGCGTATGAGTGGATAGGGTTAGATGTACAGCTTAGAAGATCATTGATGAATAAAAGGAAGAGATTTGGTGATAGGACAGAGCCCTGAGGAACACCACTGTTAATAGATCTAGGAGAAGAACGATGGCCGTCTACAACAGCGGCTATAGAACGACCAGAAAGGAAGCTAGAGATGAAGGCACAGATAGAAGGATAGAAACCGTAAGAAGGCAGTTTAGAAATTAAAGATTTATGTCAGGCTCGATCAAAAGCCTTAGAGATGTCAAGTGCAATGGCAAAGCTTTCGCCAAAGTCCCGAAAGGAGGATGAACACGAGTCTGAAAGGTAGGTGAGAAGATCGCCGGTGGAGAGTCCCTGACGGAACCCATACTGACGATCAGAAAGAAGGTTGTGATAGGAAAGATGCTTTAAAATTTTTCTATTAAGAATAGACTCAAAAACTTTTGAGATACAGGATGTTAAAGCAATTGGACGATAGTTAGAGGGTTGGGAATGGTCACCCTTCTTTGGGACTGGCTGAATGAGAGCAAACTTCCAGCAAGAAGGAAAGGTACAAGTTGACAGACAAAGGCGAAAGAGTTTGCCTAGGCAGGGTGTAAGCACAGAAGCACAGTTCTTGAGAACAACAGGAGGGACTCCATCAGGCCAATATGCCTGAGGCCTGTGACAGCAGAAAATACATCAGCTGAAGAAATTTTAATGTCAGCCATGAAAAAGTCAGAGGGGGGAAGTGATGGAGGAACAGCACCGGAATCGTCTAAGGTGAAATTGGAGGAGAAAGTCTGAGCGAAGAGATCTGCTTTATCAGTAGAAGAAATAGCTACAGAGCCATCAGAGTAGAATAGAGGAGAGAAGGATGATGAGGTAAAGTTGTTAGAAAGGTTTTTGGCAAGGTGCCAGAAGGAGCGGGAAGAATTCGAGTTAGAGAGTTGAGAGCACTTAGTATGGATGAAATTATTTTTAGCAGAGCGAAGAACAGACTTAGCATGATTCCGGGCAGAAACGTTTAAAAGATGTGATTCAGGGATAGGTTGGCTCCGGTACCTTTTATAGGCCCTCTCCTTGTTGCGGACAGCATTAGAACAAGCGTGATTAAACTAAGGCTTTCATGCATTAGTCAAAGGATATGAGAAAGGAATTATGCTTCCATGCCCGAAAGAATAACCTCTGTAATGCGCAAGGCACACCCAAATGGCTCCCGGTCACAGAAGCAATAATCATTCCAGGGAAAATCAAAGAAGTACTGCCTGAGGGCCTCCCAGTCCGAGGCTCCAAAGTGCCACAGACGTCGTTTCTTTGGAGGGTCCACAGGCCGTACTGGAGCGATAGGACAGGTTAAGGTGATAAGGTTGTGATTGGAGGAGCCCAACGGAGAGAAAAGATTAACAGTGTAAGCAGAAGGATTAGTTGTAAGGAAGAGGTCAAGTATGTTGGAACTCTCTCTAAGACGATCAGGGATACGGGTAGGGTGCTGTACAAGCTGCTCTAGGTCATTAAGGATAGGAAAAGTGTAGGCTTGTTCACCAGGTGGATCAGTGAAAGGAGAGGAGATCCAAAGCTGGTGGTGAACATTGAAATCTCCTAGAAGGGAGATTTCAGAGAAAGGAGAAATGGATAGAATGTGTTCCATCTTAGAAGTAAGATAGTCAAAGAATTTTTGATAGTCAGTAGAATTAGGAGATAAGTAAACAGCACAGATATATTTAGTCCGAGAATGACAGGAAAGCCGAAGCCAGAGTGTAGAGAATTCGGAAGAATCAAGTTCAGGAACACAAAAGCAAGATAAGTTGTTGCCTATATATACACAACAGCCACCTTTGGCTTTGAAATGAGTATAAAGAAAGTAGGAGGATATAGAAAAGGATCTGCTGTCAGTTGCCTCAGACAGCTGAGTCTCAGTTAGAAAAAGAAGGTGAGGTTTAGAGAAGAAGAGGTGGTGCTCAACAAAGCGAAAGTTAGAGGAAAGGCCACGCATGTTGCAGAAATCATGTTGTTTGCCTCTCTATTGTACAAACAATAAGCATTTTTACTGATTGTAGTATGAATGGCTTCAGTTGTGTAGACCTGCCGCAAGTTGGAAGGAAGCACCTCCCACAGTTACGGGATACATCAGGCATCTGGATTTGCACAAAGGAAAAATCATTATTAATAAGATCCTACAGTACAGTCGATTATCAAATTTAAACGTCCATAGCATGTCCACATAATTATAGCAAACATCTACATTCACCATAACGAACAGCATGTTTAAATTTAAAAAGATGGGCCCAGTAGTTACAGTTGTTGAACAGTATATATATAGTATATCTGCGGTCTTGTACAGTGTAAACTTTTTAGTTAGTAAAGTGATATGTGATAAATTTATTTCCATCTCTGATTTGTTTAATTTAAAATAATCACCACTGAATAACGAATAATAGCCATTAATTGGGGAAAAAGAAGTGTGTGGTAATCATGGGGGCATTTATCTTCTTAGTATAATAGGAAAAGTGTATGGTAGGATACTTATTGACCGAGTTAGAGAAAGAACAGAGGAAATAGTTGGAGAAGAACAGGGAGGCTTTAGGAAGGGAAGAGATTGTGTAGATCAGATATTCATTCTTAGATCTTAAGTGGAAAAGTTTCTAGAGAAGGGAAAGAAGTTATATGCGGCTTTCATGGATTTGGAGAAAGCATATGACAGGGTGGATAGACAAGGATTGTGGAAAATATTAAAAATATATGGAGTAGATGGGAAATTGTTTAACCCCTTAACCGCAGGGCGTCACTTTCGTGACGCTCGGCCACAATGGATCATACCGCGGGGCGTCACTTTTGTGATTCTGTGTTATTTTGAATTATCCCGGGCTCTCAAGTGGTGGCTTGTATCATCTATCAGTACTGCCAATGTCCAACACTAGTCAGCACTCCAAATCTCATCTGTACTCCCATCCATTGTTGACAATTTAGCGATTTTACCCCCTTCGTGACTCCCTTCCCTACCTGCCCTCCATTACCCTGTCCTCTCACCTCCCACGCCGCGCTGTGCTACGCAAATTTCCCCCGGATTTTTCCACAGATTTCATCCATTGAAATAAGCCCTGTGTCCTATACTTATACAAAATAATATATACCAAAAAAAAAAACAGGTAAGTGATAGTGTTATACACCAGAAATTGGCTAATTATCACCTGACAAAACCTCACGTGCATTCATTCGCTACATTACCACGGTAATTTCCCCTTTGATTTATGCCTTGTAATCGATGTCTGTAATAAAAATATATATCAGAAAGGAAGGGAGAATCCTAATTGACATTTACATTCACCTGGAACTACCTATTTCTTTATGTATTGCCGAGATTTTCTACCTATAAAAAATTAGCCTGTAAGTTAGCAGCAGTCAGCCTAAAGTGTCATTGTCAACCCTTCCCTTCTCAGATAAGCCGCGGCATTTAGTTCCTTGTCCTCCGGTGTAGAGAAACCATGTCGCACTCGCAGCCTGCCATTCCTGCCGCTTCTGCGCCCATTGCAAAGGGCCCCGTGACCTCTACTCCTAAGAAAAGTAGTGAGACAAGCAGGAAAGGCCTTAGTGACTCTGCAGTGGCACGTGAACTGGCAGAATTGTCCATGATTATGATGGACAGTGACTATGACGATTCAGGTGAATCGTGTGATGAGCCGCGTGAGGTTATCGTGCCAGAAAGAGCAACAACGAGTGCTACAGTGTGTGAATCAGTGTCTAGCTCCAAGGGAAAGGAGCCTTTAGTGCAGCAAGGACAGGAATTTGGGAAGGGAGTGAAAAGGCCGCGTGTTAGCCCCAG
The DNA here is from genome assembly GCF_032717465.1 of Coenobita brevimanus. Lineage (NCBI taxonomy): Eukaryota > Metazoa > Arthropoda > Malacostraca > Decapoda > Coenobitidae > Coenobita > Coenobita brevimanus. The sequence goes on along the minus strand of NC_136961.1, from coordinate 25,907,415 downwards.
AACAATGTCCCCACGTGACCCAGCCCGCCATGAGTCACGAGTGCATTCACCTCCCCGTTCCCCAAGCCCCACTTCACTCATTTTTTCATCATCGTCGGCTGAGTTATCTCCGGAGTCTTGATCGTCGGAGTCACCACCAGCATCAACAGTGAAGGCAGGCCGTAGAGGTAGAGGTAAATCAAGGAGAGTGAAAAGTAGTGTAGCTAGTAGGGTAAGGGCTGCTAGTGCTGTACGGCAACCTAGGGTCAGTGAGAGTGACCTTGACAGAGATAAACCTCCCTCACAGCCAACCTCCACCACCACCACCACCATTCGCCCTACACCGCCACGACAGGGAATCCTAGACGCCTTCGCGTGGACAGAAGGGTCAGATTTTGTGCCAGAAAATCTAGTTTTTGATGAGAGCTCCTCAGGAGTTCAGCCTGCCTTCACTATGGACGAAAATGCTGAGTGTGTCGACTACCTTTTGGCCTTCCTAGATGACGAAGTCATGCAGCACATATGTGATGAGACCAACAGGTATGGATCACGACGTGCTGCAAGTGGTACAGGTGCAGTCAAGATGCAACAGTGGTCCATGCTGGGAGTGCAGGAGCTGTATGTGTTCTTTGCCCTCATGCTTCTCATGCCACACTCCAAGAAGCATGAGTTGGAAGAATACTGGTCCATGGACCCCTTACTATCCTCACCCACCTTCAATAAGTACATGGCCAGAGATCGCTTCCGGAACATCATGGGAAACCTGTACTTTGCCGACAGCGATGTACCTTCTCAAACCGACCCACTCTGGAAGATCCGGGAGATTCTGAGCAGAATGAAGGATAAGTTTATGTCATTCTTCTACCCCTTTCAGAAGGTTGTCGTTGACGAATCCTTGGTTTTGTTCAGAGGACGTCTTCGGTTTGTTCAGTACATTCCAAGCAAACGCCATCGCTTTGGAATTAAGTTCTTTGTACTGTGCGACTGTAAGACGGGGTACATCCTTGACTTCGTCATATATTCAGCCAGCACTGTCGATCTGGATAAAACACACCCCCTTGGCTTCTCAGGCTGTGTGGTGAAAGTGCTCCTAGAAAAGTATTTTGGTGGGAATCATGTGCTGTATACAGACAACTACTATACAGCACCGGAACTTGCCAAATACCTTTCTGAGCACGGCATTGGCTCCTGCGGCACTGTGAAAAGTAATCGTGCCCACTTCCCCAAATTCCCAGAGGCAGGAACCTCGCAGCGAGGAGACGTGCACCTACGCAAGTGTGAGAAGATGCTGGCAATACGGTGGCATGACAAGAGGGTCGTGCACATGCTCACCACCGTACATAAGGGGGAGATGAGAGACAGTGGGAAGGTCGACCGTAGGACAGGCGAACCTGTGATGAAACCTGATGCTGTGTTGGACTATAATATCAACATGCGGCTGGTGGACAAGTCCGACATGATGATTGGTGAGATCGACTGCCTCAGGAAGAATACTAGGTGGTACAGGAAAGTTTTTCTGCATCTGATAGATATGACGATGCTGAACGCCTTCATCCTGTACAAGATGAAGGTCAAGCCACCCAAGTCCTTCTCCCTGAGGTTGTTCGCCAGGACTTGTGTCCAGCAACTGCTGGAAAGATATGGTAGGGTGACAGCAGCAACTCCAAGGTGCCATCCAGTAACACTTCCCGACCGACTTGAGCAGAGGGCGTATATGGATCGGCACAGACTTGAGCTTATGCCTGCCACAGGGAAAAGGAAGGCTGCGATTCGCAGGTGTCAGGTATGTGCGCATACCACCCGCCGCACACCTGAGCATAAACGCACCTCTTGGCAGTGCGCTGAGTACCAGGTTCCCCTTTGTGTTACCTGCTTCTTCGATTACCACAGCCAGAAGCAGCTCTAACAGTGCAAGTGTGGAAGCAGAATGATTTGGAAATAATGTGTAAATAATGTGTAAATAATATGTAAATAGCAGGTGAAAGCAATGGATGTTCAGTTCATATGATTGAACAGTGTATTATAGTTTTATCTTACTGAAAGTGACAGTCAATAACATAGTGTAAGTAAAATAGAAGGGTAAATATTGAAAATAGAATAGAAAATGTAAATAGTAATGTAAGTAATTAGTAATATAAGAATATGAGTACAAATGATTTATGTTATAACAGTGAAAGTGAATCGGTGGCTCTCTACGTATTTTACTGAATGAAAAATTGAATGACTTCAGTGACAATAAACTAATACTACTGAAGGAAACTTATGGAGAAAGACTCCAGATATATATAAGTGTGATATAGTAATAGAAATATAAAGTGTGAGGGGTTTTATGAATAATAAATGACAGAGTGCCTAGAGCGAACTAGCGCAAGTGCGACGATCAGACGCGCTCGTAATTTCCATTGCTTTTACAGTGTTTTTTTTTTTTTTTGGAGTATGGATCCCAAACTACTTGAAAGTCGGGAAGTGTAAAGTGGAGACTTCGTTACCCTACTTCAGAGGTCTCCACAAGTCCTACGGTAACCGACGAAGGCTCAACAAACATTCCAGGAGGAAGCTGAAGGTATGTGCCATAAGCAAATGTAAATTTATTATTCTAGGACTAATAACTGATTTTTGGCAAATATTTTTTGAGAGTCTGTCGGAGCCCGAATAACCCCGCGGGACACGCAAAACATCGGTAAACATGCCCGCGGTGTAGGGGTTAATGCTGTGAAGAGTATGTATGATGATGCTAAGGCTGCAGTGCGTGTGGATGGTGAACTGAGTGAATTTTTCTCTTTGAAGGTTGGGTTTAAACAGGGATGTGTCATGTCTCCATGGTTGTTCAGTCTGTACATGGATGGGGTAATATAAGAGTTACAAGGTAGGGTAGTGGATTTTGGATTGGGCCTGGTGAGAGAGGGTAGTGTTTGGAAACCCTGTACTGTTGTTTGCAGATGATACTGTGTTGTTGAGTGAAGACGAAGGGGAGCTGCAAGGCTTGGTGGATTAGTTTGGGAGAGTGTGTAAGAAACGGAATCTAAAGGTGAATGTAGGGAAGAGTAAAGTGATGGTCTTTGAGAGAGGTGAAGTCAGTGAATGTACAGCGAGGTTGGATGGTGAAGAATTGGAAAATGTGAGTACGTTTAAGTACTTGGGTAGTGTGATGAGTAAGGATGGAGGTTTGGAGGGTGAAGTGCTTGAAAGGGTACAGCAGGGAAGAAAGGTTGCTGGTTCCTTGAAAGCAGTGATAAGAAGCAGGGAAGTGAGCATTGAAATGATGGAAGTGAAAAAGTTACTACATGACAGTATTGTGATACCAACTCTAACGTAAGGAAGTGAAGCTTGGACGTTGCTGGAAGGACACAAGTCAAGAGTGAGAGGAGTGGAAATGAGTTATTTAAGAGGAGCCTGTGGAGTCACATGGAGAGACAGGCTGACAAATGGGGATATAAAGGAGCATTGTGGTGTGGATGTGGATGTGATAGGAAGCGTTAGGAGGAATACATTGAGGTGGTTTGGCCATGTGGAGAGGATGGAGGGTGAAAGACTGACAAAGACAGTGTATGTGAGTGAGGTGGAGGGGGGAAGAGGGAGGGGGAGGCCGAGGATGAGATGGAGAGATGGGGTGGAGAGGTATATGAGAGACGGGTGTGTGAGTTGGAAGCGGGGCAGTGAAATGGCGAGGGACATGGTGACGTGGAGGCGATTTGTTTTTGGCCACCCCAAACGGGACTGAGGCGTCTGGCAGTAGATAGTAGTAGATAGAATTGTATTTTTGGATCATATATCTGTCTAAGTGGCGCTCTTGTCAAAACTATCTAAACATTTTCTTACCATATCTAGGCCTGAAAGGCGAATACAAAAATATGTTTGTTCTTGAGGAAACTTGACAAAACACATTTTAATGGGTAAAGTTTAGTCATCATTTAGTGTAACAACTTTCATCAAAGGAAAGGACTATAGTATTGTAATGTCTGAAATCAAAGTTATAAGTATAAAGAAAAAGAACATGAAAACAATTAAAATGTATACATGCAGTCAAAACATAAAGTATGCAGTCATGATGAAATAATATTTTATCCTAGTTTAACATAATTTTAACGACTGATTGACAACAAAACTATTATAATAATATTTAAACACAATACTCTCATGGTATTATCCATGTTCCTTCTTAACACTAGTTTTGTATAATTCAGAGCACTTGTTTAGAAGTTATCATTGCCGCAAACCCATTGCTTTATGCGGTGTTTGTACCAGTCACGACATAGGACCTTAGAAAAAACGTTGAAAATAGCATAATAAGCTGAAAATGTTTATTCTCTCAGATAATTAGCATAAATTCGTGTCATGCATCACCTGAATATTATTCAGGAAGAAGCATCCCTTCATGTGCATCTACTCTGAACTCTGAAAATGTGAAAATTTTACATCTTTGACCCAGGTAATCTGGACGCCATCTAGGATTTATGCAAAATATCAGAACTGCCCAAAGGGTAACTTTGGACAACGAAGCTAAGTTTGCTTTAGGACCAATATGTTTGCAAATCTGCAGTAAAAGTTCATAGAGATGGACATTTCCACTTTGACTACTGGATACATGGAGTGTCCGATTTCTGTTTACTGAAATGTCAAATTTGACCTTGACCTGACCTTAATGCCTGTATTTGACCTTCAATTGAGGCCCTTAGAACTTTTCCACCAGAAATGAAAAGAAATGTAGAAAAATGCATTTAGAATTTTCATACTTTCAAAATGCCATAACTCTGAGACTATTGGAGATATTTCAATCATTTTTATTTAATTAAGCTAATGGCATCTACTTTAACACAGAAACACTTTCATCCTGAAATCTGAGTGGGATTTTGAAGCAAAAAACTTTGAATGTGTTACACTCTAACTGCACGATACAGCACTGCAACATTTGTTCAACAAAAGAGTAACATTTTGTTCCCCCCAACAAAGATATTCAGTCTATCGTACATCTGATGGTAAGTATAAGCTTGTACTATATCCCATAAATGATTTCACAGAAAAAAAAAAAAAAAATCCTTTCCAAGCCAATGGAGCCACACTAGCCGTCAACAATCGAAGTGCTGTGTTGACTCCAAAATCTTCATATCTTTTGCACCACAAAAACATTCTGATACATACTGTTATTTTAGTACTAATGAATAATAAAAGATGCAGATATACAAAACCACAGCCAGGGAAACAGAAAAGAACAGTTACTAGTGTAAAAACTACTATGATGTCATCATTCGTAGTCAGGATCATCAGGGTTGCTGTCAGAGAAGCTGTCATAATCCAGAATGTTTCCACCTTCTTCATTGCCAAGCTGCTCATGCTCTTCCTCTTGTTGTTGCTGTTGTTGTTGCTGGCCTTCATGAGTTGCTGGCCTTCATGATGGAAAAGCTGCTGTTGTTGGATTAGTTGCTGCAGGTACTGGGCTTTATCAGAGGGAACATAGATTAATAGGTCAGAGAGGTCCTTCACTTTATGCACTTGCAGCTGCACAGGTCCGTCATACTTCGGCTGTAAAGGTACAGCATGGAGGTTGAACTTGGAAGGCCGATACTGTCCCGTCGAAAACATTAACCTCACAGACCCCAAGGGTGCATTGTCCAAATAGCTCATACCCAGGAAGTACCTCTCACGAAAGTTTAACCTGAAGTCCAACCTCCTTGCCTGTGAGAACAGGTACGGGGCAAGTGGCTTTCAGTGTGTAACATATTTTTTCAAAGCACTCACATCCAAAAAATCTCCCTGTTCCAACTTAACCTGCTCCATGCCAATGTCGTTTTAAAATGGTCTGACATAATTCCACGGCCAGCGCCAGTGCTGTTTTAAAACGGTAAAAAAAAAAAAAAATCACTGTGACCGCATTTTTCAAGATTCACAGGTAAAAATTGGCAAGCATGTATGGTAACTGTTCCTCTACCCTCCCATAGGTTGTCAAGGCCATACAGTCACTCGCTTCCCCCCTCATGCTCGCTCTGCCTCACTCTGCCTGTGTGCCTCACCCAGTGCTGTACATAGTGAAGGCATTTTGTAAATATTTTCACGTAAATGTAAGTGTAAATATTTTCTTGCAAGTGTAAGGACTATATATATATATATATATATATATATATATATATATATATATATAATGTGAGGAAGAAGGAACTAAAGGCAACAAGCCCGCAAAACTGTTCCTTCCAAGATATAAACAAAATACAAGAGAGAGCCAAATTCAAGATCCGATCATTTCGAGATGCCTGAGCACATTGCGTTTGAAAGACTGATCACAGGAAGCAGGAAATACAGACAGAGGGAGACAGTTCCAGAGTTGACCTGTTGCATAAATGAAGGATTGGGAGTAACGGTTAACTCTTGCATTAGAGGGTTGGACAGAAAAGGCATGAGAGTTTGCTGCTAGACGGGTGCTACGCGCATGTCGTAGAGGTGGAGGAATGCATGCAGACAGTTCAGAGGAGCAGTGGCCATTGAAGTATCGATAGAAAAGAGATAAAGATGCAACAGTGTGGCGAAGAGACAGAGGTTGAAGGGAGTCAGTAAAAGGAGAGTTAATGAGGTGAACAGCCATTGACTCCACCCTATTGAGAAGAGCTGTATGTGTGGAGCCTCCCCACACATGAGAGTTGTACTCCATGCAGGGGTGGATAAAACCACTGTATAGAGTCAACAACTGTGCAGAGATAAAGAAGGAATGGAGTCAGCTTAGCTTAGTGAAGTCAAGTTGTAAATACCTTCTTGTAAGTGCCAGGACTGTACATAATGAAGTCAGGTTGTACCTAACTTCAAGTAAGTGTAAGATAATGCATTCACAGTGAGAAAGACACGCAAATTGTGATAGATGCTGTAGTAATAAGTAATCAGAAAAGTGTACTGAACATTGCTATACCTTCTCAGCATAAATATCTGAGTATACCTCACATACAAAACGGCTTTCTTTCACGTATGTGGTGAGCGTGAGAGAGCAGCTATACCTGTACACGAGTATTCAGGACTCAATAAAACCCATTTCCGAGCCTCAGAGAGCATTTTAATGGCGAAATTCGATGTTTCCACATCAAAATCTATCATTTTAGCCAAAAAAAAAAAAAAAAAAGGTCGAAAAATGGCCGGCACTGGGGCGACCCACAGGGCTAAAGATAGCTGGCACGTGGCGGGTTAGTCACTGTAAACCCATGATGGGTTCCTCTTTTGATGATTTACACATAGGTATCTAGATCATAGATGTCACCACTGAGCCTTATTTCTCGCTCAATGTGACCAAAAGCTCGATCACAGGCCATGTAGCTGAGTCCCAGATTCAAGGTAATAATGAGTAACACTTTGAAGGCGAGCACTATGTCACACCCTGAGGTAGAAGAGCAAACAAAATAATGTTTTTGTTTTGGCCCCCACAGTTATCACTGAACACAAGAAACTTTCCAAAATCCTTTTCTTCGTATTGACTTTCAAATCACTTCCTGATGCCAGTTGCAATTTCCACTGCCCCCCTCCCCGTTGAAACTTCACCCCACACAAAAAATGTAGCCACAATTTTCTTAAGGTCATGAACACACAGGTTGTACATCCACATTTTTCGTTTGTAAAAAGCCATATTTGTACTGAGCTTGGGCATGGGTTGGGTCTTCTGATGATCAATGCAGATAACACAAGTATCTTCGTCTGCATCTTGTGCTAAATCTCACATTAACTGCTGGCCTTCTCTTGCAACTTCTTTGTGTTCATCAAGCTGGATCTGCAAATCTTGTACCTGCTGCTCATTCCCAGTCTGTGCAGCACTTGCAATGCTGGCATTCAGCTGGTCACAGCTGTTACAAGTGTCTGTCTTCAGTGATTTAAAGGACAGGTTGAAAGTGTTGAAGATTGTCCTGTAGTATGACTCCTTCACTATCAGATCCTGTTTGTCACCCATCGCCTTGTACATAATGTACAGCCATGGCACACATAGGCTGGAGCCAAGGTAGTGGCGGTGTGGGGACTTTGCCTGTGTGTAGTGACTTGACACTGCGGGTAAAGTAAGAATGTGCTGCTTAACCAGGTCAGTCTTCTCAGCACTTACTGTTGAAGAACTGTGCTTGCCAAGGCGATCAGTCAGTGGACTGGCACTTACTGTAACTTTATTCACTGCATTCTCCAGCCTCCTTCTCTTGGTGCCAAACATGGAAAGGAAGCCATTCTTACACACACTGTACATAGGTACGTAGTACTGGCGTGCACAACCATACAGTGCAGGTTTGCTGTGTGTGCAGTTCCTGGTAGTTTTACGATGCCTCTTGACTGGAATCAGATGAACAGTCTTCTGGAGATAGGCATTTTGAAGATTGTAGTTACCAGTACCCCCAAACTCTCTGAACACTGCTTCAATCACTGGCCTCGTCACTTTGTCGAAGCATCCATCTCGGCATGGTGGGCCTATACATCGTGCAGCAACAGGTTGGTTGGTGTTCCTGCTAACGAAGCCCAGGCCAGTGTTATGCTTCTCTTTAGTCGCAGATTTCTTCCATAAATGGGTTTGTCTTGCCCTTTTCCGGCCACAAGGAACCTCAGACACATCCCCCATTTCACTGGCACTACTTGAATCACCCATATTAACAGTAAATCCACCAAAAATAAGCAAGAAAATGCCAAGCAACAACAAGCTGTGGCAACACGGGTTAATGTAAACAATGGACTTGGGGAGAGAGAGAGAGCATTCAGATGTGCTGACTGGTCAAGAAAACATGGCACAGGCCACCGCATTGACTCAGGGATTCCCAGATTACATGCATCGCGTCTTCTCATTGGCCCACTGAGACACGTGGGGTGGGGTGGCAGAATGTATCTTATGGACCTAAACTCAGGCTCTCTGATGACCACTCATCCACACGGCTTCACACCTCACTGTAAAGAATATTTGACAAAACCGCAGAATACACCCAATGTGCTCTCCAGACAGAGCGGAAGTTGGTGAATATAATGCTATAAAAAAAAACATTTTCCCCAAACGTGGCAGAAAGTAACTTATGGTTCTAAGAACCTCAACTGACAAAATAGCATCAGAAATGGATTCTGCATTTAAAACACCAGAAATGAGTTATTACACATCACTCTTAGACAAGTGGTTAAAAAGTTCAAATTCCAAGATGGCAGCCAGCAACCACCTTGAATTAAGCAAATTACCAGAGTTGCCCAAACTTGTCACTTGAGCAACGAAGCTATATTGTTTTAGTACCCCATATGAGTATGTATCAGCAACAAGTGCAAGGCAGAACAAACCTCACTTGACAGCAGTTATATTATTGCTGTTTAATACTGAATCCGAACTGCTATTTAGTGTCAGTAAACAATTAAAGTGTAAGATAATGTCACAAATGAAATGGAACTTGTTATCTGTCAGTACTAATTATAACCAGTTTGGAGTTTTAGCCCCCTGAATATCCGTGACCTTGAGTTTGACTTTTCAAGGTCACTTAAGGTCAAAGGTCAAGGTCCCAATTAAAAGCTCATAAGAGACTTCCTATCTATTGGTAACAGTAATATCTATCTGCAACCAGTTTCGAGTTATAGCCCCCTGAATACCCATGACCTTAGTTTGACCTCTCAAGGTTACTCAAGGTCAAAGGTCGTGGTGCCAAATGAAAATCCATTAGGGAGTTCCTGTATATTGATAATAGGAAATATAGTATCTCTATTCTAAACCAGTTTCAAGTTATATCCTTTTGAAATCCGTGACCTTGATTATGACCTTTAAGGTTAATTCAATTACCTTCAAAGTTTAATCACTTTCTTTTGGGATGAGTGCCCACATATCCTGAAAGTTTTATGTACTTTCATTCAGCTGTTTTTCTGTAATGGTGCAAAGAAGAAATGAGAAATAAACATATGAAATTGCCATAGGCAGAGTGCTTGCCAGATGAATCCCCCCCTCTTCCACCCCTTCTTCTCCCTCTTTCCCCAACCTCTTTCACCATCCCTCTTCCCCCTGTCACGAATTTGCACTAGTGTATTTATACAAATTCGTGACTGTACTTTGGTGAGAAAACCATGAACTCTGGTGGAATTCCCACTGGGCATCACTCAGTTCAATCGTCCTCTTATGCACTTCGATTGAGATGGTTTTCAGAACATTTGTCACTGTTTCATAAGTGACCATTCTTATGCATGACATTAGTGCTTTCACTGAGTGATTTTATTGTGTGTATATCGTTTGCCCTCTCCATTGACCGTTGAAGTTAGGCCATGCCTACAGGCAAACACAGCCATCTCTTACCCCCTTCCCAGTTTGAACTTAAGTCAGTTTTGAACCGCCTCGAGGGTAGGATCGTTTGTGCCCAGCGTAGAGAGCAGCATCTCTGTTGTACAGCGATTTCCTGAATCTCCACCTAGACGGTGATCGGCAAAGTGAGCTTAGCACGAATAGCAGCGCTTGGTGTTCAACACGCAGATGTCCAGTCTTTCGTAGCTTAAGATTCATTCCCTCCACCGACCAGTACTTCCATTCGTTTTTTCTAGGCTTAAGTCTGGTTAGCTTTTGAGTGAGTGAGTGAGTGTATTTCCTTTGTTATTTGAATTCATGAGTCCCTCTGTGACCGTGAATTCCCCTTTTGAATTCATTTTGAGATTCATATAATGTAAATTTATTTTACTGTAATCAATAAATCTACAGTTCCTTTCTCTGAGCATAATGTAATTAGAATCGTGTTTTATTTCTCCACATTAAGCTTACTTTAGTTTACTGCTCCTAGTCTGCACAAACTTCTTGGATTATTCACGACTGGTATAAGCCAGTTCTTCCATATTTAAACTTAAATCCACTGTGCCAGCCAGGAGTTAAAAACACCGGCAGAACCTGTACGTTATTATTATTATTAGTTATTGATTGTCAGGGGTGGAGTGACTTTCTCAGTAGGCTAACAGTACTAAAAATCAGCATTCGTGAGCGATTATTCTCTGCTGTGTACTGTTGAGAAAGTTTATAAAATTCTCGTCCTTAGAGAATCGGCAAAGTAAGCCGGCATAAAGTAAAACTTATTACTTGATTTTCACATGTCAATTCCTTGTCTCTACTTTCGAGCAATATTTAGCTTTTTTAATTCTTAAATTCACATCCCCCCTGTGACACCCCCCTCTTCCCCCTTCCCATCTTCCCCCCTCTTCCACCCTTTTCCCCTCTGCCCTCTTCCCCTCCTCTTCCTTCCCTTGCTGGATGGGTCGGATTGTGTCTGCTCAGTTTTAACCGCAGTGTCGGCAGCAAAGTGCTTGCTGTATGGATCCGATTGTCTCTACTTAGTTTTCATCGGCTTGTAGGCAGTCATTTGGTGAAACTTTTTGTGCTTCCTTGCAAACCGCATGATGGGTTAAGGAAGTTAAAAATTGCATTGTCAGGTGTGCCAGACATTTCTCTTCAATTTGGTATGAAAAAAAAAAAATCGATTTTCGAAATTTGAAAAAAATGGTGCCTGGGCCAGCCACTGGGTCCCGATGATTTGTTGACCCACAGCAATTGAGGAGTTTCATCCCCTCATCCAGCCCAGGGCCTTTGACTGATTTTGTTTAAAACAGAAGACTTCCATTGTTTATATATATATATATATATATATATATATATATATATATGTATTATATATATATATATATATATATATATATATATATATATAATATATATATATATATATATATATATATAATATATATATGTATATTATATATATATATATATAATATATATATATATATATATATATATATATATATATATATACCTTTTGATTTCTGTATCCCTTTCGCATGCGGTAAGTTTTAAAAAGTTTCATGTTCCACGGCATCGGCTTTTCTTCCCTCCCTGCTGCCCGCCGCGTGCTCTAAAAATGCGTATTCTCGGCTTATTTTCACCACTCACACATATTTATTTAGCCACAAAACCCACATATTCCTATTCGTTGATGTTTGTTCCACATGATAAGCAAAAAAAAAAAAAAAAAAAACTTGCTATGTGTACGTTAGGGCTATGTGAATAAACATTTGGGTACATTCATCTCACTTCCCAACATCATAACTCAAATGTTTAGTAATCAATCTCTACATGATATACCATCATTGGAGAGATAATTTTATTAGGTTTCGAAAGGGGTAGGTGGCACTTTGATACAATTAATGGTTTTTGAGTAATAAGCGAAAAAGTAAAACCTATTTCAGACAGACAACAGAGCTCTAGCAAGAAAATTTTCTCAGCAGTGTTATGCTTTTATTTCATTATCATATGCAGAATTTCATGGACTTTCATTTGAGATCAGAACGGTTTTTCTACGCCTCATAGTTTTCAAGAAAAATGCAAAAAACTATGGTTTACCTGTGCCATGTGACTGTAGGGCAGTTTCCTGCCTCCCTCTAAGCTCCTGCACATATTTCACCAATTCCTTGTTAACTAGATATGCACACTATATTCACATGATTCACTGTCATTATTTTTATAGCTGAATACTCACATTTGGTGCAGGGTAGAGGCAGTGTAGTTGATTAGAAACAGTAGCACAATCTTCGTATCCAATGGCTGATAACAAGCAGGAATGCTACACAAACACCAAATTTCCTATTGCAAACACCAAATCTAATCACTACAGTGCCCCAACACTATACATAAGCACTATTGGTATAGTGAAATATGTTGCATGGCCGGGACTTAGGAAATAGAGGAGATTTAAAGGGACAAAACTGCACAGAACCTTCCCCACTCACAGCTCATTTGGTACTGAAAAACCTGGCTGCTCTCTCACTGGTACTGGGATCCACAGTTGCCAGCTCATTACTTTTGACAAGTGCCGGGCAAGCTATGACGTAGATCGGCTGAAAACTTATTTTCTGTCTAAGTTTTCTTTCTTTCTTTTTTCTTTTTGCTTTAAAGACACCAAGCATGTCAATGCACATTTTAATGGCCAGACCCAAATGACGACAAATGCATTATCATGTATGAAGGGGTTAAAATAATTGGCGCAAAATTATGACCTGTAGAGAGCAGACAAACAGACAGACAGACAAACATATGAAACTGACCAACATGCGTGACAGTTCCTCAGATGCGGAGAGCAACAAAGAAACTTGACTAAATACAATATGGCGACGAACTCCATCCTGGGTGAGGTAATAAAATTTCATAGGAAAGAACATTTCTATGTTGACCATTGGATACATAGGAGTGTCAACTGGACTAAGTGTGGTTGTGTGGAAGAACCAGCCATGAATGTACTTGCCTTGCACCAGATAGGCTTATAGACCTACACAATTTATAAATCTTTGTACACATGTTCAAAGCCGAACATATCACTCCATCAGTTATTTTATGACATATTCTTAGCAAAGTACCGTTCAGCAGTTATGAATAGCAAACGTTTTTGTGCTTAATAATGGAATGAAAAGCTTATGCATTGTGGAATCTAGTCCTTGATTGTGGACTGCCCCGCGAGCTGTGCGGGGTTGCTATGGCAGCCAGGCAAGCACCTCACCCATCAGGTGAAGACTGTTGTTCACAGATGATGTCTATTTCTGTTTTCATGCTAGTACCAAAAATTAATGCTGACATTTGTTTAAACCAAAATATTATAATGTAATAATCATCAGGAATGAAATGTTTTCATAAATTACAAAACTTTGCTCCAGTGGCAACAGGTGTCTGGTAGAGACTGTGTAGTGATCAAGTTAAGCACCAGAGCCTTGTCCTGGGTGGGGTTAGGCCAGGTATGCTGAAGAGTTCACTAACCTCTCTGCAGTTAATAAAATAACAGTACTATACTCACATCCCATTCCACATGATCACTACTGTACAGTATGTACCATTTATAAACAGCCTCCTCTGTTTTCCTTCATGGACCTAGTTTCTCCCATGGACCTATTTCCTGGATGGACTTGTCTTAACTCACTTGATGTACATTCTAACCTAACCAATTTCCCTAGCAACATATTCTGCATGGACCTATTTTCCCTTATGGACCTGTTACAACCATGGACTTATTTATCCCAGAGACCTATTTACTCCATGGACCTATTTTCTTACTAATCGTGTATTGGCAGACTCACATTCTGCCTCAGTGCAGTCTGTGTCAGAAGCAGGAAAATGTCCCAGAAACTCCTCCCTCCCTACACACACAGAGCGAGGCACTAAACAGCTAAGTTCATACTGAGGCACCTCAATTGTTAATGAAAGGTGTGTTAAAGGTGTGTTGTCCCACCCTTTCTATAAAACACCTTGTTTCGAATACTAAAAACAGGCAGAGGAAGATTTCGAAATGACGATAAAAACTGTATTTCAATCTCCCAAAACAGACGTGACAAAAACTATTGGGTGGTGGTGGTGGGAGCAAGTGTTGCTGGGGGTGTGGATGATGACGATGGTAGTGCTGACACAGAGTTACACAGGCAACCTCATGTCCCTCCTGGCCGTCAGGCACATCGATCAGCCCTACGAAACGCTTAGGGACGTCCTGGATGACACTGATGTGGGGATAATTCTTGTTCCAGATTCTGCAAAAATCCCATACCTCCAGGCAAGTATTACTAACGCTGAGGTAGTTGAATCATATAACAAAAGCATGCAACTTTTGTATATGCCAGTCTTCTATTTTTGCAGAGATTCTTCGTTTATGATGTTGGTGATATATTAATAGGCATGGAATATTTGAACTGTGATGTATGCAGATGATGCTGTGTTACTTGACAGTGGTGAAATAACAGCGATGTGCACTGTTTCAGGCATATTGTGTTTGTAGGCAAAAAAAAAAATTAAAGTACGAGTTGATGCTGGTGAAATGTTTAGTGTTCTTTTTTGAGAGAGAGAGAGAGAGAGAGAGAGAGAGAAGCTGGCACAGTGTTCTGTGCTGATAAGGGAATGGGTGGATGTTGTGGATGCTTGCAGTAGATACATGAAAAAGAAGAGATAATTATTTGAAAGGAAAAAAAAACATCAGTGTTTCCAGCAAGTAAAGTGGCTGGTGTTAAGAACGCCAAGATAACGAGTAGACGTCTGAGTGCATAAGCTGAAAGCAAAGTGCATGAAAGTGCATTAGTGCCTAGACTAATGCATGTGAGGTCAGGAATGGCATGAGTATAAAATCATGACTGAGAACGGATAAGTAGGCTAATATACAGTAAGTGGACTGTCTAGTTTGTACATAAAATGCAATGTAGACATTCCTAAAATTTTTGGAGTAGGTGAGATTATTGTGGAAAGGCCAGGAAAAAGGATTCTTAAATAATATGGTCACATGATGACATATAAGAGGCAACTGGTATGCGTTGGAAGTCTGCCAGGTCTCAGGAGTCTGGCTGTTAAGCCTTTGCTCTGAATCAGACCCTTAAAAAAAAAAAAAAAAAGTATAAGGAAAATGTCTGTTAATAAAGTAGTGAAAAGGATTTTTATAATTAAAATTATGTGAACTGAGAGGTAGAAGGAGGGTGGAACACCAAATAGATGGAAAATGGGTAACATAAGTGAGTTTGTAAATAACCTGTGAATTGAAGTAAGCAAAATAACTGATGAATGACAGAAAAGGATGGATTTTCATTTACCCTCCCGCACATGATGACGCAATTCACATCCATGGATTTTTCCTGGTAAACACTCATTGACGTGAATTGTGTGAAAAAGCAGAAAAAAAATCAACAAAAATTAAGTTTTCAGCTGATTTTCGTCAAATTTTGGTGCATTCTAGTAGGCCAGTCTCACATCCAAAATACTTTGCAACACTGTGACTGCTCTGAGGAGACAATGCAAAGCAGTAAACCTCAGTACCTTACGACTAGTCAGGCTGAAGGGTAGCGCTGCATCAGTCATACCCTTTAAATCCTCTATTTTCCCCCTCCTGCCCAAGACAGAAGCCATTATTGAAATATTGTGATTGTATAGTGTTTTTTTTACTATACTGTGATGTGATTGTGTCTATGGAACATAGATATATTGTTTGTAAAGCATTAGGACCCATTATCAGCCGTTAGGTCTACAGGCAGGAGTTGGGTTTGCTATAGCGGGGTTTGCCACTCTGCTTCACCCTGCCCATAAATGATATAAGTATTTTACCCATATAGTGAAGCCAATACTTATATTGTGTGAAACATATAATGCCTGGATTAGTGAAATAACTGACCTACCTTAGCAGGCATTGCGTATGCCATATAGATACGCCGTAGCTGCTAAGGGAATAGGCAGTCACGTATGCTATACAGTCGGGAAGGGATTACTAGAGGAGGTTGAGATGGAATCATTGTGATAGTGTTTTATATTGCGTATGGTTTAGCGTGAAATTACGTATAAAATAGTGCAGCAAATGTTCGTCAGAGACTTCAGTGTAAAGGCATCGTACCAGTCTCAGAGAGTGCTACATTGCGTATGGTTTAGTGTGATGTATATGTATAAAAAAGTGCAGCGAGTGCTCACCGAGAAACACAAACATAGCACAAACCTAGTGCAAGGATCAGATACAACAAATACGCCACACAACCACATATGCAGTATATACATACAGTATGTTGTGCAGAGAGTGTTCATGGAAAAATCTATTGTGTGCACTGCATGTGTTATGCAAACGTACTGCAAGGAGGAATATGCCCTCCCCACACACAGACACAGACACAGACACACACACACATACACACACACACACACACACACACACACACACACACACATACACACACACACACACACACACACACACACACATACACACTCACCCCCCCCCACACACACACTACATAACTCCTCACTCAAACACAATATAACTCCTCATCTTCAAACCCCTCATGATCCTGCCAGCAGTCCAACACCTCTGGAGGAAGTGATTTATCCGTATTTTGATTTGCATATTGACCTATTTCTATATTTCTATATTTTTTACACAAATAAGTATTGTTTTTTACATATACACATATGAGCTGAAAGTTCAGCTTCAGTATCAGTACCTAGCAAAGCCGGACTTAGGGGTGGGCCCACGGGGCCTAGGCCCCGGGCCTCCAACCAGAAGAGGCCTCCCACCAAATGTTGGGCAACTTCACATTTGGTATTTTTCATTACCAAATCAGGGCTGATTTAGTAAGGTAAAATCCGTTCGGTAATGAATAAGCATGATTTGATATTGGATTTGGAGACCATAATGAACCTGACTGGATGATGTACTTGATTTATTTGTTAGCCTATAGAACATGAAAATAAGGAATATATGCCATTAATTTTCAAATGAATATATTTTTTCCCTTATACATGCACACCCACCCAAAAAAAAAGTCTTGCTCCTTAGGATACGATGGTTGTGAAAATGAGCAAGTTCTGCAGACACACATGAATCTATAAAATTGGTGCCTCAAAACATATGCAGTACCACCCAATATGTGATTTCTTTTTCTTTTTTTTTTCTCATTTTTTTTTTGCAATTTGAAGTTCAAATAATTACCAAAGATAATGTTTTCAGATAATCACAGTATCTCCCATACTTCACAATGCTTCCGTCCATGTTTCAGAATGATATGTGCCGTTAGAGGGCCGTTACTTTTTTGGGGCGTACCTATATTGGCAAGGGATAAATACATGAAAAATCTTTCTTATAAAAATTTGGTAATGAAAAACTGAATCTGGAAATGAAATTTGAGGAATTTGGTTATACACCCATGTTCAGATCTGGCAACCCTGGAGCCGGTGCTGGCCGCCAACAAACTTTCATATTTGCTCAGTTGTTGTCACTTTGGGACATGCGTTCGTGGTGAGTCTTTACTTATTATTATTTTCATGTCATGTTTTTGCTGTATATAACGTTACCATCGTAGTTCATGCTTCCACACATTTTTTGTGTTTCCAGTTTTGAAAATCAATAATATACGTGCGAAGCTCATATTCTTGAAGGTGACCAGATTTGTTGGAGCTAAAGGCAGGACATTATGGCGCGCGCGCGCGTGCGCGTGTGTGCGTGTGTTCTTACCTAATTGTTCTTACCTAATTGTATCTCTACAGGAATGACTCAAGCTCGTACTGTCCCGTGTCTTAAACCATATTTAACCTTACATATCCTTAAATATGTAAATTGTTTTGGCACACACTCTTTCATTCGGTTGGTCATTCCACTGATCAATTGCTCTATTTGGGAAACTAAATTTCCATACGTCTTTATCACCTCTCTTTTTATGCAGTTTTTTGCAGTGTCCTCTTCCTAATGCTTCCCCATACGTTAAGTAATCATTTATGTCTGTTTTCTCCTTCCCTGATAAGTATTTATATAGCATAATAATGTCACCTCTTTTCCTTCTCTCCTGTAGTGTTGGTAGATTCGGTTTATTTAGTCTTTCTTCGTAGCTTAGATCCCTTAAGCTTGGTACCCATCTTGTAGCGGCCCTTTGAACTTTTTCAATCTTGTCTATGTGTTTTTTGAGATGAGGACTCCAGACTACTGATGCATACTCCAGGGTAGGTCTGATGAATGATGTTATTATCTTTCTTAGCATGTCTTCATTTATGTATGTAAATGTTATTCTCATGTTGGCAAGCAGTGTATACATGTTCCGTACCTTCTCACTGATGTGGTCAGCCGGAGATAGTCTGTTATTGATAATCACACCTAGGTCCTTCTTTCTTTCTGGTGTGTAGGGTTTTATTTCCTAATGTATAATCCCAATCAGGTCTTTTTCCACTTTTACCAAACTTGATTACATGACACTTGTACACATTGAATTCCATTTGCCATGTATTACTCCATTCATGAATATTATTTAATTCTTCTTGTAGCTTTTTACAAGAGTCTGTGTTGGTAATTCTCCTTTGTATTTTTTGCATCATCTGCAAACATATTTAGATGGCTTTCATTTCCAGTGTTACTGTCTATATCATTTATATACAGTACACTAAAAACATGATTGGTGCCAGCACTGAGCCCTGTGGTACTCCACTAGTCACTTCTTTCCATGATGAGTAATTTCCCCTTAGTACTGTTCTCATTTCTCTTTCCATGAGAAAATCTTGCATCCAGCAATACAGATTGCCTCGAATTCCTCCTTGATGGTACAGTTTCCATAAAAGTCTTTGGTGTGGTACTGTGTCAAATGCTTTCTTGAAATCTAAATAGATACTGTCCACCCATCCTTCTCTTTCCTGTAATGTGTCTGTTACTTTGTCATAGTAGCTCAACAGATTAGTAACACATGATTTTCCTTTTCTGAAACCAAACTGTCTTTCTGTTATCATACTGTGTTCTTCTAGGTGATTTACTCAAGCTTTTCTTATAAGCTTTTCTAACACCTTGCTTACAACACTGGTTAGTGATACTGGTCGGTAGTTAAGTGAATTTTGTCTATTCCCTTTCTTGAATAAGGGAACAATGTTTGCTTTTTTCCAAATATCAGGTAGTTTACCTTGACTCAAGGATTTCTTGAAAATTAAAAATAATGGTTTACTTAACTCCTTTGCACAATCACGTAGCACCCAACATGAAATTTCACCAGGACCATTTGCTTTTCCTTTGTCTAATTTACTTAGCTCCTCCTGTATTTCTTTTTCTGATGTTTGTATATCTCGTAGTATGTGTGGGCATGCATGTTCCACATAATCCCTCTCAAAATTTTTTTCCTCTGTAAAAACTGATTGGAAATTCTTGTTTAGTGCTTCACAAATATCCTTCTCTTGTGTATAGGTGATTCCATCGTCCGTAATGGATTGTATTTTATCTTTAACTTTGGTTTTGCTTCTGATGTAGCTGTAAAATAGCTTTGGTTGATCACTACTTTTATTTATGATATCCTCCTCAAACTGTTTTTGGGCTTCCCTCCTTATTCTTGTGCAATCGTTTCTTGCCTGTTTGTAATTATTATATGCCCTTTCACTATTGTGTCTTCTGTATCTATTCCACAAGAAATCTCTTTTTTCTTTTGATTTTTTACATTCTGTATTGAACCATTTCTTTATTTTCTTTTCTGCTTCTTTGTGCTGTGGGATGTACTTCTGGACTCCTATTTCATAAAGTTCACGGAATTTTTCATATATAGCATTTAAATCTTGTCCTCTAAGTTCCTTTTCCCAAGAAATTTCTAAGAATTACTTCTTTAGGTCATGATACTTTCCCTTTTTATAGTTTAGGCTCTTTTTGTAACTCTCATTGCTGTTATCTATGTCATATGCAATCCTGAAATTGCAGTTTATTACTGCATGGTCGCTTTTGCCGAATGGAGGGTGATATATTAAATTGTCAATATCGTTTTCTTGCCTAGTAAATATGAGATCTCGCACTGAGGGCACATCGAGTCCTCTTTTTCTGGTGCTTTCCCTTACATGTTGCATCAGGAAAAACTCTTGCACAAAATCCAGGAGCTTTTGGTCCCAACAGCTTTCTTGGCTTATTATATCTAGAGTATTCCAATTTATATTTGTATTAAAATCTCCAGTTAGTATAATTCTTTTCGATTTCTCTTCCATTTTATGTAGTAATGCTCTTAAACTCTGAATTGTACTCTCTGCCAGGTCCTCATATTCGTCTCTTTCCCATGTGTTTGATCTGCGTGGCATGTACAAATTGGCTACAGTTACTTTCCCTTCAGATGTATTTATCTCGACTGCAATAAGTTCTACTTGTGAGGGTATATCTAATTCTATTTCTTTGACTTTTAGATTTTTCTTAGTTAATATTATAATTCCTCCTCCTTTTTAAGTTCCTATCTCTTCTCCATATATTATATTCCTCTAAGTTTAGGATATCATTCGATATCCTTGGTGTTAATTTTGTTTCAGTTAGGCATATTATATGTGGTTCATTTTCTCTGACATAATCATTCATCTCCAATAATTTAGATACCATTCCATCCACATTTGAGTACATCAACTTAATCATCTTGTTTATACACTTGTCATGAATTGGTTCTACTACCTTCCTCCTTCTCATTCCCTCCTAATTATATACCACTTTCGTACCTGCAATCCAATTACTTTGTAAAAAAAATGTATTCTTCTCCTCCACTGATCTTCCCTAATTTTTTGTTTTTGCTTCCTCTTCTCTTTCAGTAATTCCAGTTCCACTTGTGTTAGGCATCTTTTTATCCATGCATTTTTGAACTCCTCTTTTTCCATAAGATTCTTTGCATTTTTTAGTATCTCCTCCACGGTGTTTACACTCTAGAAGATTACCTTTAGGGGTCTTGACTTGCTTTTCTCGTATTTCCCTAACCTTTTGAGTTCCTCTGTGTCTTTACTACAGATTTCCTCTGCTACTTCTTTCAATATGCCCATTACATTTGCCATCTCCTTTTTGTCTCTTGAGATCTTGTTTTTTACTTCTTTCTTTTCTATACCAGTGATTACTATAGATTTGTTAATAGCTACTGAATCTCTGACTTACTTAGGATTGTTTTGAATTATTCTTTTCACTTCCTTTTTAATGCTTTTTTCTTCCACCCTTGTGTATATATATATATATATATATATATATATATATATATATATATATGTATATAATATATATATATATATATATATATATATATATATATATATATATATATATATATATATATATATATATATATATATATATATATATATTGACTTATGTGAGTGATAACGACCGCTCCTGCGCTGCACCTCACCCTGAGGCTGCTAATCAAACACAAACGTCTCATACGAACTGCAAACATAACGTACGGTACTGTGAATGGACCGACCAAAGTTACCAGCCAGTGAGTATTACAGATTTTATATTAATAAATCGATATTTCATTTGGTTAGGATTATGTATAATTTTTCTAATTCATCCTAATTTCTTAAAAGAAGGTCATGTTATAGCTAATATAATGGTAATTTTCTAAAAACGGGACATTTAAGCTAATTTGCTGAAAACGCAGAACATTCTAGTCACAAGTTAAAAAGCGCGACAGACGTCCAAAAAGCGGGACTGTCCCGCCTAAAAGCGGGACTCTGGTCACCTTAATTTTTGTTCAGGCACAGCACGCTATGTTACACAAACTGAACGTCAGTTAACATGGCGTTACACAAAGTCTCATGGCTTTTCATCTCAGGATGGTGAACTTTTGACATTTTCAAAGATAAATTGTCTGATTCAGATTGAAAAATGGACAGTCATTCGAAAGATAGACATAAAAATCGAGTAAGAACGAATCAGAATGGAGCTGCAAAAAAGCGAAAGGCCAAGCAGCTTGCTAAGCAGGCAGAAGTATCGGCATCCAAGTCACGAAAAATAAGTGAATTTATGACAACGCAGTCGCGACAAACTCAGACAGAGACATCAACAACAGATCAAGGGAGTTCACAGGATTGTATTCGTAAAGAGGCAGCTGATCAACTAGACAATGATTTACACTAACATGAAGGTAACGATCACCGGGAGGAACACCAGGAGCAATACCAGGAAGATCATCAGGAGCAATACCGTGAGGGACATCGCAAAGAACATCAGGAGCAACACCAAGAGGATCACCAGGAAGAACACCAACAGAAACACCGAGAGGGATAAGGTGAGGAACACCAGGAGCAACACAAAGAGAAAGCACAAGTAGTGAATGACATTGGACTGTGGCCAGTCATTGTTTCAGATCGAATGAGAGAACATTTTATAAGAAATGGAATGT
Organism: Coenobita brevimanus; assembly: GCF_032717465.1. Lineage (NCBI taxonomy): Eukaryota > Metazoa > Arthropoda > Malacostraca > Decapoda > Coenobitidae > Coenobita > Coenobita brevimanus. Next base: position 25,884,852 of record NC_136961.1, on the reverse strand, counting down.
CTCAGCTGCTGAAAACTGTGATGCTCAGATTTTTTCTCGGCGTTCCAAGTGATTGTCCCGGGAGAAGGGGAAGAATCCACGAATCTGTACCATCGGGTTATTCATTTGTCAGAATCACAATGGTGAAGTCGTCAACAGGAAGTGGTTGTGTTTTCCCCATCAACTGGTTGTGTGTACTGTTTCCATTGCAAGTTGATGTGTTCTGATGCGTCGAAACACCAAACATCGCTTGTTAATGGCGGCTTTTCCGATTGGAAACATGCAGAGGAGCGTTTGAAAAGTCATGAGCGGTCAAAGCAACACCATGACTCAACTATTGCATTTCATGCTAGGTCGAAGGGATTCAAACGAATTGATGCTGAACTGGCATGGCAGATTGAACAACGAGAACAGTACTGGCGGTCAATATTGAAGCGACTGGTCAGCGTCATCAAGTTCATTGCTGAACGTGGCTTGGCATTCAGGGGAGATAACGAGTTGATTGGATCGCCTAGAAATGGAAATTATTTTGGGATTATTGAACTCATCTCCCAATACAACAGCCTTCTAGCACAACATCTTGATAATCATGCCAGACGTGGGGTTGGACAAACGAGCTATCTGTCATCGACTATAATAGAGAAGCTCATAGATGTGATGGGAAAGCATGTTCAGAATGAAATAATCAAACGAGTAAAACAAAACAAGTAGTACTCAATTTCACTTGACTCCATGCCCGTTGAGAGCCATGTCAATCAGCTCACACTTGTGCTGCGTTACATGGAGAATGATGGCCCAGTTGAAAGATTTATTACGTTCATGGCGAGCAAGGGACACAAGGCACAAGAGATGTTCGATGCCATGTTGCAGTTCCTCCAAGCACACGAAACTGATCTCGGTAACTGCCGCGGCCAGACCTACGATAATGCGAGTTCCATGAGTGGCATGTACAATGGTCTACGGGCCAAAGTTCTGCAAAAGAACAGAATGGATTCCTTGTACAGCTCATTCACTGAACCTAGTTGGAAAGAATGCAGCCGAATGCTGTTCTGGAGCAATCCAGTATTTTGATTTTCTTGAGAAGCTGTATGAGTTTTTTCAAGTTCGCCACATCGACAGAAAGTATTAACAGACGCTCTGAAAAATGCTGGCATTGTTTTGATTCTGAAATGCGTCACAGTACCTCGCTGGTCTTGCAGAGCTGATGCAACGAAAGCACTCGAGTCTGGCTACAGTGAAATCAAGAATGCACTGGAAGAGATAAGTGATGACTTCGATGAAAGGGCTTGTGTACGCTGTGAGGCACAAGGATTGGCAGCAAAGATCTGTCTGCTGGGGACAGGCATTTACACAGCCTTCTGGAATGATATTCTTCAAAGAGTCAGTGCAACCATTCAAGGTCTCCGGAGCAAACACTCGATCTGAATGTCGCTGTTGCGTCATTGGCTAACCTGAAAGATTTCATGGTGTCTAAACACGATTCTTTTGACAGTTATGAGAGGCAGGGTCAACAACTGTCAGGTTCCACAGAATACGTTCATACACGAAAGCGAGACCGCAGTATTCGCCTAAATCCATTGGACTATGGTCAGGCAGAACAAGCACAGATCAGCCCATCTGAAAAATATAGGGCAGAGAATTTCATTCCTGTCATCGATCACTTCATAGCTTCTCTTGACCAACGCCTGCGTGCGTATTAACTGATGTCAAGTCGTTTTGGCTGCTTTGGATGACTGACAAAGCTATCCTCTGAAGAGCTGTCTCAAGCAGCAAAGAAATTACTGGATGTCTATCCCAACGACCTGGAGACTTCATTTCCTGAAGAGGTCATCCAGTTTGCTGCTTTCGTGAATGTTTATGCTAACGAAGAGCCGAATGACGTTAGCACTGAGCTATTTCTCTACAAACTTATCCACGATAAGCATGTGCTAGATATTTTCCCCAACGTGGAGGTAGCCCTGAGAATGTACCTGGTTGTAATGGTGAGCAACTGCAGTGCAGAGCATTCATTTTCCAAGCTGAAATTGATTGAGAATCACCTACGAACAAGCATGACACAGGAGCGACTTGTGAATTTGACAGTCATGAGCATTTAGTCAGACATCCTATGCTCATTGGAATTTGATGTGATAGGAGAGTTTTCCATTAAAAATCGCAAAAAGTACCTCGACTAGACTAGAATTCTAGAAACTGCTCGTTCAATGAACAGTCCATACAAGGGGTGAGTGGTGAGTGTACGCATGAGTTTTTTTTTTTTTTCTCTCTCAATTCATGATGAGTATCGTGTTTAGTGTAATATGATAGGATGTGTTCAATGCATTTCAGGGCTGCTCTGTTTTTTCATTAAGAGCTAATTAATGTGGAGATTTTTCAGAAAGAATCGTTCTGACCTGATTATTAATGACATCAGTTTCTGAGTACAGTATCATCGGTCGTCAGGAGCGAGTCATATCACTGCAACAGTGTGAGGGTTAAAAATGTATTTTCATTTATCACCATGCTAATTTGATGCTTGCGATGGGCCCCCCACCAAAACAGGCCCAGGCCTCCCACATCCCAAATCTGGCACTGGTACCTAGCAGAAAGGCTAGTGGTCAAGTCGAGTTTCTGACAGCACTGTCAAAAAGCTTATGATATTTTACATGTATAATTTGAATTAAAAAATAAAAATAAAACCTAATGAGTGAAAACATGCAGGTGTGCGTGAGGCAGGGAAAGAGAGTGTTTTTATCTCGCTTGTGGGTGAGGAGTATTCTACCTTTGTCGTCCATTTACTCGAAAAGTATTGGACATATCGATTTCCTGAAAGAACCATGATAAGGCGCATAAAATTCTACATATGTACATAAAATAATAATGTAATATCTTTGATAAAAAGCGTTGTTACACAGGAGGGAATATAACAGTTACTGTGCATGCATGACGAAAGTGCTGCACGGGCATGGGTACCCAGAAGTTTTCGTAATTTACTCGGAAACTATGAGGCACATGAAAAATCTACAGATACCCTTAAAAAGCTCAGGAAATTCGACAGAAGATTATGAAATAAAAAAATAACCTCTGTGTAATGCTAGGTGAAATTAGGCTCGACTTCTCGTTCCTATTTCACCTAACGTGGAGCGGGGTCCTCTTTCGAGACCGGAGCTAGTGCAATAAAGAGAGGCAGGACACAAAAACTCTAGGCAACAACCTTTACACGTATATTACCACATTCAGACACAGGACAAATCAGCAGATATTACAGCACAATATTTATATAGCAATATAAAACCTTATCTAGGATATGTGTATCTCACAGGATACTTGCTTCTCTGATACTAATGACAACACAAACAGTCCTAGTGTATCAGGAGTGGTAAATATAGGCGCGCGCACGGGGGTGCGGGGAGAGGGGTTGAGACACTAGGAGGAGATAGGGTAGGTGCGGAGAGTGACTTGTGACGGCTAGGAGAAAGTTATGGTAATACTGGAAGGCGGCAGATATTAGCCGTGAAATTTATATGGTTTCCACTAGCCAAAACCCTTTGGTAATTGACCTTATCCTTGGTTTACATTTACTTGAGATTTGGGAGTGAAAGCGAGTGGTGAACAAGATTTATTGGCAGTGTGGGGGAAGGAGAGAATACTGTTAATACTTCCGTTCACAATAATCCTCTACAGTAATGGGGGTATGTCTTTATAGGCACAGGCTTATTAATTATATAACAGAGATGTCACTCACACGTATAGTCACTCATTTCTTGTTCCACACTCTCGTCCTTTAACTTCTCACTGTGATCTGATTTTACCCCGATATTCACTATATGAAATCACCGCACAATACTTACACTAGGGGAAATCACACTTAACCTAAATCACTCGTGCTACAATATCACACGTATTCATCAGGGGGATAGGCAGGAACATGTCATCGGTGATCCCGCTGGGCTAGGGGCACCGTCAATGCGGGGCGTGCCGAGAGGGCACGGGACAGCTCGCCAGGGCGTCCTCTCGTGTCCTAGACTCCTCATGGCTTCCGGACTTGGCTCCGGCGTGTGGCCCTCGGGACTGGGGCCGACTAGCTCCAAGAACCTCTGAGATAGGTCCCGGCGTTGTGGGGGTGTAGAGAGATCACGCCCGGGTGTCCTGGGGAGAACCGAGAGAGACTGAGGGCCGCGGTCTCCAGCGTCTAGGGGCACCGACAGGGGAGGGCTGCGGCAGCGACTTCCACTGGGGTCCGTCAGGTGCGTCTGCTCTAGAGCCAGGCGTAGGGAACAGAGACCAGGGGAGGCTGGGAGGCCTGTCTGGGTCACTCTGGGACTGGAAGCCTGGGCCTCAGTCTCCTGCCATGGGGACGTCTCTCTACTCTGCACGCCCTCAGAGCAACCGTAGATCGTCTCACGAGGGAGGGAGCGACAATAGGTCGTCTCTACCACGACACTCTCGGAGCGACCATAGATCGTCTCACGAGGATGGGAGCGACCATAGATCGTCTCTACCGGAGCACCTTGGGAGCGAACATAGATCGTCCCTACTGGAACACCTTGGGAGTGACCATAGATTGTCTCTACCGGAGCACCTTGGGAGCGACCATAGATCATCTCTACCAGAGCGCCTTGGGAGCAACCATAGATCGTCTCTACCGGAATACCTTGGGAGCGGCCATAGATCGTCTCTACCAGAGCACCTTGGGAGCGACCATAGATCGTCTCTACCGGAACACCTTGGGAGTGACCATAGATCGTCTCTACCTGAACACCTTGGGAGCGACCATTGATCGTCTCTACCTGAACACCTTGGGAGCGACCATAGATCGTCTCTACCGAAACACTTTGGGAGCGACCATAGATCGTCTCTACCAGAGGGGCGCCGTCTGGAGTTTATTTTCTAACTCCACCCCTAGCTAGCTCAGCAATTCCACTACACGAAGGTAGTGTCCTTCTCCTATGGTGGCGGCGGCGTGGTGGCTGCATGTCACAGGGCTGAGATGTGTCGCTGTTGCCCGGAGTGGTGGTGGCTGGTGGCGGCTACCCCGTGGGGTCCGTGTGGGGGTGTCGGCATATCTGTGGGCACACTACGCTGTTCTTGGCTTGCCCTGTCGTCGGGGATACTATGGTATTCTTCGGGGGCACAGTTTTTCAAGCCACGCATTTTACCACTCTCCCTCTGTAAAAAGTCACGTCCCCGTGGCTGGAGGTGGAACGCTTGTGTGTTGGAGGTGGTATAGATGGGCTGGAGGTGTTGCAGCATAGTTTGCCAGGCGACAGTGTAGGAGTTCTCTTCTTGTGCTGGGTCGTAGGTGAGGAAGAGTGTGGAGGTGGCGGTGGTAGACTGGAGGAGGTTTAGCAGGTGGTGTGGCCCGCGGAGTCGGTGGTTCCTGCCGAGGGTAGGTGCCCATATGGCCCGCTTCACTCTCATGTTGCTTGGTGTGGCTGTTGGTGTGGTTGGGGGCTGAATGCTGGATACTGTGGGTAGGGCCGGGTTTTGTGTCGGGTGGGTGGGCATGAGAGTCGGCCGGAGGGGGTGGTGGTGGTGGTTCTGAGGGTGGGTGTGGGTGGGGAAGTAGGCATGCGGGGTGGGCGGGGTCGGTTAGCACAGGCTGTCGCACGCGTTGGGGGCATGGGAGAAGGTGAGATCGTCGGAGTGGGCATGCGTAGGTGTGGAGGGGAGAGGGCGGTGGTAGTGGGTTGTCCTGCAGGGGTGGCGGAGTGGGCGGGGGACGTGGGCTTGGGTGGAAAGGGTGAGGTGGTGGAGAAGGGAAGGGGTGAGGGTGAGATGTCAGGTGAGGTGCAGGGGGTGGTGGAGGCGGTGGAGGCTGAGGTGGTAGGGGAGGTGGAGGAGGATGGCGAGGAGGAAACATAGCACTCGTATGTGGAAGTGACAGGCGGTGCGGGAGCAGGGGGGGGTTGGGGGTGTGAGGTCGGTAGCGGTGGTGAGGTGGCAGGAGAGTTGGCTTGGAGGGTAGGTGGCAAGGCGGGAGTGCGATCTTGTGGCGCCATCCCGGTGTTTGGTGGTGGAGTGGTCTGGGCGGTAGCAGGGCTCTGTGCTAGTGGTGTGGGGTGGGCGGTGGGTACGAAGCTAGGGATGGTGCGTGTGTGGGGGCGATGGCGGACGGTGTGTGGTGCTAGAACCGTGGTGGCCTGGCAGGGGCTGTGGAGTGAGATGTGGCAGGTGGTGCGTGCCGTCGGAGCCGAGGAAAGGTGGGGTGAGGTGTAGGGGGAGAGAGAGCCGGTGGTGGTGGGGAGATGCGGCCTCGCGGGGTTGTTTGAATGCTCGGGGATGAGGAGGAGGGTGTGATAGGGAAGGTGAATGAGTTAACCGTGTGGGCGGGGAAAGCGAACGGTGGTGAAGTGATGGTGGTGGGTGGCGCGGGGTGGGTGGAAGGCAGTAGACGGGGGGAGGTGGTTTTAGGAAGCAGGTTAGGGGAAGATGAGGAGAGGGTCCTAGGAGGCCTGTGAAGAGGGAGGCCGGTTTTGTGTTGAGGGGGTATAGTGGTGTGTGGGGTGGGAAGGTTAGAACTAGGGGCAGGAATAGGGGAAGGTAGAACAGAAGAGATAGTGAGAGGGGAGGAAAAGGAAAGATAACGTTCTCCCCTGTCGTAGACTGGGGGAGAGGTGAGGTGGCCCCCGCCATTACGGTGGGAAGCGGGGGTAGTGGGGGGGCGCTTTTTGTGTTTCCCTCTTTGTGTTTTCTTCCCCTGAGGCTTAGGGGAATTTGCGTATGGTGGGGAGGTTTGTAAGCGCCCTCGTGTCATTTGGCTGCACTGGGCAGCTTCTAGCTGCTCGAGGATGTCGTGGATCGGGCATCCGTGGTAGCATGGAGAAAATTCCCACGGGTTGACGGTGATGAGGTCAATGGGGAATTTATTTATTTCGCCGATGCATTGAGGGGTGGCATGGACGGCTAAAAGGCGCCTCATTAAACTGATATCTCTATCCATGTCTCCTTTTGGATCATGGATAGTGAAGTGTTGTCTCACAACACTTGGGAGTACTCTGAGCAGAGTATTAAATGTATGTTGATCCCGGGTTTCATCATCTCCCTCCGGGTAGGCAGCAGTAACCAGGTGTCTTGCCTGTATCAGGGTATTATCCAAATCCCCGTCGAATGAAAAGCTATCCAATTTGGATAGAGCCACTACTTTCCCCAATGATTGGGTGATGGCTTGTACAATGAACTTTGTAAAGTTCTGCCAGGTAAGTTCTGGGACGATTTTCGGCGCTATGTTCGCTGCCTTTTTACCCAACAGTGGTAGTGTGACTGCAATTTTTTGTTGATCATTTTCAAAGCCAATATCCAGTAAGGGTTTAATTATTGCCAGATATGTGTGTATATCATACTGGTCGGGGTCAAACTTGAGTAACTGAACGTGCGGTTTAGTTGCCATTTTGCCAAATATTTCCTGATTACCTCTCTTCTACGCCCGGGTCTAGAACCACCGCTGGCCACCAGTGTAATGCTAGGTGAAATTAGGCTCGACTTCTCGTTCCTATTTCACCTAACGTGGAGCAGGGTCCTCTTTCGAGACCGGAGCTAGTGCAATAAAGAGAGGCAGGACACAAAAACTCTAGGCAACAACCTTTACACGTATATTACCACAGTTAGACACAGGACAAATCAGCAGATATTACAGCACAATATATATATAGCAATATAAAACCTTATCTAGGATATGTGTATCTCGCAGGATACCTGCTTCTCTGATACTAGTGACAACAAAAACAATCCTAGTGTATCATGAGTGCAGTAAATATAGGCGCACACACGGGGGCGCGGGGAGAAGGGTTGAGACTCACTAGGAGGAGATAGGGTAGGTGAGGAGAGTGACTTGTGACAGCTAGGAAAAAGTTATGGTAATACTGGAAGGCGGCAGATATTAGCCGTGAAATTTATATGGTTTCCACTAGCCAAAATACTTTGGTAATTGACCTTATCCGTGATTTACACTTACTTGAGATTTGGGAGGGAAAGCGAGTGGTGAACAAGATTTATTGGCAGTGTGGGGGAAGGAGAGAATACTATTAATACTTCCGTTCACAATATTCCTTTACAGTAATGGGGATATGTCTTTATAGGCACAGGCTTATTAATTGTGTAACAGAGATGTCACTCACACGTATAGTCAATCAGATCTTGTTCCACAGTGTGGGGGAAAGGAGAGAATACTATTAATACTTCCTTTCACATTCTTCCTTCACAGTAATGGGGGTATGTCTTTATAGGCACAGGCTTATTAATTATATAACAGAGATGTCACTCACACGTATAGTCAATCAGATCTTGTTCCACACTCTCGTCCTTTAACTTCTCACTGTGATCTGATTTTACCCCGATATTCACTCGTGCTACAATATCACACGTATTCATCAGGGGGATAGGCAGGAACATGTCATCGGTGATCCTACTGGGCTAGGGGCACCGTCAATGCGGGGCGTGCCGAGAGGGCACGGGACGGCTCGCCATAGCGTCCTCTCGTGTCCTGGACTCCCCGTGGCTTCCGGACTTGGCTCCGGCGTGTGGCCCTCGGGACTGGGGCCGACTAGCTCCAAGAACCTCTGAGATAGGTCCCGGCGTTGTGGGGGCGTAGAGAGATCACGCCTGGGTGTCCTGGGGAGAACCGAGAGAGACTGAGGGCCGCGGTCTCCAGCGTCTAGGGGCACCGACAGGGGAGGGCTGCGGCAGCGACTTCCACTGGGGTCCGTCAGGTGCGTCTGCTCTAGAGCCAGGCGTAGGGAACAGAGACCAGGGGAGTCTTGGAGGCCTGTCTGGGTCACTCTGGGACTGGAAGCCTGGGCTTCAGTCTCCTGCCATGGGGACGTCTCTCTACTCTGCACGCCCTCAGAGCAACCGTAGATCGTCTCACGAGGGAGGGAGCGACAATAGGTCGTCTCTACCACGACACTCTCGGAGCGACCATAGATCGTCTCACGAGGATGGGAGCGACCATAGATCGTCTCTACCGGAGCACCTTGGGAGCGACCATAGATCGTCCCTACCGGAACACCTTGGGAGCGACCATAGATTGTCTCTACCGGAGCACCTTGGGAGCGACCATAGATCATCTCTACCAGAGCGCCTTGGGAGCAACCATAGATCGTCTCTACCGGAACACCTTGGGAGCGGCCATAGATCGTCTCTACCGGAGCACCTTGGGAGCGACCATAGATCGTCTCTACTGGAACACCTTGGGAGTGGCCATAGATCGTCTCTACCTGAACACCTTGGGAGCGACCATTGATCGTCTCTCCCTGAACACCTTGGGAGCGACCATAGATCGTCTCTACCGAAACACTTTGGGAGCGACCATAGATCGTCTCTACCAGAGGGGCGCCGTCTGGACTTTATTTTCTAACTCCACCCCTTGCTAGCTCAGCAATTCCACTACGCGAAGGTAGTGTCCTTCTCCTACGGTGGCGGCGGCGTGGTGGCTGCATGTCACAGGGGCGCACGGCCCGGGCTGAGATGTGTCGCTGTTGCCCGGAGTGGTGGTGGCTGGTGGCAGCTACCCCGTGGGGTCTGTGTGGGGGTGTTGGCATATCTGTGGGCACACTACGCTGTCCTTGGCTTGCCCTGTCGTCGGGGATACTATGGTATTCTTCGGGGGCACTGTTTTTCAAGCCATGCATTTTACTCTGCAAGAAAACTTTTCCACCAGAACTCCCTGAAAAAAAATTAGTTACTTATTGGAAATGACTTTTAGCTTTTAGCTATTTTCTCAAAAACTAAACATCGTATAAAAAAGCCACAATGTTTTTTTGAAAGTTGATGAAATTCTCTTTCTAAACATTTACTAATAAGTTGTAGTATGATGGAAAACATTCGAGCTATGATGTTGGGAAGTGAAAGTGACATTCCAAAATGTTTATTCACACCGGCCTAATGTACTTTTACTTGTACTTTTTTTTTTTTTTTTTTTGTTTATCGGCTAGAATGAACATTGGCGAATAAGATGACGGAGGTTTTTTTGCAATATATATAAATATATATATAAATATATATATATATATATATATATATATATATATGGGTGGCGATAATAAGGTGAGAATACATGTGTTCAATGGTGCACGGGGGGGGGGGGGAAGCTGGTGGAGAGGGGGTGGAATCAAGTCGTGCGCGAAGGGGTTTATATATCTGGATGAGTTGTGTAAAGAGGTGCACACGACGAGTGCTGCACTGTTATTTAACCTTTCCCAAAGGGATTATTTTCCTCTCTGTGTTGTTTATTCTTTGTGTTAATGTTCTCAGTCTTCTTAACATCTTGCTGCCATGCCCTTGTAAATTTAGTTCTGGGTAGGCTGAATGTAATTTACTATGCATATACAGCACCTGGACCTGGTATCTGAAGACACTTTTCCTAGATTTTACACCTGCAAAATTTTTTCTAGACCCCCAGAAGTCTGAAATGCAGAGCACAGAACCACCTGACACAAGAATAACCATCTCAATGAAGCACTCGTTCTCTTGGGCTTAGAACACATTTCCGGCGTGGGTTGACATCATCGACCGCCAGCATGAAAGGAGACGGATCTTGTGTTTACCCCATAAGGGGGTAAACAAATTTTATGAACTGTTATGCATCAAACTGATTGCCTCCACACTACACGTATTATTATGTTCCATTTTGTGTGAATCGTTTGGTCTGTGAGATGGAGTCAAAATAATAAAAGCTTTAACCCACCCCATACCGACTAATTTATTACAAAACACACCCCAAAAACTTCACAATTTCTATATATATATATATATATATATATATATATATATATATATATATATATTTTTGGGGGGGGGCTCAAACCTCCGCTTTTGGTGAGAAACAATGGAAAATCACCAAGAAAGTGCTCACCTGAGGTTAAAAATGGTCTAGACAGGTGGCCCTCTGAACACCTGATAAGTGTGTTTTCTGTAGCCGTGCTGCTACTGTCACATTTTCTGTTGTAGGGTAACTATTGGAAACCACTCAAAAAATGTAGACACTTTTTAATTTGATACAAATTTACATGTAGTACAAGAATATATTGGTTTTCACACAAAAATATAGGCAATATAATCATTGTTTCATTTACAAACACCTGAAAATTGCCGAATTCTTGCACAGCTTAACTCACTATGACTGTTGTTTCAACTTATTACGTTTTGTTTTTCAAGTTACATTATACTTTTCCACTAATATTATGCCAGTTTCCACCTTATATAACCTATCACATATTTACAGGCCTTACTATTATAGTGAGCATCGTATTATTGCATATTCCTAATATCATCTCAAGCACACACAGTATCGGTAATGTACTAAAATGTACTAAGGTGTGGTAGAGGAAGGTGTCTCATGTATACATACCAAAAATCACGCGCGGAATTTGAAAAATTGCAAATGACGGACCTTGCAATAGCAAAATGTACATCGTACGTTGTGGGGGCTGATTGTGAAAAAAAAAAGAGTTGCAACGCGCATCGTATGTTGTGGGTACGGGACAGGTTAAGGGAGGGTTGGCCAAAATTTTCGCAAATTTCCGACTGAAGGTCGAAAATCTGTTAAATGTTGTGGTAAAATGGGTCTGATGGTGGCAACACTCACACAGTTTTATGGTAATATTTCGTTTCTAAGCATTATAAAATTAATAAAATAGACCAAAATACTGCAACCTCTGGCAACCCCATTATGCAGGTAATCCAATGATTTAGTGTACTAAACCTCAGCATGTTCAATCGCAGCAAATTTTACACAAATTAAAATGCCCGCCGAGCCCGCCACAGGACCTCCCACCTCACCACCCCCCACACCACCGCCGAGCCGCCACCCCACCACCACCCCAGGAGGACACACCGGTGAGGTTGGTGACCTCGGGCAAGAGGGTCATCGGGGCATCCCGACCCTGAGCCCCTATTCCCCGCAAGTGCCCCAACCCCAGGCGTTCAGGCAAACTGAACTACTGTGTGGGCAGGGTAGTGACCGTCAGACCAGGGGTGGGACTGAAAAGAGGTCAGTCCCAGGTAACACCGTCTTGACGGTCTTGTTACACCCTCTAGGGCAGGAAGAGGCCCAAGGCTACGGCCATAAGAGAGAAATAGACACAGGCTACGGCCTGACAGAGTGTGTAAAGGGGAAGGTGACCCCAGGCTCCGGCCTTAACACGCTGAGGAGAGAGAGTTGCCTGTGTGCATCCCTCTCCAGTTGTACTTTGGCTATGGCCAGAATACGGTCCAGGGTAGAGAGACCCTGCTACCGTACGTGTAGCGCTACCCAATTACGGAAGCGGTGACTCGGGGCCGGCCTCTCTCCGGAGCAGACGGGTGATCCCGTTTCTCCGTTAGTCGTTTCCCGTACGGGCAGACACTCGGCTCCGGCCGGGGCACATACCAGGGTGGAGAGTTCCCTGACGGTAGGATCTGTCCGTATTGGAGAGAGTGCGGCTCTTGAGCCCCTCACTCCGGCTTGTCTCCTACTGCGGGAGGAACACCACGTCGACGGCCTCTTGCCTTGGCGAAAGGGCGACCTCAATCACCCTATAGGTGTCCCTCGCACGCCGGGCAAGTTCACGGCTCCAGCCAAAGTCCACACTAGGGGAAGCAGAGCCCCAACTCAGCCCTATGAACACACTCAGGGAACCACGAAGAGCGTGAGTCTCCCTCTAGCCTCTTTCCCTTCGGGGAGCCCTTCGTCGCCATCCAGGTTTCTTGGCCAAGAGGAGGCGTTAGAGTGGTGGCAAGGCCCAATAGCGGATCTACAGCCCACACCCGGACGCTCCTTAGTCCTGTCGGAGCCCTACAGGAGACGCTGCCGCAGCCCAGCCCTGACAGCGCCTCTCCCCCTGAGCACCCGCAGTCCCAGGACGCCCAGGCCTTCCACCGCGGTCCACGACGACGGAGACCCAGGCTCCCTCACTCCCCGGAAGCAGAGGAAGCAGGCCCGAATCCTCCGATTGTTCGGCCCTAGTCCCAAGGGCCCCCGATCAGGTCGAGGCCCCCAGACCACAAGGCCTCCCTGCACCCAACCAGCGCGGCCCTAGGAAGGAGCCGCCCCTCAGGTCGAGGCCCCAAACAAGGGAGCCTCCCTGACAGTAAGTACCAGTGACTTAACCACCCAAGAAACAAGGGTAAAGCAGTGACAGTGACAGTGACCCCGAATACAGGGACAGTGATCCAATGCACAGTGGCAGTGTCTAATAAAAGATATATTAAACAGTGGTATCATAGAAAGTCGTGTGCAAGCGTTAAACAGTTCAGTCCCCCTCTATAGGAAAGAAACGGGGAGTTTTCTGTGGAACTAGAGGTAGGTGCGTGAGTGAGCCGAAAGGCAAGTGAAGTGCTCCCCCGCGACTTGGTGACAGTGTCGGATGTCGCCATATGCACCCTACCTCTATTATAGTAATATCTCCGCCACAGACTCCCAATCACAGTGAACCAAAGTGAGACTCCCCCATTTATTATTATCCACCTGTGACACGACAATTAATCCAAACTGACAACCACAGTGAAGTGATATCTCCTCTAAGTAATAGGAACACATATCCACGACTGCCCTGTGCCCTGTGTTAATGTATATTGGATCAGATTATGTAAACGAGTGTAATATTGTATCTCTGTTCTATTATGTATCATATATTGTTGTATGCACACTGTAATGAGTAGAACTTAAGCAATAGATGTGATTCGGTGTACTGTTTCTTTTTATGCCCTGTTCCTTTGTTAGTGCATTACATCCGGTCTAGTAAAAGGACCCCGTTCCAGTGCTCGTGTTTTTACGACGAGAAGTCGCCTTAAAAACACAGCATTACACTGGTGGCAAGCGGTGGTTCTAGATCCGAGTAACGCACGGAGGAACACGAAAGGGAACTTCCAATGGCAGCTAAACCGCACATCCAATTGCCGAGGTTCAACCCGGACCAGTGCGACATAGACGTATATTTGGACATGGTCAAACCCCTCCTGGACATAGGGTTTGACTCAGACAGAGAAAAGATCGCTGTCACTCTACCTAACTTGGGTAAAATAATCACTAGTGTCGCACCAAAAATCGTCCCAGAACTGTCATGGGACCAATTCTCACAAATAGTGAGACAGGCTTTCACGCCATCAATAGGCTGAGTTGTCGCTCTTTCTCAACTCGACGCCCTCACCTACGACGGAAACCTGGATGACACATTCACCCGGGCTAGGCGCCTCGTCAGCGCCGCCTATCCTGAGGCATCACCAAATGCCCGGGATATCCATACATTCAATGCACTATTGAGAATCCTCCCCAGCATAGTCAGGGAGCATTTCTCAATCTACGACCCGTCAGGGGACATGGAAAATGACCTACAACTCGTCCGACGTCTGCTCGCCGCCCGCCCCACACCACAGCCACTCCACGCGGTGACACGTTTCCCTACAAGGCAACAACCCCCTTCCAAACCTAAGCTGCTGCCGCATCAGCCAGCTACTGAGCCGCCCACAGTCCCTAGAGCTTACCCCCAAAAGAAGCGCTCAAACCCGAGGGAACAAGGAAACCTCATCACCATTAACCCCTGGGAATTCACGGCTTGCAGCCGCACCTGCCCTCTACACGACATTAGGGAACAGCTCAAAGCTAGCAGGCGCAGAAGCTTTCAACAAGGCCGCAAGACAGTCTCCTCCTTAGACGCCGCCGCCCAGGAAGACGACACACCGACGCATGCCCTCTCGGGAACAGACGACGACGACCAAGAGGACACCACTCCACAACAGATGGATTTTTAGGCCCGCCCCCGCACCTCCCCACGGTGGCGGGGGCCACCTCACACAACTACAGACTCTCTGTTTACGACAAAATCTGGCTAAACGGGGTCAAGGCACGTCTACTAGTGGATACGGGAGCAGCCAGATCGTGCCTGTACTCCCACTTCTACTCCCGCCACATGGGTGCATTCGGCCCCCTCTTCCCCACCTCAGCCAAACTCGTCGACGCAGGGGACGGCCCCCTGCCTATCCGTGGGGAAACTCGGGCCCTTCAGACCCACACCCATCAACAAATATCCACTAGCCACCCATTCATCATATTCGACTCAACATGCAGTCAATACGATGGATATTTAGGGCTGGACCTCCTCCAGAAATTACATGCCACCATTGACTGCCATCAACGCCGCCTCCACTTCAATCCAGCCCACCACAACCAACCAGCAGTCAAGACTAAGGAAGAAAAAAAAAAAAAAAAAACATCAAAGGCACACCAAAAACCCCCACCCCCACACACTACCATCAGAAACTCACCTGTCCCATACCACAGACACACCTAAACCCAACCCAGCCCCTCACACCACTAGACTCCCATCACCACCACCCACCACTCATCATCTACATCCCTCCCCATCTTTTCCAGCCACTGTCACCTCCTCCATCACCATTCCACCACATCATGAAGCTTGGGTTAAACTTAACAAACATTCCCATACCTCCGTTCTCTTCTCACCATCCATCCCCACCGGACCACTCTCCTCATGTCTAGTAAGCCCTACCTTCCTTCCCCCACATGCCCAAGAAATCCGTGTCGCCAACCTCGCTACCACACCACTAACCTTACCTAGAGGACTCATCATCGGCGACACTGAAGAAGCCGAACCATGCCAAACGCCGCCCCCAGACCCACCCACTCTCCCCACCCTACCATCACACCTATCCCCAGCCCAAACCAACAGCCTCCGACAACTCCTCCTGGATTTTCAAGATCTATTCTCCTCAGGCCCGACCGACCTTGGCCATACCACCTATCTCAGCCATGAGATACACACAACAGGACCTCCAATTCGCCAACCATCACGACGGAAAAATCCTAAGCAATGAGAGGAAGAAGACCGGCAGGTCCAGGACATGCTAGATGCCGGCGTTATCTCCAACTCTACTAGCCCATGGTCCTCTCCGGTGGTACTCGTAAGAAAAAAAGATGGGACAGTGCGCTTCTGTGTTGACTACCGCCGAGTAAATGATGTCACAATCAAAGACGCCACTCCCCTGCCACGCATTGACGACTCACTGGACTCCTTACATGGCTCGACATGGTTCTCCACCTTAGACCTACAGTCGGGGTACTGGCAAGTCCCTGTGCATCCCGACGACAAACACAAAACCGCCTTCTCCACATCCAATGGCAAACATTACGAGTTCAATGTCCTCCCTTTCGGACTCTGCAACGCCCCTGCCACATTCTCCCGTTTAATGGAGTCAGTCCTTAGTGGTTTAACTTGGGAGACTTGCTTATCATACCTCGACGACGTCATTGTTTTCAGTCGTACATGGACCGACCACCTTCACCGCCTCAAGCAAGTGTTTCACCGCATACGCCAAGCAGGACTTAAACTGAAACCTACGAAATGTGTATTAGCAGAGAGATCAGTTTCCTTTTTGGGACATCTAATTAATGCCGAGGGCATCTCACCAGACCCAGATAAGCTTCGAGCCATCGCAGACATCCCACTCCCCCAGGACGTGCACGAAGTCAGAGCATTCCTGGGGTTAACATCGTATTACAGGTGATTCGTCAAAGGATTCGCTGACATCGCAAAACCCCTTCACGAACTAACAAAAAAGGGTGAACCTTTTCTATGGACCGAGACAAGACAAACAGCCTTCACCACCCTCAAATCAAAATTAACCACCGCGCCAGTAGTCGCGTTCCCAGACTACAATCTTCCCTTCCGCCTGTATACCGATGTGTCCCTCATCGCCATAGGAGCTGTCCTTGCGCAGGTACAAAATGGGAGAGAACACATCATCGCCTGTGCCAGTCGCACCCTTAACACGGCAGAGCGGAACTACGCGGCCACAAAGCGGGAGTGTCTAGGGATCATCTGGTCCCTAGAATATTTCAAATCCTACATCTCAGGCACCCACATAGTAGTCATTACCGATCACCAATCCCTACAATGGCTACGACAGTCAAATACAAACAATGCCCAACTGATACGCTGGCGAGAAACCCTAGAAGAATATGACTTTGAAATTGCGTACCGACCAGGCAAGCTACACACCAACGCCGATGCCCTATCCCGTCTCCCAATCAACGCCATCAAAGAAGAACCTGACCTGGTTAAAATGTGGATTAACAAACAACGCCCAACTTGGATTCCACAGACCACATTCAACAAACTCCACCCACATGGCGAACATCTCTTTGACCCGAACGGACACATTGTCCTCAGCCCAGCCACGGCCCACGACACCATACTCCACCTCCATGCCCACAACGGCATCCGCCTAGGAACTAAGAAGCTGCTACAGATCTTTAACGATATGTACTGGACCCCCAACCCATCCACCATCGCAAAGAAGATCATACAATCATGCCGAGCATGCGCTCTTGGCAAAGACATCACCCGAACACCAGGCCCTACAGGAAAAGTCACAGCACAAAAACCGTGGCAACTACTCTCCCTAGACGTCGTCGGCCCCCTTACACCAAAATCCGGCTACAAGTACATAATTACCTTCATGGATGTGTACTCTAAGTTCATCATCGCCTGCCCCACCAAGGACCACACCGTACCGTCAGTCGCCAACGCCCTCACCCGACATGTTTTCCCTTATTTCGGGATTCCACAGGCCATCCATTCGGACAATGCACCAGAATTTACGGGGAAAATCTGGGAAGAACTAGCCAACATCTTTGGATACAACATCTCCCACTCATCTCCCTACTGGCCCCAAGGCAACAGCTTATGCGAAAGAAGCCACTGCTCCCTGATGAACCAAGTCCGCACGCGCATTACGCAAACGGGAAATGAAGACTGGCCTGCACACGTAAAGATCATACAATGGGGGTTAAATACGTGCCCAAGAGAAGATGGAATAACCCCGCACGAGAGAGTGTTCGGGGAACCACCCCTACTCCTACCCCTCCGCCACCAGCTACAACCGCCCACTCCACCCTCCAACACCGACCCTCTCCACCACCTCAAACGCCGCCTCCACCACCTACACTCAAAGCAAGACCTAGCACCTGACACAATTCACTCCAACCCATACACACCTGGCCAATCTGTGGTGGTTGCAAACCTCCCTACCCCACCGAAGACCTCCCCCCTGATTCAATGGACCTTACAAAATTGCGCGAGTGCCTAATCCATATCAAGTCACCGTGGATCAACAGGGGCAACACTGCACATACAGAAACCGCCACGTGCGCCCCTTCAACCCACCCGACACTGCCCACCCCCGCACTAAGCCTACCTCCACCCAGGCCCGCACACCTGGCCACCCTGACCTTCCTCAACTCCACCCCCCAGACTCCTACTACTACTCCTTCTCACCCCCCTCCTCAAACTCTCCGCCTACCAGCCCTCCACCAAACACACCATCACCACAACCACATACCACCACCCCTACTTCACAACCAGACACTCACCCACCGAACACCCATCCACCCACCACCCCTCAATCCACCCCACCCAGGCCGCCCTCGCCACCACAACCGCCCACCTCCCCCGAGAATCACGCCAACCCCACACCACCACCGCCCTCCCCCATGACCACTCCCATTATACACATCACACCGCACCACCAACCATCCCCCCACCTCACCACTGTTCACCCTCACCGCCACCACGCACTCAACCAGCCTCACCGCCCACACCCACCATAACCACGACCACCACCAGATCAGGACAACTCTCACGCCCACCCACAAGATACACCCCGACACCTCCACCCAACACACACCTACCCCAAAATCCACCATCCCCACCCACCCCCAACACCTCCCCCATAACCCTACCCCTCCACCAAGCACGTTGGAACTTTCCAAACTCCCAATTCCCCAAAGGAAAACGCTCCTCCCACCACATTAGCCCAAATAAAAGCACCAACCTCCCATCACTCTCCAGCATTCAAATTTCATCTCCCCACCAGGCACCATTCCCCGAGATGAAGGTAACCAGGGTCCGATGGCAACCTCACCACCACCCACCAACCAGAATCAGAGGCACCAACCACCTGCTACGCCTCCTACGCCGGACCAACCAGCCGTCCTCCCTCCACTTCATGCTCTGCCCCCACCAAGAGCCCAATCAATTCACCACGCACTGGGTCAGCTTCACCCAACACCTTACCCCGGCCTACCAGACAGCCACCTCCACCACCTACCACCTCCAGTCACGGGGCCGTGACTTCAATGACACGGAGGGTGGTAAAATGCCCGCCGAGCCCGCCACAGGACCTTCCACCTCACCACCCCCCACACCACCGCCGAGCCGCCACCCCACCACCACCCCAGGAGGACACACCGGTGAGGTTAGTGACCTCGGGCAAGAGGGTCATCGGGGCATCCCGACCCTGAGCCCCTATTCCCCGCAAGTGCCCCAACCCCAGGCGTTCAGGCAAACTGAACTACTGTGCAGGCGGGGTAGTGACCGTCAAACCAGGGGTGGGACTGAAAAGAGGTCAGTCCCAGGTAACACCGTCTTGACGGTCTTGTTACACCCTCTAGGGCAGGAAGAGGCCCAAGGGCAGGAAGAGGCCCAAGGCTACGGCCATAAGAGAGAAATAGACACAGGCTACGGCCTGACAGAGTGTGTAAAGGGGAAGGTGACCCCAGGCTCCGGCCTTAACACGCTGAGGAGAGAGAGTTGCCTGTGTGCATCCCTCTCCAGTTGTACTTTGGCTACGGCCAGAATACGGTCCAGGGTAGAGAGACCCTGTTACCGTACGTGTAGCGCTACCCAATTACAGAAGTGGCGACTCGGGGCCGGCCTCTCGCCGGAGCAGATGGGTGATCCCGTTTCTCCGTTAGTCATTTCCCATACGGGCAGACACTCGGCTCCGGCCGGGGCACGTACCAGGGTGGAGAATTCCCTGACGGTAGGATCTGTCCGTATTGGAGAGAGTGCGGCTCTTGAGCCCCTCACTCAGGCTTGTCTCCTACTGCGGGAGGAACACCACGTCGACAGCCTCTTGCCTCGGCGAAAGGGCGGCCTCGATCACCCTATAGGTGTCCCTCGCACGCCGGGCAAGTTCACGGCTGCAGCCAAAGTCCACACTAGGGGAAGTAGAGCCCCAACTCAGCCCTATGAACACACTCAGGGAACCACGAAGAGCGTGAGTCTCCCTCTAGCCTCTTTCGCTTCGGGGAGCCCTTCGTCGCCATCCAGGCTTCTTGGCCAAGAGGAGGCGTTAGAGTGGTGGCACGGCCCGATAGCGGATCTACCGCCCACACCCGGACGCTCCTTAGTCCTGTCGGAGCCCTACAGGAGACGCTGCCGCAGCCCAGCCCTGACGGCGCCTCTCCCCCTGAGCACCCGCAGTCCCAGGACGCCCAGGCCTTCCACCGCGGTCCACGACGACGGAGACCCAGGCTCCCTCACTCCCCGGAAGCAGAGGAAGCAGGCCCGAATCCTCTGATTGTTTGGCCCTAGTCCCGAGGGCCCCCGATCAGGTTGAGGCCCCCAGACCACAGGGCCTCCCTGCACCCCACCAGCGCGGCCCTAGGAAGGAGCCGCCCCTCAGGTCGAGGCCCCAAACAAGGGAGCCTCCCTGACAGTAAGTACCAGTGACTTAACCACCCAAGAAACAAGGGTAAAGCAGTGACAGTGACAGTGACCCCGAATACAGGGACAGTGATCCAATGCACAGTGGCAGTGTCTAATAAAAGATATATTAAACAGTGGTATCATAGAAAGTCGTGTGCAAGCGTTAAACAGTTCAGTCCCCCTCTATAGGAAAGAAACGGGGAGTTTTCTGTGGAACTAGAGGTAGGTGCGTGAGTGAGCCGAAAGGCAAGTGAAGTGCTCCCCCGCGACTTGGTGACAGTGTCGGATATCGCCATACGCACCCTACCTCTATTATAGTAATATCTCCGCCACAGACTCCCGATCACAGTGAACCAAAGTGAGACTCCCCCATTTATTATTATCCACCAGTGACACGACAATTAATCCAAACTGACAACCACAGTGAAGTGATATCTCCTCTAAGTAATAGGAACACATATCCACGACTGCCCTGTGCCCTGTGTTAATGTATATTGGATCAGATTATGTAAACGAGTGTAATATTGTATCTCTGTTCTATTATGTATCAAATATTGTTGTATGCACACTGTAATGAGTAGAACTTAAGCAATAGATGTGATTCGGTGTACTGTTTCTTTTTATGCCCTGTTCCTTTGTTGGTGCATTACATCCGGTCTAGTAAAAGGACCCCGTTCCAGTGCTCGTGTTTTTACGACGAGAAGTCGCCTTAAAAACACAGCATTACACAAATAAACAAAAATCTGAATGCATTGGGCATGTTTTCCGCTTGGCAGCTAACGATTAGATGCTGGTGGTGAGTTGTGGCAGACTGTAGTTGGGTTCCCGTACGTCCGGATTTTCCCGGACATGCCCAGCATTTAGTTGTCAAAATCTTCGTGCAGGAGGAATGTTTAAAATTCTCCAAAAGTCCAGAATTTCAGCTTCCATCACTTTTTCTCGAAAAAATTAATATACTATTAAACTCTGTAATGACGAGAGAGAGAGAGAGAGAGAGAGAGAGAGAGAGAGACTTTTGTTGGTTTCGTCAGCTGGTAAGCGTTGCCAGCTTGGCTGGTTTAGTGCTAGCAGCTAGCTAAAATGTCTTGCTTTTTCCTCTGGTTCAACCACGATTTTTGTTGATGCTTAGTGCTGTTATAGCCATAAAATAAATGGTAACTGCACAGAATTATTGGCTTGGTTTTCATTTTTACACTGTAGCATTTGTTATTCTTATGATCTTAGCCCGCATCTAAGGCGTTGTTGCATTTTACATTCATAATCTTTCCAGTTCTATACTTTGCCTGTTTTCCAATACCGGTATATTGTAAAAAGATGAAAGAAAGTGTTCCAGTCGGACTGAGCCTATGCAGGTTTATATCCAAGGGGTATTTGGGTTTTATTGCTCACGTAATGTCATTCAGGGATGAGTGAGGCTGGTCACTCTCATCATTAATGTCAGGATGATGGATCATGGATGAATGATGGATAGATGCAGTACAGTAGCAATAATGTGTGTGTGTGTGTATATATATATATATATATATATATATATATATATATATATATATATATATATATAGATAGATAGATAGATATAGATAGATAGATAGATAGATAGATATAGATAGATAGATATAGATATAGATAGATAGATAGATAGATAGGTAGGTAGGTAGGTAGACGGATAGATAAACAGATAGATAGATAGGCAGATAGATGTAGATATAGATATATAGATATAAGGGATTCATAATGCCAAGAGTCCAAAGTTTGTTGGGGGTGGGGAGGATGGCTTTCAGTGACGCCGCGCCGTCCGGTATTTTGACTGTTCACATATACCAACCCTAGAGTCCTAGGGATGGGCGATACCAGTATTTTTAAATCGATACGAAACCAAGTATTTCTGATCCCAGTATTGGCAGTATCGAGTAACGATACCAAGAACTAAAATGTTGGTATAGGTATCAATGATTACGTTGTGAAGATGAATGTGTATATTACTATATTTCAATATTTTACCATCCATCCATCCCTCATCACTAAAATATAAAGGATATTGCATAATATTTTGAATAAAGACTAAAAACTACCACTTATATCGAGGATAGGAAGTTCTTATAAAATCCATGTCGCCATAAACGAATACCTAAGAGGAAATATAAATACTGTTGTTCCGCTTACGTATTTCTGCATTTTATTATGCATAAACATAATTGGTAAGGAAGAATAACCTGAATAATATGTGCTACTTGGGATAAACATAATGAAACAGTATCATATCAGAACATTAATGAGGGAGAAACTTGGCTGACAGCACCAGGGAGAAACTTGGCTGTAGCAACAGTCGAGCAGGGCAGTACTCCCAAGGTGGATGGAAAGCTGATGACAGGGAGAGCTGGAGCTCCCGTTTCACCAGTCATCGGGACTAGGTCCTGGCCATCCTCCTTCACTAAACTTTTTCAGTGTCTCAGTAAAACAGAGAGTAGGCCAGCATGCTCTCCAATACAAGTTTCTCTAACTGTCAGCACCAAACTACATGCACAGTACACACTACACTTCCTTTTCAAAATTAAAAAAAAAGAAAAATGGCACAATCAAATCTGGTCTCGGAGTCCCCAGGGGAGGACCATAAATTCCCCCACCATCCGCCCTTCTCACGGTGACAACTCAGAGAGATGCCTGGAACCACTGTCTGACTCACTTCTTCATTTCTGCAACATTTGCGGCCTTTCCTCTAACTTTCTGTCCAACATCACCTCTCCTTCCCTAAACCTCACCTTCTTTTCCTGTCTCAGACTCAACTGTCTGAGGGAATTAACAGCAAACCCTTTTCTGTTTCCTCCTAATTTCTCTATACTCATTTCAAAGCCAAAGGTGGTTGCTGTGTATATGTCGGCAACGATTTATCTTGCTTTCGTGTTCCTGAACTCGATTCTTCTGTATTCTGTACTCTCTGGCTTTGGCTTTCTTGTCATTCCCTGACTAAATATATCTGTGCTGTTTACTTATCTCCTAATTCTACTGACTATGAAAATTTTTCCAACTATTTTACTTTTGTGATGGAACACATTCTATCCATTTCTCCTTTCTCTGAAATCTCTCCATTCTACTGTAGGAGATTTCAATGTTCAACACCACCTTTGGCTCTCCTCTCCTTTCACTGATCCACCTGGTGAACAAGTCTACATCTTTTCTATTCTTAATGACCTAGAGCAGCTTGTACAGCACCCTACCCGTATCCCTGCCTGACTGGGAGAGTGCTCCAACATACTTGACCTCTTTCTTACAACTAATCCCTCTGCTTACACTGTTAATCTTTCCTCACTGTTGGGCTCCTCTGATCATAACCTAATTACCTTAACCAGTCTTGTCGCTCTGGTAAGGCCTGTGACCCTCCAAAGAAACGTCGTCTGTGGCACTTTGGAACTGCAGATTGGGCGGCCCTCAGGCAGTACTTCTTTGATTTTCCCTGGAGTGATTATTGCTTCCATGACCGGGAGCCATCCGAGTGTGCATTGCACATTACAGAGGTTATTCTCTCGGGCATGGAAGCATACATTCCCTTCTCATATCCTTTGACTAATGCAAGAAAGCCTTGGTTTAATCACGTTTGTTCTAATGCTGTCCGCAACAAAGAGAAGGCCTATAAAAGGTACTGGAACAAACCCACCCCTGAATCACATCTTGCTTACGTTTCTGCCTGGAATCGTGCTAAGTCTGTTCTTCGCTCGGCTAAAAATAATTTCATCTGTACTAAATGCTCTCAATCTCCAACTCAACTTCTTCCCGTTCCTTCTGGCACCTTGCCAAAAACCTTTCTAACAACTTTGCTTCATTATCTTTCCGTCCTCTTTTCTATTCTGATGGCTTTGTGGCTATTTCTTCTACTGATAAAGCAGATGTCTTTGCTCAGACTTTTTCCTCCAATTCCACCTTAGACGATTAGGTGCTGTTTCTCCATCACTTTTCCCCTCTGACTTCCTCATGGCTGACATTAAAATTTCTTCATATGATGTATTTTCTGCTATCACTGGCCTAAATATTAACAAGGCTTATTGGCCTTATGGTGTCCCTCTTGTTGTTCTCAAGAATTGTGCTTCTGTGCTTACACCCTCCCTAGGTAAACTGTTTTGCCTTTGTCAACTTGTACCTTTTCTTTTTGCTGGAAGTTTGCTCTCATTCATCCAGTCCCAAAGAAGGGTGACCATTCCCAACCCTCTAACTATCGTCCAATTGCTTTAACATCCTGTGTCTCAACAGTTTTCATGTCAATTCTTAACAGAAAAATTTTAAAGCATCTTTACTATCACAACCTTCTTTCTGATCGTCAGTATAGATTCCGTCAGGGACGTTCCACTGGCGATCTTCTCACCTACCTTTCAGACTCGTGTTCATCCTCCTTTCGGGACTTTGATGAAAGCTTTGCCAATGCACTTGACATCTCTTCAGGCTTTCGATCGAGTCTGGCATAAATCTTTAATTTCTTACGGTTTCTATCCTTCTATCCATGTCTTCATCAGTACCTTCCTTTCTGGTCGTTCTACAGTACAGCCGCTGTTGTAGACGGCCATCGTTCTTCTCCTAGATCTATCAACAGTATTATTCCTCAGGGCTCTTTCCTATCACTGACTCTCTTCCTTCTATTCATCAATGACCTTCTAAACTGTACATCTAACCCTGTCCACTCATATGCTGATGATTCCACCCTTCACCTTTCCATTCGGTTCCCGTAACATCCATCTCAGCAGTTGCTTCAACAGACAAGGGATGAGGCTATGGCAAACCTAATGTCTGTCTTGGCTTGTATCTCTGACTGGGGTAAAAATAACCTTGTTTTTAATGCATCAAAAAATCAGTTTTTACACCTTTGAACCCGACACAATCTTCCACAGGAGTACCCACTAATGTTTAAAAATATCCAGCTCAATCCTGCATCATCCCTGAACATGCGTAGGGTTTCATTCACTCAGGACTTTTCTTGGAAAGATCATATTCCATCTCTTGTAAAATCTGTTTCCAAGAGATAAGGTTTCCTAAGCTGTCTCCGTACCTTCTTTACCCCTTCAGAGTTGTTGACTTTATACACGGGTTTTATTTGCCCCTGTTTAGAATACAACTCATGTGTGGGGAGGCTCCCCACTTAGCTCTTCTCAATAGGGTGGAGTCAAAGGCCTTTTGTCTCATCAACTCTCCTTCTCTTACTGGCTCCCTTCAACCTGTGTCTCTTCGCCTCACTGTTGCATCTTTATCTCTATTCTATCTCTGCTTCAATGGTCACTGCTCCTCTGAACTGTCTGCTTCCATCCCTCCACCTCTTATGACGGACACTTAACACCTGTCTAGCAACAAACTCTCATCCCTTTTCTGTCCAACTCTCTAATGTAAACCGTTACTCTCAATCCTTCATTTATGCAACAGGTCAACTCCGGAACTGTCTCTTTCTGCCTGTATTTCCTGCTTCCTATGATCTCCAGTCTTTCAAATGCAGTGTGTCCCGGCATCTCGAAATGAATGGATCTTGAATTTGGCTCTCTCTTGTATTTTGTTCTTCTCTTGTAAGGAACAATAATTGCGGGCCTCCGGCCTTTGGTTCCTTCTTCTTCACATAAAAAAAAGCTCAAACCACTTCCAAGAGGCCCACTCCTAACTTGCTGCCTATAACCGTATGTGCAGCAGCCAAATTATGATTTCAGCAACTGTTTCATGCTTAATTATATATATATATATATATATATATATATATATATATATATATATATATATATATATATATATATATATAATGTAACTACAGCTTAATTTTACTGTAGAATGGAGAACACATTGAAATATGTAGCAGAAGCCAACTACAGTAGCTTATCATATTGGACGACGAACTGGCGCGGACTGCACGTGGCGTCATCTCGTACTTCAAACATTATGTTGGATGTCGAGTACGCCCTCACAGTATATATCAAAACCCTTTGCTTATACCTGTATTATATATATATATATATATATATATATATATATATATATATATATATATATATATATATATATATACTGAGCCTTAGAAAAAGAAACTCGTGAAGGAAGGCTTTTTTTGGGGGGAGGGGGAGATTATTTCAGGGCGCAAAAGTTTGATTTTCTCTTATCAAGCTTTAGTTATCTTTTTTTTTTTTTTCTGTGACAAGATCCAAATTTACCTCAGTAACTTAATATAAATTGGTGTTCTGGTATTACTCGAATGCTATGTAAGAAGGTCCTCCTTTCTTTCATTCTGATTAACCCTCTCGTCGTCGATGACACGCAGTGAGTCTTTTGGGTCTTTCCGTGACTATCTGCGATGATGCACTTGACGTCCTCAAATCACAAAAACTTACGTCAGAGTAAAAGTTTTCAACCGATCTGCGTCACTTTTTGTAAGTGTCCTAGTTCCCGTGCCTCTCGCCAAAAGTAATGACTAGGCAACCTCGGGGCAGCGCTCTCACTTTTAGGGATTTTGTCCCTAGATTGGAACTTTTCAGTACATTTAGTGACAAATTTAGGGATTTTGTATTTTTAGGGATTTTTTGGTGAATTTTGGTCATATTTAGTGATTATTTGGGGATTTTTGCTTATTATGTGTTATAATTGACATAGAATGCTCTCAGTAATGGGTGAAAAGGGTAAATAGCTTGTAAATATTGCCAAAATAGTATTTTCTTTGTGGTCAGCTGTTTGTGAACATTACTCTGTTTTGGAAGTTTTAATTGGTCAGACGTATTACAGTTTCAACCAATCACGAGCTAGCATTTCAAGTTTGTTAATAGGCCGCCATTTTGCAAGCTTTCTCACACACGCTGAGTAAGTACTGAAAAATTATTTGAGTTTTTAGCCCTAACATTAAATGTTACTTCTTAGCAGACCCCCATACATATAAATAAGGGTTGTATATGAAGTTTATGACAAGAGAATGTCATGACATAACGTGGAAAACGTGTAATACGGTGAGTGATGTAACTTTTTGTTGGCGAATGCTAAGAGCCCTCATCGCTTTCACGTAGCCTATTTTGATGATTTTGGGCCATATTCAGAAATCACTAGGGATACATTGAGTACACTGAGTTATTGAAAGCGTACATATATAATATTTGAGTGGTGATCAACTTGATCAAGGTAAAGACGGAAGGAGAAAGACATACAGAGGACGATCAAGACAGAGAGGTCCTGGCAAAATCAGTGATACTGTCAGGCTTGCTGCTTGCAGTAGTATAATATTGTATAAATGAAGCATGTCCTTAGTCCTGTTTATTTTACTTTTTGTTAAGCAGTGTATTATTAGCTAAATCTAGTGATCATTTATCTACTTTTCAATTATGTTTCCATACTGAATGGAATGTCTGCATGTGAACAATGTTTGGAAGACCATCCACGATTGTTGAAACATATTAGAAATGTAAAATCCAATGCAACAGACAGTGAAGCTCATGAGATAATTGCAAATACACTTAATCAATAATTAGTTTCTTGAAGAACAGAGTAAACGTAATTTATTTTGATATATGGAATAGTTTACTTATGCTGAAAACACATTTGTTTCTTTCTACATATCTATACCTGACACCTATTCTTGAGAAGTCCTTGTGAAGAAGGATGGCTACAACAAAGCAACTCAGCAGTTACAAAGTTCACATCCTCCTAAGGCTCTTTAGCATTTACACCCACTCTATTAACCTAGCACATTTTATTTCGTATGGAATATATCATGTTACTCAGGTATGTAGGCCTAGATTTATCCAGCCTCCTCCCTCAAAATAAGAAAATGTGGAATAATGGAAAACCATTATTTATGTTCTAAGTACTGTATATTGATGATGTGTAAATGAAAGATATTTTCTTTAACACCTTTGCTATAGGCCTATAAATTATTTATATGGATTACATATATTTTTATACATATACAGAATATCATACTATATACAATATATTGCTGAAAATTAGTGCCAGGAGCATATTACATGTTACAGTATTATTTTTGTAAAACTGATGCTTTAATTTGGATTAAATCAACCAGTTCCTGGGTTGTACCTGATTTATCTGAGAAACTGTGATTCTTTTAGTCATATGGAGTGAAAGTAAACCAGCCTTTTTCAACTTGTTCTCCATAACTGATCCCCTTCCTTCAATCATTCCTCTCTCTCTCTCTCTCTCTCTCTCTTTATATCTTTATTCCCTCTCCCTTATCTTTCTCTCCCATTCAGTTAGCCATAATTTCCTCTCATTTACATTCCTGCCTTGTGTGAAGCAATTGGTCTTCTCCAGCTTCCTTATTTCTTCTGTTCTTACACTATGATGATAATAGTCTGTATACTTACTTCTCGCCTTCATTCCCCCCTTTCTTCTCTTCATTAATTTATATCTATGCAGCCTATTTATTAGTGTTTTCTTCCTTCATATCTCCTTCAGCTATTTATATCTGTCTTTCTTTTTACAGTACTCTGTTCCCTTACTCTTTTTCTTCTCTTACTCCTATCTTCCTACTTTTTTTTATCCATCTTTCTTCTTCACCTCTCCATTCATTCTTTACTTCTGCTGCCTTTATTTTAACTCTCATTCTTTTCTTCATTTTTATCTTTCAGCCGTCTAGTCAGAAATAGGATTTAATTTCATTTTAGTAGGCCTATTCTGCAAGTTCCTAGACCCAGAGGTTTCACTTTGGTAAAACAATACTGAGTGAGGGCTTTTTGAATTTATTTTTATCAATTTGCAGACTGTCTCCTGTAACCAAAGCAGAGCTATAATTTATACTCTTCATTGGTTCATTGATTAAATTTATGTAACTGATGCTTGATACTGAAAAAAATATACCTCATGTTTATTAAAAAAAAAATTGTTTTATTATTTCATAAAGTAGTATTTTTCTATGTGTAAGTATATTTATATTGGTATTTTATATTTGGGGATTTTTTGTCCAATCTGGGGATTTTTTGCACCAAACCTAGGGATTTTCATATCAACTGTTGTGAGAGCCCTGCCTCGGGGCCCGAGACTGGCGGCAGCATTAGTTAGTAACACGTCAGCTGTCAGGCAGGAAGGTAGCGCGGGGCTGGGAATTAAATTTTACTCTCTCTACCCCATCCCGGGACTCGCGTCATATTTCACTGTACCAATAGTGCTTGTGTGTCGTTTTTGGGCAGTATTGTGATTAAATTTTGTGTTTGTAATAGGGAATTAGGTTTTGGCGAATCAATCGTGCCTGTTATTTCACCGTTGGCCCAACGAAGATACTGGTAAGGCTACCCTGTTTATTGGCATTTCCCAGCAACTACGCTCCCTCTTCTCTGCACCCAATGTGAGTATTCAACATTTGAATAACAGTGATAGTGATGCAGGTGAATGTAGGGTGCAACAGCGAGTGAGGAAAGACATGTTGAAACGTTTAGCTTAGCTGAGGGAGGCGGGAAACCGCTTGACGACACCGCGTTGTCAAGAACGGAATATTTTCCAAGGTGTGGATGAAGTCCTTGTTTTATGCTGATATGTGGTGGATAGTGTTATTGTGCAATAGATAGGAGTATAGTGCAATGAGTGTACGTGATGAAATAATGGCTAGGGCAGGAGTCAGTTTCGCATTACAGCCACGGCAAGCCGTTGTGAGTAGAGGAAATACAGTAGGTTTTTATAGGAATATTTGCTTTTATCATATTGTTATATTTATTCCGTATGCTTTCTGTGTGAAATAAAGCACGAGTGTTACTGGTAGGTTTATCGCATGCTTGTGTGGATGAATGTAAACACTTAACCACATGATCATCAAAAAATATCGTCTGCAAAACCTTAGGTATCGCAGATGTGGCATACAGAGTACGATCAGGAACTGTTGTGGTGAAAATATAATGTATGTTTCATAAAATGATGGATTTCATTATGTGTATTGTGAAAATATAAACACTGCAGCGTCTTCTCTGCTACACCTTATGGGACAGGTAAGTGTCACGTATATCTCTCTTGGTGAAATGTACTGTGTTTCTTATGTATTGATAAACTGGGCTATGTTTTATGTGAAAAGAAAGTGAAAAAGTGACACACGTCCTCGTAAGGAACAATTGCATGTACATATATATATATATATATATATATATATATATATATATATATATATATATCTCTTTTGGTGAAATGTACTGTGTTTCCTATGTATTGATAAACTGGGCTATGTTTTATGTGAAAAGAAAGTGAAAAAGTGACGCACGTCCTCGTAAGGAACAATTACATGTACGTATATATATATATATATATATATATATATATATATATATATATATATATATATCTTTTGGTGAAATGTACTGTGTTTCCTTTGTATTGATAAACTGGGCTATGTTTTATGTGAAAAGAAAGTGAAAAAGTGACGCATGTCCTCGTAAGGAATAGCAGGTTTTGTTCACCTGAGTTAGCACAAAGGTAGCGAAATGCAATGCGAGGTTTTGGTACAAGTGCATTTACATTTTATTATTGAAATATAATCTGTTTCTTATTAAGAAATATATTTGGTCATGTATTTATGGGAGAAATAGGTGAAACAGTCACCCACGTGCTCGTAAGGAAGGGAGCGGCTCGTACACGTGAGTCATCACAAAGGTATAGTCTCACCAATCTAAAACCAAGGTTTGGGTGGGGTCTGGCGCTGGGTGCAGCCATGCCATACTTCCTAAACGAGCGATGAGTAGATTCTGTTATATATGTAATAGGCATCACAGATAGGTACACACATACTAATACAATATAAACGTAAGTATTCTAGCATATCAAAGGAAGGTAAACTTGTAATGCATATGGCTCTTGTACATCAATAAAGAAACGTGGCATACATATTTTACAGTGGTGCTGAAAAAAATGTAGTTACTTTTACCGACTTTCACGGTAGTTCTAAGTTGGGTAAGTAATGTAACAATTACGTTTATAATATAATTTGAAGGAATCAGTAGAACATACGCTATTTTCTTAATAGAAATAAGTAAGTTAAAACACTCACGAGCGGCAACATCCAGGCCCATACTGGGAGTTAATCCATTGGAGGGAGATTAAGCTTCTGTCACGTGCTTCCACTGTTCACTTTGTTATATATATACCGGTAACTTAAATTATATTTATAACTTAAATTAGTTTGTCTTTACACACACAAAAAAAAAAAAACACACACAAAAACACACACACACACACACACACACACACACACACAGAAGTGGGTGAAGTCGTGTCAGGCCAGGTGGCGAGGTGTGAGCGGACGAACTCTAACGGTGTCAGGTCAGCCACTACCCAATCAGAGTATAGGAAACAAGGCAACGCTGTACGCCGGGAAATCCCCAGCTGGACTCCACCCAAACCTTGGTTTTAGACTGGTGAGACTATAGTGAAATGCGGCGCGAGATACATAAAATGTGGTGGTGTAATATACTATGTATCTCATGAAATGATATATTTGGTTCTGTGTAATGTGAAAAGAAAGTGAAAGTGAACCATATACTCCTCTGGAAATCATCTTCTGCTACGTCTCACCAGCCAGGTATGGGCCACGTAATTGACCTATGTATGACGCCCATGTACTTGTTGTGGTGTAATATACTGTTTATCTGATATATTGAATGATTTGGTAATGTTTCATGTGAAAAGACAGTGAAAAAGTGACCCACGTTATCATAAGGAAGTGTGTGTCGTACACCTGAGTTACCATAGCACAAAGGTAGCGCAGTGCAATGCGAGGTTATAGTCCTTTCGCAACAAGAAGTCTGTTCAGGGTGTCACAGAAGTTGCAAATTCCACGAGTGCAACCCACCAATTATGGGATTATCACTGTGTTCCTACCTACCCACATCCCACGTGTTTCTCTCTCTCTCTCTCTCTCTCTCTCTCTCTCTCTAATATATATATATATATAGAGAGAGAGAGAGAGAGAGAGAGAGAAATAGAGAGAGAGAGAGAGAGAAATAGAGAGAGAGAGAGAGAGAGAGAGAGAGAGAGAGAGGGGAAAGTAACACGTGGGATGTGGGTAGGTAGGAAGACAGTGATAATCCCATAATTGGTGGGTCGCTTCCAGTCTAACCACCACCCACCACTCGCCGACCTCAGCGTGGCAAAATGGGAAAGAAGTGGTGCCACATGTCATAGATATCATTCAAATCGTTGTTAAAATACTAAAAAGTGACACTCAGTGTACTATATAGCTTCCTTTACTATATACAGAATATATAAAAAACAATTTCAAATAGCACATAGATGGGAAATAAGAGAGAGAGAGGCATAAAAAACAATTTCAAATTGCACATAGGTGGGAAATAAGAGAGAGGTATGTAGTACGGTTGATTTGGCAGCATGTCTACAGGTGATTCCCAACGTGGGCCACACCCTGAACGGAGTTCTTGCTGCGAAAGGACTATAGGAACAATTGCATACATATATATATATATATATATATATATATATATATATCTTTTGGTGAAATGTACTGTTTCCTATGTACTGATAAACTGGGCTATGTTTTATGTGAAAAGACAGTGAAAAAGTGACCCACGTTGTCGTAAGGAAGTGTGTGTCGTACACCTGAGTTAGCACAAAGGTAGTGCAGTGCAACGCGAGGTTTGGTACAATTGCATATATATATATATATATATATATATATATATATATATATATAATCATTTTGATAGAAATGTAATGTAATGTGCAAACAAAATGAAAAGTTGTAACCACGTGCTTGTGGCCCAAACCTGTGCGCTAAGTCAGGTGTAGGACATGATGTCTTTCAAGGACATACTCGTATTATAATGAACTCTTGCTTTGTGCCGGTGTTGAGCCGAGTTCTTGGATGACTGCGAATGAAATGACTCATATCAAGTGACTGAGCTTGGCTGGCTGTAAACTAAATATCTTTACTCCTTTATTTCAGCAAAGTCCTCCCACAGCAGATTTTAGGTATGCTACTGCAGACCAACCATAGCGTCCATAGCCCCACCAGATTTTTGCTGTCTCCAGTTGGCTTGTCATATTGAACCATGGCATGCGGGTTGGCACCACACGAGTGGCATAAGATCCTCGATGAGGAGGAGTCAGAGAGTTATTTTGAGAGTGACGTCTCGGGAGTGGAGGAGGTGGAGCTGCCACGACCACTCACCATGCCATCAACATCGTCTGGCTGGACTGGGCAACCCTACACACCTCTAGGACCTGTGGGTCCCACCGCTGTCTTTGTCACCTCTGATTCTCCAGGCCCCTTTGCATCCCTTGGTGAGCCAGTGTCATCAGAAGCCGGGCCATCATTTGTTGAGATGGTCCCTCCACCCGCTTCTGCCATGCAGGAAGCTATGGTGACATCCTTGCCGGCCAGGCTAAGGAGACTGGTGTCCCCAGAGGCCTTCGTTTCGTCCTTGTCCTCGTCCGAGGCGTCCCCTCCTAGACGAGGTTGTCGTGGTCCGTTGCCTGGACGCGGGGGACGTCCAAGGGGTCAGAGGGCAGGCTGAAGGGTGTTGACAGGTCGACCCACTGCCGCCGCCACCACCGCCACCACAGCCACTCAAGAGGATCCTGGGTGGAGCAGTGGCCCTTTCACGCCAAGCCACGAGCCGTTCACTTGCTCCCCTGGAATACAGGTGGATATTCCAACAACTCCCTTGCAGTTCTTCCAGCTGTTCTTCACACGGGAGTTGTTGTCATACCTCACCGTGGAGACCAACCGTTACGCCACATTCCTGGGGACTCAGCTGGATGCCTGGTTCTCCTGCAATGAAGAGGAGATGGCCAAGTTCCTGGGGTTATACCTGTTTATGGGGGTCATGCACCTGCCTAGCATCAAGCACTATTGGAGGTGGTCCGAGCTGCATGACTACCCTAGGATCCGGCGGGCGATGAGTGGAAGGCGCTTCAACGCCATACTCAAGCATTTCCACTCCTTCAACTCGCTCGCCATTCCCCAGAACAACCAAGATCGGCTCATCCGCGTTCGCACGGTCATGGAGTACCTCCTTCAGCGGTTCCAGTCATCGTACCTACCCGAGGAGCAGCTCAGCCTGGATGAAGGCTCTCTGGGGTGGAAGGGACGGCTGTCCTTCCATGTCTACAACCCCGAGAAGCCCAACAAGTACGCAATCAAGCTCTACATGCTGGCTGAGTCATCCTCGGGCTACATCTGGAACCTGGAGGTCTACACGGGGGTGCAGCATACCCTCCAGAACACCGTGTTGGGCCTCGTGGAACCATTGAAGGACCAGGGCTACAAGTTGTTCATGGACAAATTTCTACAATTCTGTAGCCCTGTGCAAACGACTCTTCACTGCAGGATTCTACATGTGTGGGACCCTACGGCTGCCTCGAGGAGCGCCACACCAGCTGCAGGCCATTGCCAAGGCTAAGAGCCTGCCTGAGGAGGGCGTGACATACAGGCACAAGGACAATGTGCTTGTCCTGCTCTGGAGGGACAAGCGCATTGTAAATATGGTGTCCACCTTCCACACCACGGACACCATTCCGAAGAAGGTTCGAGGGAAGGTCCGGGGTGATGACGGGCGGACAACCTATGTGGAGAAGATTATCCACGAGCCAGTCGTTGTGGAGGACTACAACAGGTACATGGGTGGGGTGGATCATTTTGACCAGATGGTCCAGTACTACCCCATCCAACGCCGAACTGTCAAGTGGACGAAGAAGATCACATTCTGCTTCATCCAAATGGCATTGTTCAATGCGTTTGCCTTGTATAAGAAGTACAGATGTGCGCAAGTAACTCTCCTTGAGTTTGTGGAGAAGATCATCTACGATCTCCTACATTGCCACGAAGAGGACTGGCCCGCATCTGGACACAGAATCCATCACGCCCCAGACCTACCTACCCGGCGGCCAGCATCAAGTGGCACCCAGCTGACACAAGCACCAGGACACCCTTCTCAAGACCCGGCATCAGCAGTACCAGAAGCACCTGCAGGAGAACCGTCAGGGGTG
This sequence comes from Coenobita brevimanus, assembly GCF_032717465.1. Taxonomy (NCBI): domain Eukaryota; kingdom Metazoa; phylum Arthropoda; class Malacostraca; order Decapoda; family Coenobitidae; genus Coenobita; species Coenobita brevimanus. Next base: position 25,849,474 of record NC_136961.1, on the reverse strand, counting down.
CCACAGCCACCAGCACCTGCAGGAGAACCGTCAGGGGTGCCACAGCCACCAGCACCTGCAGGAGAACCGTCAGGGGTGCCACAGCCACCACCACCTCCAGTTCCTGGTCCATCGGGAGAACCTGTGCCTGGGCCTGCAGCTCCTGCATGACAACAGGATCACAGAGCATGAGCATATCCCAGCAAGCGTCACTGTGTCATCGATGACGACGTAAGGCTGGACCGCACCCTGGGCCACCACCGGCGAGGATCCCTCAAATGAAGAGGCTCGGGTGTGCCTTGTGCTTCAAGTTGGGGACGAGGAGAGACACAAGGAACATGTGTCCTGTATGTGGTTTGCCGCTTTGCATGGGTGATTGTTTTGACCGGTTCCATACCGACCGAAACCTTCATTAGTGGAGCACAAACATATACAGACACACAAAACACATGCACATGCACACACACATACACATACACATACACATGCATACACAAACACAGATACACACACACATACACATGCACACACACATACACATACACATACACATGCACACACACATACAGATACACACACATACACATGCACACACACATACAGATACACACACACATACACATGCACACACACATACAGATACACACACACATACACATGCACACACACATACACCTTCACTGATCCACCTGGTGAACAAGCCTACACCTTTTCTATCCAAAATGACCTAGAGCAGCTTGTACAGCACCCTACCCGTATCCCTGACCGCCTTGGAGAGAGCTCCAACATACTTGATCTCTTCCTTACAACTAATCCTTCTGCTTACACTGTTAATCTTTCCCCTTCGTTGGGCTCCTCCGATCATAACCTTATCACCTTAACCTGCCCTATCTCTCCGGTACGGCCTGCGGACCCTCCAAAAAAACGTCATCTCTGGCACTTTGGGGCTGCGGATTAGGAGGCCCTCAGGCAGTACTTCTTTGATTTTCCCTGGAATGATTATTGCTTTCATGGCCGGGAGCCATCTGGGTGTGTCTTGCACATTACTGAGGTTATTCTCTCGGGCATGGAAGCATACATTCCTTTCTCATATCCTCTGACTAATGCAAGAAAGCCTTGGTTTAATCACGCTTGTTCTAATGCTGTCCGCAACAAGAAGAGGGCCTATAAAAGGTACAGGAGCCAACCCACCCCAGAATCACATCTTTTATACGTTTCTGCCTGAAATCGTGCTAAGTCTGTTCTTCACTCTACTAAAAATAATTTCATCCGTACAAAATGCTCTCAACTCTCCAACTCGAACTCTTTCCGCTCCTTCTGGCACCTTGCCAAAAACCTTTCTAACAACTTTAGCTCATCATCCTTCCCTCCTCTATTCTACTCTGATGACTCTGTAGCTATTTCTTCTACTGATAAAGCAGATCTCTTTGCTGGGACTTTCTCCTCCAATTCCACCCTAGACGATTCCGGTGCTGTTCCTCCATCACTTCCCCCCTCTGACTTCCTCAAGGCTAACATTAAAATTTCTTCAGCTGATGTATTATCTGCCATTGCTGGCCTCAGTACTAATAAGGCATATGGGCCTGATGGAGTCCCTCCTGTTGTCCTCAAGAACTGTGCTTCTGTGCTTACACCCTGCTTAGGCAAACTCTTTCACCTTTGTCTGTCAATTTGTACCTTTCCTTCTTGCTGGAAGTTTGCTCTCATTCAGCCAGTCCCAAAGAAGGGTAACCATTCCCAACCCTCTAACTATCGCCCAATTGCTTTAACATCCGGGATCTCAAAAGTTTTTGAGTCTATTCTTAATAGAAAAATTTTAAAGCATCTTTCCTATCACAACCTTCTTTCTGATCGTCAGTATGGGTTCCGTCAGGGACGCTCCACAGGCGATCTTCTCACCTACCTTTCAGACTCCTGGTCATCCTCCTTTCGAGACTTTGACGAAAGCTTTGCCATTGCACTTGACATCTCAAAGGCTTTCGATGGAGTCTGGCATAAATCTTTAATTTCCAAACTGCCCTCTTACGGTTTCTATCCTTCTTTTTGTGCCTTCATCTCTAGCTTCCTTTCTGGTCGTTCTATAGCTGCTGTTGTAGACGGCTATCATTCTTCTCCTAGATCCATTAACAATGGTGTTCCTCAGGGCTCTGTCCTATCACCAACTCTCTTCCTTTTATTCATCAATGACCTTCTAAGCTGTACATCTAACCCTATCCACTCATACGCTGATGACTCCACCCTTCACCTATCCATTCGATTCCCACAACTTCCATCTCAGCAGATGCTTCAATAGGCAAGGGATGAGGCTATGGCACACCTAATGTCTGACTTGGCTCGTATCACTGACTGGGGTAAAAATAATCTGGTTGTTTTTAATGCATCAAAGACTCAGTTTTTGCACCTATCAACCCGACAAAATCTTCCACATGTATACCCACTTATGTTTAATAATACTCAACTTAATCCTGCATCATCCTTGAACATGCTTGAGGTTTCATTTGCTCGGAACTTGTCTTGGAAAGATCATATTACAGCTCTTGTAAAATCTGCTTCCAAGCGATTGGGTGTGCTAAGCCGACTCCGTTCCTTCTTTACCCCTGCACAATTGTTGACTTTATACAGGGGTTTTATCCGCCCCTGTGTGTAGTACAACTCTCATGTGTGGGGAGGCTCCCCACATACAGCTCTTCTCGATAGGGTGGAGTCAAAGGCTTTTCGTCTCATTAACTCTTCCCCTCTTACTGACTCCCTTCAACTTCTGTCTCTTCGTCGCAATGTTGCATCTTTATCTCTTTTCTATCGCTACTTCAATGGTCACTGTTCCTCTGAACTGTCTGCATGCATTCCTCCACTTCTATGACGGGCACGTAGCATCCGTCTAGCAGCAAACTCTCACCCCTTTTCTGTCCAACTCTCTAATGCAAGAGTTAACCGTTACTCCCAGTCCATTTATGCAACAGGTCAACTCTGGAACTGTCTCCCTCTGTCTGTACTTCCTGCTTCCTATGATCTCCAGTCTTTCAAACGCAGTGTGTCCAGGCATCTCGAAATGAATGGATCTTGAATTTGGCTCTCTCTTGTATTTTGTTTTTCTCTTGGAAGGGACAGTGTTTGCGGGCTCATGGCCTTTGGTTCCTTCTTCCTCACAAAAAAAAAACTCACATGCACACACACATACACATAGCACACATACACATGCACATACACATACACATGCACACACATATACACATGCAAACACACACACACACACACACACACACACACACACACACACACACATACACATCCACACACACACACAGACACACACACATGCACACACATATACACATACACACACACGCACACACACACACACACACACACACACACACACACACACACACACACACATATACACACAGATACACACACACACACACACATCCACATACACACAGACATACACACATGCACATACACACACACACACATTACAAAACTCTCCCAACCGATGTGGTCCTGCAGGAAGATCATCGCCACTGGAGAAGTACGATATATATATATATATATATATATATATATATATATATATATATATATATATATATTTTATCGTTTTACCTCTTTCTGTCAGTATATTTACATATACGTATATGTTATTTACCTCAACACAAATGACAGGGAAATAAGTTATGTTTCTGTTGCTAGGAACAGGTTTTGTGTTCATGTGTGGTTTCCGAGAGGACTAAAAACTTAAAAGAAGTAATTATATAAGATAGTTGTTGGTATAAAATCGAAGAAACCGTAGCTCTCAAGCATAAAACATGTTTGCGCGCTAAGGGAAAATACTGTAAGTCAGCGCGGCTGCTGGCGGTTCAGCGCGCAGCAAAATACACCATAGTTTATTGCAATTTTCTCAAGAACTATAAGGCCTAGGATTACCGTACTTGTCTTAAATGAAAGGCAATGAAATTCTGCATCGGATAATGAAATAAAAACCTATTGCTCTCACTGAAAATTCGACACAAAATCTCTCCGATTATAAAAGTTGTACTCTGTCGAACCAGAGTTTTTACTTTATCGCTTATTTCTCGAAGACCATACCTCGTATCAAACTGGGACACCCGGCATTCGAAAGCTAATAAAATTCTCTTTCGATTGATGGTATAACATGTAGAGATTGATTCGTAAACATTCGACTTATGATGTTGGGAAGTGAAATCGGCGTCACGAATGTTTATTCTCAGCTTCCTAACTTGTGTATAGTGTTATTATTTTTTTTGCTTATCGTGTAGAACAAACATCGGCGAGTACCATATGTGGCTATGATGGGAAAATAAATATTTTTGGGTCGTGAAAATAAACCGAGAATACACATTATCGGAGCGCGCGGCCGCTGGGGGGGGAGGGGGGAGATTGTCACACCCGCGGAAACTTAAAAACTTATGTGAGAGCGAGGGGGTTAAAATGGAAAAGTAGACAGGCTTGAACACACACACACACACACACACACACACACACACACACACACACACACTCAATTGCAGCTTGGCTAGAATGATGATACAGGTTCAAAATTCCCATAAATATAAAAACACAAACTTCCATACCATCCCTTGAACTCACCCTGTGCGAATATTTTTTTACTCTATCATCATCATCTTCATAATTAATATCATTATTATTATTATTATCAGCTTAGCTGAAGTTGCAACTCGCTAGCTAGGTGGATGTGGAGGACGGGGGGTGTATCATGTTTCTCTCTTATGAGAGGAACATATGAATGCTTGCTTGAATTAATAATCTATTTTGTCAAAATAACCACGTTATGGAAATATCTCTGTACAATTTTACTGCAGTGAAACTGGCAACTAAGTGTGGGACTCCTTAGACCTGCCATACGGCGAATTATATTAGTTTTGATAAGTTATTTGTGGTAGGTGGGGACGCTCACCATCCACTCACTTGATGTAGTGCTGCTCTCAGGTGTCTGCCCTTTCCTCTCCTCCGTCCTTCTTTCCTTCCATCCTCTTCTGTCTTTCTTTCCTTCATTCTTTCCTCTTCTGCCTACGGGTGACTTTACACTGCCTCTTCTGTCTTTCGTTCCTTCATTCTTTCCTCTTCGTTCTGCATGTGGGTGACTCTACACTGAGTGACAAGCCAAATGGTTTCCATGTACAACAGGGAACCATTTACCAAGCTGGGTGGTAACCATATAACCAAACTATGGCGCCTGTTGGTTAAGTGGGTAATTACGGTACTCCAATCGGATTGAGCCAGTGAAGGTTTATATCCAAGGGGTGGTTGGGGTTTATTGCTCATGTGATGCCATTCAGGGATGAGTGAGGCTGGTCACTCTCATCTTAAATGTCAGGACCATCTTGCCTAGCCCCGGGCTCCAACGCTCCTCATGGGACGAAGTAGGACTGGTTGATGGATGGATGGATATGTCATATCATAATCGCTATTAACTTTATTTCCAAAAGTACTCAAAAGTATCGACACTCTGCCATCAGTATCGATAGCCTACCTCCGATACTGGGCCAGTATCGAAATATCGATACTATGGTATCGATACGCACCAGTGTTGTAGTCAAGACCAGGCACCTCGAGACCAAGACCAAGACCAGACTCTCCGAGACCAAGACCAAGACCAAGACCAAGACCAGATCCTCCGAGACAAGACCAAGACCAAGACCAGACCCTCCGAGACCAGGACCAAGTCCAAGAATTAATGTGTCTGCTGAAATAATGAAAAGTAGCTGCAGCCTGCAGGTGCTGCATTGCTGGTCAGTTTTCACGGGTGTCTCGGTCTCTAGAGTGAGTGCACTAGTAACCCAATCACCCAGTTGCAGATTATATATCGATGCGATACGCTACATCTTTTAAGCGAATTTAAGTTGATTATCGCACATGAGTTAAAATGAAAGAGAGAAGAGGGCAGTGGGGATAATTCCCGGGGCCAAAACTCAAGGGTATGGAGGGATCAGGGCCCACACCAGGACTGTGACAATTTTGCTTCTTTTTCTGGCCCGTTTCAAACGTTTTCCAGGCACCCCAGGGCGCGGTCATAGCTCTCTATGGCCCTGCACACCGATGTTAACGGCTTTTGTCAGTTTATTAAGCTTTTAAACTTTTGAAAGTAGGTTTTGAAATCGTAATGTATGGTGGTGTATATTTTGTCAGTGCCATCGTACTCATGGATAGCTGTACCTTCCTCATGCAAAAGCTGGTTTTCGAAATACTAATTTCTTCTCTCCGAGCTTTACCTGTGCCCAAATGTTCCATACACAATATATTAATCTTTCGTTTCTCGTGAACAGTCGAGGGGGACTACCTATTTTTCAGGATAATTACACAAGAGACCGAAGGGGTTTCGGGATACAGAGGTGGGAAGCAAAAAAAATTCATAAATATGAAATATATATTTTACTTCCGTAAGTGCCCCAAATACTTCTTACTGTCGTACTCACTATTTGTTTAAGAGAACAGTTTTCACTAACTTTCCTTCTTGAAAGGGGCCCTCATTCAATTCTACTCACTGCCCTTCTTGCTACTACAGATGATTTATCGGCCCCCAGGTGGCACCCCCACTTTATTGGGGTTAGAAGCGCCACTGGGCCACATGGCCATGGCTCTGCGCTCGCAGGTGAATAAGTTGTGTGAAATACGAGGGTGGCTGTGAAACACTGGAAATTATTCTAATTTCTTCTTAACCCCTTAAACGCGGATTGTTGCGTTTGCGACGCTCGGCGAAAAGGACATAATGGCGGATTGTCACATTTGCGATTCTAGTAAATTTTGAATAACCGCGGGCAAGCAGGCTCCAGCTGGTATTGTCTATCAGTACTGCCACCCTTTAGCTACTTTTAGCACACTTGACCTTTGTACCACTGACCTCGGTTGTTGCCAAGTATAATTTTTTTTACCCACCCACGCACCGCTGCCCGGCCACCCCTCGTCGTGCGATATGGCAGCACGCGGACAGCTCAGACGTGTCAATCTGCGCCTTCCTCTCGCAAGCACTTTATGCTAATTGGAAACGCTTGTTTCCCCAGTTGTCACACTAGCATTTTTTCCCGCGGTTTGCCCGTGTTTAGCGTCAGTTTACCGCAATCTTTGAAGGTGACACCATGTCTCACTCAAGCTCTTCCGAGTCTGTGCCTTCCAGCCCTCTGAATAAGGGCTTTGTGACCTCTACCCCGTTCAAACCCTTAGTAGGAACTGCTAAGGGCCTTAGTGACTCGGCTATAGGCATTGAATTGTTGAAAGCGTCAATAGATTATGGCAGTGATGTAGGAGTGTTATCAAGCCTTGCCGAGTCAGACACTCTATCGAGTGCTGAGTCTGAGGTGCCTGTAGTGACAATTCCTGTGCCCAGCACCTCAACAGGCAAGGCTCCAGTGAAAAGGGGAATAGTGTATGGTAAGGGGGCCAAGAGGAAGCGAAGTGGTGACTCCGGTTCCCAGCCATTGTCTTCCTCAGACTGGCCATTGTCCCCTACACTAGATCACGCTGCCGCCATACCGCCACGCACTCCCAGCCCCATTCTCTCGTCGTCATCTTCTGCTGTGCTTTCTCCTGAGTCTTTGGAGTCTCCTTCACCACCTCAGAAGGGAAGTAAGCAGTCTGGTTTGCATAGAGGTTTCCGTAGGCCCCGTGTTCATGCTGGTAGGAGTAGGAAAGTGTCGCCTAGTGTTAGAGTTAGTGGTAAGGTTTCTTGCACTAGGCAACTCACCATTCAGGCCACTGCGAGTGACCTTGAACCTTCTCCTTATCTCCCCACCACCACCACCACCACACAGACACGACCTAGCACAGCCTCTGCCACACGGCCTGCCTCACCCACTGCCTCGCCACCTGCCTCACCCACTGCCGCATGGCCTGCCTCACCCCCCGCCGCCCCCACCCCCTCCCAGCCTAGGCAGGGCACTCTGGATGCCGTCGTGTGGTCTGAGGGCTCAGATTTTGTGCCAGAGGATCTGCCCTTTGATGCCAGTGGGTGTGGGATACAGGCTGACTTCCCTGTCCCCGAGGATTGTGAATGTCTGGACTACCTGTTGGCCTTCCTGGATAACAAAGTCATGGAGCAGATTTGTACCGAGACGAACAGGTACGAAGGGCAATCTGCTGCAGTTCGTGAAGGTGAAGGTGAAGCTGCAACACCATCCACGTCGCGGATGGCAGCATAGGTTCCTGTTACAATCAGGGAACTATTTGTATTCATCGGCTTGATGCTTCTCATGCCACAGAACTGGAAGCACAAGCTCGAGGAGTACTGGAGTGCTGACGATCTTTGCTCCACACCCATCTTCAACAAGTACATGAGTTGTGATTGTTTCAGGCAACTCATGACGTACCTTCACTTTGCCAACAACGATGAGCCTTCCCAAACTGACCCACTATGGAAAGTGAGGGGAATCCTGAAACTGATCAAGGACAAGTTTATGACGTTCCTTCGGCCCTTCAAGAAAGTTGTGATTGACGAGTCCTTGGTTTTGTTCAGGGGCCGTCTTCGGTTCGTTCAGTATATTCCTAGCAAACGCCACCGCTCTGGAATAAAGTTTTTCGTGCTGTACGACCCCAAGACAGGGTTCATCCTAGACTTCGTTATCTACACCGCCAGCAATGTGGACTTGGACAAGACTGACCCCCTTGGATTCTCTGGTTCTGTGGTGAAAGTGCTTTTGGAAAAGTACTTTGGCGGGTATCATGTCCTGTATACGGACAATTATTATACAGCACCCAAATTCGCCAAGTACCTTTCAGAACACGGCGTCGGATCCTGTGGCACTGTCCGGAGCAATAGGGCACACTACCCTGCCTTCCCTGAGGCTGAAGGATCAAAGCGGGGAGACGTGCACCTGAAAAAATCGGACAAAATGCTGGCGATCAGGTGGCACGACAAGAGGTTCGTTAATGTGCTCACCACAGTTCACAAGGGGGAAATGCAAGCCACAGGGAAGGTCGACAGAAGGACTGGCGATCCTGTGATGAAGCCTGATGCTGTTATTGACTACAACGTCAATATGCGGCTGGTGGACAAGTCTGACATGATGATCGGAGAGATAGACTGCCTGAGGAGGAACCGTCGCTGGTACAGGAAGGTGTTCTTGCACTTGCTTGATATGTGCATGCTGAACGCCTTCATCCTATATAAGATCAAGAACAGGAAGCCAGCAAACTACTCTCTCCGGCGTTTTTCTAAGACTTGTGTGTACCAGCTGCTTCAGCGTTTTGGCCAGGTACTGCCATCAGGTCCCAGGCACCACTCACACACACCTCCAGACCGCCTACAGTGCCAGGACTACCTTCAGCGACACCGCCTGTAGCCACTGCCTAGCACTGCCAAGAGGGGAAAAGCATTGAGGAGGTGTCATGTGTGCAGCCACACTACCAGGCAAGACAGAACATTTAGGCGCACCTCCTTGCAGTGCAAAGAGTGCAAAATTCCCCTCTGCGCTTACCCGTGTTTCTTTGACTACCACAGCCTGACTAGATATTGAAAATAAGGGTAAGAATCCTGTAAATAATACTGAGAGTGACAGTGATACTAGTGTTTAGATTTCTTGTACGTACTGACAGTGACAGTCTGTTGAGTGTAAATTAGTGTATGTAGTTGTAAAAGCACTGACAGTGACAGTGATTTCAGTGTAAATAATTGTACATAGTAATAATATAAGTATTGAGAGTGACAGTCACTCCAGTGTAAGAAGTTGAAAGCATATTTTTCTATTCTATGTTCTGACAGTGACAGTTTGGTGTGTAGAAAATATTATTTTTATAAGATATGACAGTGACACTGATGAATAAGGTACTAAACTGACAGCGAGAGTGAAAGTGAGCGATAGAAATGAAGTGCGAGTGGCCGACAGGAGCGAGAATAAAGTGCCTGCCGTAAGGAAGAATAAAATCGCGCCGCGGTGGTCTTTCTCATTCCCGCTTCACAATACTGGCAGTGACTGATTTTTATGGCCGTTATAGTGCCCAGCGAGCCTTTGAGAAGTACTATGAAGGAAAATAATGTAGTATACGTGTTTTTAGCTGTGAAAAGGGAAATGTGTGTTCAGTGACGGGAAGACCGCCGCCGCGCTGCATGTCGGCCGTACGCTCCGTTGATTGTAGCCTTATTTTCAGTGCTTATTGTACAAATACGGATTCCAAACTACCTGTACGTTGTTGTATAAAGTGTACTGTGACAGACTGAGGCTGTGGTAGAGGGGAAACCGGGTTGCTGGAGGTGTGAAAGTGAAGATTTTGTTACCCAACTTTGCAAGTCTCCACAAGACCTTTGGTAGTCCACGAAGGCTCAACACCTATCTCAGGAGAAAGCTGAATGTAAGTACTATAGGCCATAAAAATTTTAATGTTCTAGGCTTAATCTCTGATTTTTGGCAAATATTTTCCCACAGGTACCCAGACCCCGCTACAACCCCGCCACACGGGGGGGGGGATCGGCTGTACACGGTCGCGTTTAAAGGGTTAAAAGCTCACAGAAGTCACTGAAACCCTCCGTGATAGCCAACTGGAAGCTCTGAAGGGTCATAACTCGAAAGGTTGGAGACCACTGATGTCTGACTTGGCCCCCATCGCTCCAAAATCCTGGTTACGTCCCTGGAAGGAAGGAAATACGTTTACAAAATTTAATATACTGTATGTGAACAACTGAACATCTAGGTAAAATATTTCTGCTCTCATTGCTTCACTGGCATGAAGAAACAAACATAGGAGAATAGAAATTTTTGTGTTTACGTTTTCTGAACGAACTAGCTAAACCTGTGGTGTACTGTATGTGTACGAAGGATGCAGGGATTGCATACACTATACACGTATATGGAGTACACGGAGGTGAAACATGTGTGCGTGCAAACGGAGATTATCACTGCGAGCATGGCCACGTCATCCATGCATTCTCAACTCGCATGCACTCTATCGGTGCTTGCAGGGCTCAGCTTGTGCATCATCACCGTAGTGCTAGCCAGGCAGTAGCTATAGACAGTACAACGCTGTATGGCGCGCCATGAATCGAATCAGCCATGATTTTTCTCCGCGTATGATCATAAATTCCGACCTTCTCCATGCCGCGATGCACTTTGTAATGCTGGTCTCGATCTGGTCTCCAGCCAAAACTCCAAGACCAGAAGCTTCGGGACGAAGAATAAGACCAAGACCACGTCAAGCGAGACCAAGATCAAGACCAAGACCACATCGAACTGGTCTCGAGACAGGTCTCGAGACCTACAACACTGATACACACACCCTTCCCTAGGCAGAAGTCTGAATCAGTAGGACACATCCCAAGGAGGAGGGAAGACGTGCTTCGCAAGAGGTGTACTTTGTTTTATTTATCCTTCCACTTACGCACCTGTTACCATGCCTAGGCGAAAGAGGTGCAGTATAAAATGGAGTAAAATCCTTGAAAAGGGCAGAGAAGAATGGATCTGGAAGAGAAAAGAGAGACAACAAGCAACACCTGTGCAAGGTTCCACTGTTTCCCAGTCAGCTGGACCAGGCGCACGTGACTCCAGCCAGCAGCCACTCCTGTCAAATCCAGAGAAGAGGAAACTCCCTGTTTCTCATAAAACTGATGCTCATGTAGAAAACGATGAGTACATAATACTAGAAAAGAGTTACCTGAATACAACAGGCTCACTAGTGACTGAATACAAGAGGCTCACTAGTGACAAATTATTATCTGGTTGCTTGCTTGGAAAAACAAAAACAAAATCCAAATAAACATTTACACTCTAGAATATGGCGTTATTGCTCAAAGTTCGAAAGTGCAAAGAAGCAGATACTGGACTTTGCAATTGCTAAGGCCTTGTGTGACTGTAATATTGGACACATGAACGGTCATGTTGGAACTGAGCTTGGATTTTCAGCAACTGAAATAAGCGAAAAGTAAACGGAAACAGAGAGACAGAGAGCATGAGTTGGTGCGGAAGAAAACTTCGCGGAGGAGTGTTGAAGATACGGGTGACTATAGTGCGGGAGCCTTTTAAATGACACCACTGTTTAAAGGTCGGCTGTTAAATCTGTAATGGGCTTTTTTTTTTTTTAAGTAACTTTTTTCTCTTAAAATTGTTATAACTCAGTTGTTTTTCACCATTTTGAGTCTTTTTTTTTTCTTTTTTGCAATTTGAAGGGGAATTCGTATATGATACTTTGGTAAGAATGTATATTCATTCATTCATGTTTTCTTCATCAGAAATCACATGCTTCTCTGGCTATTTATAAGGAACAGCTTATGATTATCCATTCAGAGGAGACATACTGAAAATTGGTTTGCTGTTAATCGTTGCTAAAAGGCTATTCTTTCGTAAGAAAATCAGCAAAAAACATTTGTAAAGTACTGTTCATCACAGTAGTCATTAGAAAGTGAAGTAATAATTTTCACAAAGCTCAAGTCTCTCTATCTGTCTATTGCCAGACGCCTCAATCCCGTTTGGGGTGGCCACAAACAAATCGCCTCCAAGTCGCCCTGTCCCCCGCCATCTCACTGCCGTGCTCCCAACTCACACCCCCCTCTCTCATATACCTCTCCACCCCATCCCTCCATCTCATCCTCGGCCTCCCCCTCCTTCTTCCCCCATCCACCTCACTCACATACACTCTCTTCGTCAGTCTTTCACCCTCCATCCTCTCCACATGGCCAAACCACCTCAGTGTGTTCCTCATAACGCTTCCTATCACATCCACATCAACACCACAACGCTCCTTTATATCCTCATTCGTCAGCCTGTCTCTCCATGTGACTCCACAGGCTTCTCTTAAATAACTCATTTCTACTGCTCTCACTCTTGACTTGTGTCCTTCCAGCAACGTCCAAGCTTCACTTTCGTACATTAGAGTTGGTATCACAATACTGTCATGTAGTAACTTTTTCACTTCCATGCTCACTTCCCTGTTTTTTATCACTGCTTTCAAAGAACCAGCAACCTTTCTTCCCTGCTGTACCCTTTCAAGCACTTCACCCTCCAAACCTCCATCCTTACTCATCACACTACCTAAGTACTTAAACGTACTCACATTTTCCAATTCCTCACCATCCAACCTCGCTGTACATTCACTGACTTCACCTCTATCAAAGACCATCACTTTACTCTTCCCTACATTCACCTTTAGATTCCGTTTCTTACACACTCTCCCAAACTCATCCACCAAGCCTTGCAGCTCCCCTTCATCTTCACTCAGCAACACAGTATCATCTGCAAACAACAGTACAGAGAGTTTCCAAATACTATCCTCTCTCACCAGGGCCACTTCAACATCCACTACCCTACTTTGTACCTCTTTTATTACCCCATCCATGTACAGATTGAATAACCATGGATACATGACACATCCCTGTTTCAACCCAACTTTCAAAGAGAAAAATTCTCTTAGTTCACCATCCACACGCACTGCAGCCTTCGCACCATCGTACATACTCTTCACAGCATTCAACAACTTCCCATCTACTCCATATATTCCTAACACTTTCCACAATCCTTGTCTATCCACCCTGTCATATGCTTTCTCCAAATTCATGAAAGCCGCATACAACTTCTTTCCCTTCTCTAGAAACTTTTCCACTAAAGATCTAAGAATGAATATCTGATCTACACAACCTCTTCCCTTCCTAAAGCCTCCCTGTTCTTCTCCAACTAATTTCTCTGTTCTTTCTCTAACTCTAACTCTGTCTTTCTCTAACTCTGCTCAAGTTATTTCTAGAATTATTCAAGGAAAATATGTAATACTCTAAGAAATTATACTTCATTACCAAGGGAACTGTCTGGCAATTTCACATGTCCATGGATGAATTGTGATGTACCGCTCAAAAGGCAGAGTGCCAGCCCCCCCTCCCCCCTTAACAGTGAGTAAATAGACGTGTGGCTAATTTTTACTGAGCACTCTGTCGTCCCTACTATTTTTATACTTTTCTTCTCTTGTTTCTGGATCCTTCGCACACTATATAGTGGGAGAAAAAAGGGTGAGGAAGGTAAGTGATAATTACTCACTGGAATAAGTAGGTTATTCTTGATAACTCCCGAATGATACGTGCATAATATTAGTGAAGTATATTAAAAATGTAAAATGCTTTGTTCATTTAATTCTCTGGTCTTCATTACACTTGTATTACTTGCATCCATTTACCGCATTTCTAGAGTGTAGGGAATGGGGGTTACTTTTACTCATTCAACCTCCGAGTAAATGAATGTGTGGTGTAACCTATCAAGGAAAGATAATCGAGTTGCGTCCTTTTTAGTGCCAGTATTTCACATGTATACTGAGGGAACACAATTCAAAGTAGCATAATCTCAATGACATAAAGAGATACGAAGGGTGGTCTCTTGAAATCGTCAGCAAGCCACCCAAACATGGCTACAAATATGTCTACAAGAGTGAATCAATGGCACGCAAGACGGAAATTCTCCGTCTTGTGTGCCTGTGTGTGACTCAGTCTATGTTCTAACTGGAAGAACCTGAATAGATGCAAGTTCATCGAGCACTCAGCACTGGTTGCTGCCACAGTCAAGTGCATCTCAGGCAGCTACCCTTAAATTCAGTATAGGCCCCAGTGTAACTCAATTAAGCGAAATTAACATTATCCTCGTCCTGATAAGCTACATAAAAAAATCTAAATATGCTTTGCTTGTGAAGATGATAGTGAGCATCATTAAGACTGAACCAGTGATAAAGTGAAAATGTTCAAATACCGAAATACAAATGGGTTGCAAGGACAATGCTGAAAATGGAAAATAAGTGAAAGAGCAAAGGAAATCAAGAAGCACAACTAAGAGTCTAACTATGAAACAGCTAATGAGAAAATTATGTCAGGAATGTCAAGTAGGCTACATATGTTTGTTGCAACCAGGAAACAAGAGGCTGACCTGTGGTGTGAAGGTCTGTCATGGCCAGGTGATAATCATTTGTAAATGAAAACCAAGTAGGTCCGGGAAATGTAGTTACTCGAGGTGCTGAAAGAATCATTGTGAAGAAGAGTAAAGTGGTTAGCGGTGTGGAGTTGTGGTGGGGGTAACGAGGTTGGTAAGTCATAGTACTGAAAGGTTTTAGTGACATTCACGGTTACAGGAGGCGGATTATAAAAATTTTGGAGATCATTAAAGCATATTATTATTATAACAATTTTAGGAATGTACAGTCAGAGAGACAAGCAACTCCCCTAGGTTTGATAAATACATAACGGAAACATCGAACCATCCCAGACACATAAGCTGAAGAGGGATTTTCAGTGTGCTTCGTGAGTTGTAAATTTTCTTCTGACAATGACTGGGAGATTTGTGTCTCTGTACTGTACGTTGTGTATGATTTTATAATGACACACATTTAAACATTAGTAGTTAGTTAAGCATTCTAACTAAAGAAACTAGTAACCTTAGACATACAACTGAAATAAACAATATTGCCAGGGACATATTACTTTGAGTAATGCAAAGCTGTTTAATTGAATGCCTCCCTTGCAGGCCGTGGAATCTGGAATATTTCGTGAGCTTGGGGACCTGTTGGACACAGAAAGAGTGACCTTCAACACTTTTAGCGAGTTGCCAGCTAGTATGGGCAAGTTGGTGAGGGCCGGCACCCATGTCATCTTTGATGTCGACATCAACTTTTGGAATATGAGGGCTGAAGACTTCTCAGTGACAGGTTATTTTACAGATTTATAAATAAGACAAGAAAAATCTCATATGTAACATGCTGCTTCTTATTCAGAGAACATTTCAATAATGCAAAAATCATGGAAGTGCTACAGGTACCCAAATTTAGCGAGGTAGTCATATTGGTTACGATCACCGGTGTTTGATGCATATAAAGAAGTACATAAATAGACAAATAGATGGATGGATGGATGGATTATTGTTTTTGTCTTTGGAACAGGTTTGGAAATACTGATATGAAGTGGCCATGGTCATCCTAATTCCAATAGCAAAATTCCCTTTGCTGTGGCATATTATATTTACAGAAATTTCATGAGATTCATTACAAAGAAAGGTATGTGATTGACTGATGCTTTACAGAAATTGATATTTATGGATGAGATAGATGTAGATGTGACAGAAAGCGTTAGGAGAAATGCATCGAGATGGTAGGAGTAGACTGTAGCACCAGTCGAACAGGGCAGTACTCCCAAGGTGGATGGAAAGCTGATGACAGGGAGAGATGGAGCTGCAGTTTCATCAACCCTTGGGACTAGATCCTGACCACCCCCTTTGCTGAACCTTTTCAGTGTTTCAGTAACACAGAGAATACGGCAGCATGCTCTCCATTACAAGTATCTCTAACTCTCAACACCAAACTACATGCACATTACACACTACACTTTCTTTTCAATATTTACAACAGGAAAATTAAAATGGTGTCCAAAAACCTCAGAATCCCCAGGGCGGTAGGGAGGGGGGGATCAAAATAGATCAAAAATGCTCTCACCTTCCGCCCCTCTCCCGAAGACGACTAAACGAGCTGCCTGGAACCACTATCTGACTCACATTTCTGCAACATTCGCGGCCTTTCCTCTAACATTCTCCCTGTTGAGTACCACCTCTCCCCTACACCTCACCTGCTCTTCTTAACTGAGACTCAGCTGTCTGAAGCAACTGACAGTAAACCCTTTTCTGTATCATCCTACTTCTCGATACTCATTTCAAAGTCAAAGGTGGCTGCTGTGTATATGTATGCAATGATTTATCTTGCTCTCGTATTCCTGAACTTGACTCTTCTGAATTCTCTACTCTCTGGCTTTGGCTTTCCTCTCATTCTCTGACTAAATACATCTGACTGTTTGCTTATCCCCTAATTCTACTGACTATGAAAAATGCTTTGACTGTCTTACTTCTGTGATGGAACACATCCTATCCGTTTCTCCTTTCTCTGAAATCTCTTGATTCTAGGAGATTTCAATGTTCACCACCACCTTTGGCTCTCCTCTCCTTTCACTGATACACCTGGTGAACAAACCTACATCGTTTTTATCCTTAATAACCTAGAGCAGCTTGTACAGCAGCTTACCCGTATCCCTGACCATCATGCAGAGAGTTCCAACATACTTGACCTCTTCCTTACAACTAATCCTTCTGCTTACACTGTTAATCATTTCTCTCTGTTGGGCTGCTTCGATCACAACCGCATTACCTTAACTAGTCCTATCGCTCCTGTACAACCTGTAGACCCTCCAAACAAACGTTGGTTGTGACACTTTGAAGCAGCTGAATGGGAGGCCGTCAGGCAGTACTTCTTTGATATTCCCTGGAATGATTATTGCTTCAGTGGGCAGGAGCCATCTGATTGTGCCTCGCACATTACGGAGGTTATTCTCTTAGGCATGCAAGCATAGGGGGAGGCGGTGGCTGAATCGGTAGAGAGGCGGCCTGCAGTCCTGATGGACCCAGGTTCGAATCCCGGCTGGGGCAGGGAACAGTTTAAGGATTTGAATTCCATAAAGGCAGACTTTCCTGATCTACCAGATGACCCGCCGACATGTCATAAAAGTACCCCCGCTAATACCAATACACCAGTCCCGTATGAGACAGCCTTAGCATATATTCAGTATGGACGGTGGGTGTTAGTGCCGAAGTGGTGACATGTGGAGGTGTAGGAGGACTACTGGGCCTTGGGATAGGCTACTGCCCCCGAGATATAGGCGCTGAAGCATATGCCCAGAGTCGGACACATAAAAATATATATATATATATATATATATATATATATATATATATATATTCCATTCTCGTATCCTTTGACTAATGCAAAAAAGCCTTGGTTTAATCACACTTATTCTATTGCCATTCACAACAAGGAGAATACAAAAGGTACTGGAGCCAACCCACCCTTGAATCACATCTCTGTTATGTTTCTGCCTGGAATCGTGCTAAGTCTGTCCTTCACTCTCCTAAAAGTAATTTCATCCATACTAAATGCTCTCAACTCTCCAACTCGAATTCTTCCCCCTCCTTCTGGCACCTTGCCAAAAACCTCACAATTTTACCTCCTCATCCTTCCTTCCTCTTTCCTACTCTGTTGGCTCAGTAGTTATTTCGTCTACTGATAAAGCAGGTTTCTTCGCACAGACTTTCTCTTCCAGTTCCACCTTAGATTCTGGTGCTGTTCCTCCATCACTTCCCCCTTCTGACTTCCTCATGGCTTCCATTACTGGCCTCAATATTAACAAGGCATATGGGCCTGATGGGGTCCTTCCTGTTGTCCTCAAGAACTGTGCTTCTGTGCTTACACCCTGCCTAGGTAAACTTTTTTGCCTTTGTCTATCAACTTGTACCTTTCCTTCTTGCTGGAAGTTTGCCCTCATTCATCCAGTCCCAAAGAAGGGTGACCTGTCTCAGCCCTCAAACTATCGCCCAATTGCTTTAACATCCTGTATCTCAAAAGTTTCCAAGTCTGTTTTAAGCAGAAAAATTTTAAAGCAACTTTTCTATCATAACTTTCTTTCCGATTGTCAGTATGGGTTCCGCCAGGGTTGCTCCACTGGCGATTTCTCACCTACCTTTCAAACTCCTGGTCATCTTCTTTTCGGGACTTTGGTGAAAGCTTTGCCATTGCACTTGACATCTCAAAGGCTTTCGATCGAGTCTGGCATAAATCTTTAATTTCTAAACTTCTCTCTTACGTTTCCTGTCCTTCTATTTGTGCCATCATCTATAGTTTCTTTTCTGGTCGTTCTATAACTGCTGTTGTAGACAACAACCATTCTTCTCTTAGATCTATCAACAGTGGTGTTTCTCAGAGCTCTGACCTGTAACCAACTCTCTTCATTTTATTTATCAATGACTTTCCTAGCTATATATCTAACCCTATCCACTTGTACACTAATAATTCCACCCTTCACCTTTCCATTCGGTTTGCGCAGCGTTCATCTCAGCAGTTACTTCAACAAACAACAGATGAGGCTATGGCACACCTAAAGTCTGACTTGGCTAGTACCTCTGACAGAGGTTAAAGTAAATTTGTTGTTTATAATGCATCAAAGACTCAGTTCTTACACCTGTCAACTTGAGAAAATCTTCCACGGGAGTACCCACTATTATCCAGCTCATTCCTGCATCATCCTTGATAATGCTTGGGGTTTCATTCTCTCGGGATTTATCTTGGAAAGATCATATTACATCTCTCGTCAAATCTGCTTCCAAGAGATTGGGTGTGCTAAGCCGACTCCGTACCTTCTTTACTCCTGGGCAGTTGTTGACTTGACGAAGTATGCACGGGTTACATTCTTCCATGTGTAGAGCACAACTCATATGTGGTGAGACTCCCCACATACAGCTCTCCTCAACAAGGTGGAGTCAAAGGCTTTTCGTTTCATTAACCCTTCTCCTCTTACTGGCTCCCTTCAACCTCTGTCTCATCGCCGCACTGTTATATCTTTATCTCTTTTTTTATCGCTACTTTAATAGTTACTGCTCCTCTGAATTTTCTGCTTGCATCCCTCTTCCTCTACGACGGGTGCATAGCACCCGTGTAGCAACAAACTCTCATTCCTTTTCTCTCCAACTCTCTAATGCAAGAGTTAACCGTTACTCCCAGTCCTTCATTTATGCAACAGTTCAGCTCTGGAACTTTCTCCTTCTGTCTGTATTTTTTACTTCCTACGATCTCCAGTCTTTCAAGCGCAGTGTGTCCAGGCATCTCGAAATGAATGGATCTTGAATTTGGATCTCTTTTGTATTGTTTTTGTTTTTTTTCTTGGAAGGAACGGTTTGCGGGCTCCTGGCCTTTTGATTTCTTTTTCGTTGCATAAGAAAAAAGAAATGAGAGGATGGAGAGCGAGAGACTAATGAGGAGAGTGTATGTGAGTGAGGTGGAAGGGAGGGGGGGGGGGGAGATGGGAGGATGGAATGGAGAGGTATGTGAGGGAGGAGAGTG
>NC_136961.1:25662138-25827138 GCF_032717465.1 Coenobita brevimanus | reverse complement strand
AACAAACAAGCCACTGTAGTGGTCTGCCAAGCTGTGTTTCGAGCTCACAGATCACTCCATTTCACTTTCCCCTATTGACATTTGTCCAATCACAGACGATAGCTTGCAACGAATCTGTTGAATCTGCTTCTCGAATGACAAACATGACTTCTTTGGCAATATCTGCTGCTCTTCCACTTTCGGGAGAAACGTGGTCGATGTAAACGGCGTCAGGAAAAGCAGCTACTGAGTAGTGATCTTCCTTCCCGATTCTCTGACCATCTGGTGTTTTCTTGAGCGTCTGATCGGTTTGTTCACCGAAACCGATGCATTCGATCTCCTACAAGTCATTTTTATGCTGATGCAATGTGACATCTCTCCATTATTTTCTCTGACGGCGGAATTTATTGGGATCAACTTTATTTTCTTCACAAAGAATATTCATACCTTTCAGTACTGCATTCACAATGGAGCAGATGTCTCTATTGCTTATTTGACATCGATCAGTTACACGACTCAGCTCAGGATAGACTAATCTGTTCTGACAGTTTGCCTCCATCTACTTATGCAGTATCATCATCAACATATTAATCATATTGTTCATCACAGGCATCACTTTCGTCAATACTTGCTGTCATTATATCTTCATTATTTTGCTTAGTATCTCTAGTGGACTCTTCATAGAGCTTCCTTTTCATCACTCTATTTGCTGCACACTTATTTTGTGCCGTCGTCTTCTGGTCTGTTCCACCAATATACATTTTTTCTGTAACTATTTTGGTCAACCAAGAAAGGCCATTCCTCAGGGATTTTCCTGTCTGCTCTAGTGCATTGACACTCAGACCTTTCACGTGCATTGAAACATTTGCGACGACTAATGTCACATAAGGTGTCAAAGCTGGCGAGCTTCTCATTGTAGGTGTTGGAAGTCCTTTTGCTCACTGGATATTTCTTAATTCTCCTGTGCCTTTGCTCTCAAACGTTTCACACGAATAACAACACATAATCAATAGTTGAGATGGAAGTTTCTCGTAAATTCCTGTTACTTCAAGTGCATCAGTTTCCATATAGGCTTGGGTGGTCAATGATGGATTTGTGAGTTTATGTTCCAAATAAGCCCTTATTGACATCACAGCTAATGGGCAACTGGTTTACCGGAAGGCTGCGTGATGAGGCGAAAACAGAGTCTTTCGTGTTTGCCGTGTGCTGTAACTGGCCATGACTCCAGTAAAATACGCAAACTCATACAAAAGTCAAAACTGTAAACCAGTACCACGTCGTGTAGTTGGTAACAGAAATACAGAACAATGGGTTATCATTTATAGAGTTGCCAGTCACCGGTAATCACTGAATGCTTGGAGCGTAAGTGCCGTAAAAACTAAATTGAAAGTTACTGGAGTACCAGTGACTCATTTTAAACACTACGGTTAGTTCATGTGAGAACATACTATAGGTCATCAAAATAGCCATGTTTCATCGAATTTAAAATTTTTGACCCACCCTAATATATATATATATATATATATATATATATATATATATATATATATATGTAGTCAAATAAATTTTTAATACTCAGAAAAGAGTTCATCTATGGCCTTTCACCGGCTCATGTAATCTGCAACATTTAAGTTTTGGACCCGAATAATTTTTTTTTTTTTTTTTTTTTTTTTTGGTGGACTGTATACTGAAAATCTAATACCGTTTACATTGTGAGTGACTCTGTATTAATATGATTGGTAAATCATAATACATCTCGCATTTTCCTGTACGTACACCTAATTACATTTTTCACAGTTTTTTTTTTTTTTTCTTAATGTCATCTTTAGAGCTAACCCCTGTTAACCCTAGTGAAAGGGAACCCAAAACATCAACACCACTGGCCCTACTTCTTGACCTCTCAAAGTACTTGGGAGTTTTGCCTCACTCAGGTTTCATTAAATTCTGCAGTATCCTTGGCCCTTTTTCCTACCCACTCTGCGTCGAACACCACTGTTTTCCACTAAACTTGTCTTCCTCAACGAAGCAGCTGAGAGCAGCCCCTAGTCCATGTACTCCTACTTTCTCAAAGCAAATTTCAAAGCCAAAAGTGGTTGAAGTGTGTATATGTACAACAATTAAACCTATTATCTTTTTGAAAATTTTGAATCTTCAGAATTTGAGTTTATCTATCTACTCCCGTATCAATCTATCTGTCTGTCTATCTATCCACCTATCTGTCCATGTCTAACTAAATAAATATATGGGCAAGAATTCGATTCCCTGCTGGGGCAGGGAACAGTTTAAGAATTTGAACTTCGTTAAAACAGACTTTACTCATCTACCATTTGCCCACCGACATGTCGCAACTACCAGTACACAAGTCCTGCATGAGATAATCGTAGCATGTATTCGGTATGGACAGTGGGTGATAGGACTGAAGTGGTGACATGTAGAAGTGTGGTGGAAATTTTGTACCCTATACTTCCTCCCTAATCGTTTACATGTTTCACACTCATCTTTAATGAGCAGAATGATATGACTGCTATTTATCTAGATAGGTAGCATGAGACCAATAGCAGAAGGGAGTGTGCAGGCAAGTCCAAAGAGAATCTGTAACATTAAAGTTAGGACAGTGACACTGTGCATCCCTCTCTGTCCCAATTCCCTGCCGAACTACGATGAAAACCGTTCCACACACTGAGGTTCCAAAAGACAGATGCATTTTCTACTTTACTACTACTAACTTAGTACGAGACAGCTGCATTACTTTATCAGCACAATTGGAAACACGTCACTCAATAAACGGAAATTTAACTCGGTTACATATGATTACAAACCTTTAATGTATCATAATGACTTACTCATGAGTATCCTATGTTGACCTGAGTTCTTACTCACTATAAGAATAGCAGCCATAATTATCCCGCGACCAGGGACAAGCAGTAATTATAGCTGGGTATCCAGCAGAAGTAAACTGGCGTGTTTAATTTACACTTAGGCATGAGAAATTCCCTTATCTTGTACACTCACAATTTCCCCACCTTAGTTACTTCCACTCACCAGATTCCAGTTACTGTCCATGGTCGAGTGAATGTCTGCTCCTCTCAACAGAACTATTTTGTTCCAAGACACTCCCAACTCTGTCCCATCTGCCATCCACCTATTCTGTACTCTCCTGTTCACCCTTATGTTTCAGCTTATATCTAGTTCCTGGAGCACTGTTTTGCCACTCATTGGAATTGTCTGGAACCACGTGACTCACTTCTATCATAAATAATTATGCTTTCAGGGGTACCTTCTCTTGACCTCCTACTGAAATTAATAATACTTTTAGGAGTATCTCTCTCGTGACAACTTACTAAGAATAAATATTCAGTTGAGCAATACACTCTCTCATAACCCCTGCTTGTTCCCTCCACGCCCCACAAAGGATCCTTGGTACTCTGCAATAGTCATGTCTACATTAAAAGGTCTCAAAAACCTTCGCATACTTCACTGTCATCTCCTATTTTCTCTTCTTATTTCTTCCCTTTTCTGCAATTTCCCTTGTGTCTCACCATCCCTAAGTCTTCATTTTCCCCTTCTCATTTTCTCCTCCTTTCGCTCCATTGTCGCCAGCTGATCCTAAGTCAAGATTAATTGGTGTCTCAGGTAGGCAAAGGGGTCGAGGTAAAGACCATCTCCCACGGTTATCCGTTTTATAAATTCCTGTCCTACGCGTGTTAGCTTTGGCATGGTCGGGATCGGTGATATTATCCGGTATTTTGTTGTCCTTACAATTCGCAGAAGACTCTTGGCTCTTAGGAAACGGGATGTTAATTTTATGCCCAAAGTGGGATGCTTATATCTATCTATCTATCTCTATCTATCTATCTATTCACCTATGTATGTATCTATCTATCTATATACATATAAAAGAGCCGTATTGTTCGTGCGTTTGCTTGTCCTTAAATCATAACCTAACCAATGGCGATAGCCAAAGGAGCAGGAAGTGCGTGTAAACACAGCTGTTCGGCGCCGCTTGCCGACTAGACCAAGCAGCCCAATTTATGGCATGGAGACTCACATGATCTCCAATTCAGATATAGGCCGTGAGTTTGACCTCTGAGGTCATTTGAGGTCACTGGTCAGAGGTCATTTGAGGTCAATAATATATACACTCAAGTCCAGTTTTTAGCATGGAGATTCACATGACCTCCAGTTTGAACACAGGCAATGTGAGGTTGACCTCCGAGGGCATTTGAAGTCACTGGTCGGAAGTAATTTGAGGTCACTAGTAATAGTAAACATGTGCGAACACATACTGTGTGTTAGTCAGCACAAACTGAAATAGAAAGTTCCTGGACCTCCTATTATCCTGCTTCAAAAGCATAAGAGGTTGGTCATTCAGGAGTAAAAAGATTGAACTAGAACAAATAAGATTAGAGTGTTTGCCTTTTTTTGCCCAGGCAACGCCGGGTACCCCTTCTCACACACACACACACACACACACATATCTATGTCTATCTATCTATATATATACACATATATAGATAGAAAGATAGATAGATAGATATAATAATATCTTTAATATCCGGACGACGAATATTCGGACACCAGATTGTCCGGACATTTTGGGCCTGGGCCTTCAGAACTCGAAAATGGCCAGAAAATGTAAGAAAGCTAAAGAAGAAAAAAACAAAATTTTTTCACTCGTAATTTGAATTTGGCAAGCGGCGCCGAACAGCAGTGTTTACGCGCACTTCCTGCTCCTCTGGCTCCCCTTCCCCTCCCCAGTTCCCGCTCAACTACCACCGTGAGTAAACTATCGTCTGGATGGCTGCTGCTAGTGCTTGTTTTTGTTTAACCCCTACACCACGGGCTTGTTTACCAATGACTTGCGTGTCCCGCGGGGTTATTTGGGCTCCGACAGACTCTCAAAAAATATTTGCCAAAAATCAGTTATTAGTCCTAGAATATTAAAATTAAATATGCTTATGGCACATACCTTCAGCTTTCTCCTGGAATGATTGTTGAGCCTTCGTCGGTTACCGTAGGACTTGTGGAGACCTCTGAAGTAGGGTAACGAAGTCTCCACTTTACACTTCCCGACAACCCGTAATATGATTACCACAGCCAGATACAAACACTATAAACACTATTCTACAATTTTCAAGTAGTTTGGGATCCATACTAAAAAAAAAAAAACACTGTGAAATCAATGAAAATTACGAGCGCGTCTGATCGTCGCACTTGCGCTAGTTCGCTCTAGGCACTCTGTCATTTATTATTCATAAAACCCCTCACACTTTATATTTCTATTACTATATCACACTTATATATATCTGGAGTCTTTCTCCATAAGTTTCCTTCAGTCATATTAGTTTATTGTCATTAAAGTCATTCAATTTTTCATTCAGTAAAATACGTAGAGAGCCACGGATTCACTTTCACTGTTATAACATAAATATTTGTACTCATATTCTTATATTACTAATTACTTACATTACTATTTACATTTTCTATTCTATTTTCAATATTTACCCTGCTATTTTACTTACACTATGTTATTCACTGTCACTTTCAGTAAGATAAAACTTTAATACACTGTTCAATCATATGAACTGAACATCCATTGCTTTCACCTGCTATTTACACATTATTTACACATTATTTACACATTATTTCCAAATAATTCTGCTTCCACACTTGCACTGTTAGAACTGCTTCTGGCTGTGGTAATCGAAGAAGCAGGTAACACAGAGGGGAACCTGGCACTCAGCGCACTGCCAAGAGGTGCGTTTATGCTCAGGTGTGCGGCGTGTGGTATGCGCACATACCTGACACCTGCGAATCGCAGCCTTCCTTTTCCCTGTGGCAGGCATTAGCTCAAGTCTGTGCCGATCCATATACACCCTCTGCTCAAGTCGGTCGGGAAGTATTACTGGATGGCGCCTTGGAGTTGCTGCTTGCACCCTGCCATATCTTTCCAGCAGTTGCTGGACACAAGTCCTGGCGAACAACCTCAGGGAGAAGGACTTGGGTGGCTTGACCTTCATCTTGTACAGGATGAAGGCGTTCAGCATCGTCATATCTATGAGATGCAGAAAAACTTTCCTGTACCACCTAGTATTCTTCCTGAGGCAGTCGATCTCACCAATCATCATGTCGGACTTGTCCACCAGCCGCATGTTGATATTATAGTCCAACACAGCATCAGGTTTCATCACAGGTTCGCCTGTCCTACGGTCGACCTTCTCACTGTCTCTCATCTCCCCCTTATGTACGGTGGTGAGCATGTGCACGACCCTCTTGTCATGCCACCGTATTGCCAGCATCTTCTCACACTTGCGTAGGTGCACGTCTCCTCGCTGCGAGGTTCCCGCCTCTGGGAATTTGGGTAAGTGGGCACGATTACTTTTCACAGTGCTGCAGGAGCCAATGCCGTGCTCAGAAAGGTATTTGGCAAGTTTCGGTGCTGTATAGTAGTTGTCTGTATACAGCACATGATTCCCACCAAAATACTTTTCTAGGAGCACTTTCACTACACAGCCTGAGAAGCCAAGGGGGTGTGTTTTATCGAGATCGACAGTGCTGGCTGAATATATGACAAAGTCAAGGATGTACCCCATCTTACAGTCGCAAGTACAAAGAACTTAATTCCAAAGCGATGGCGTTTGCTTGGAATGTACTGAACAAACCGAAGACGTCCTCTGAACAAAACCAAGGATTCATCAATGACAACCTTCTGAAAGGGGTGGAAGAATGACATGAACTTATCCTTCATTCTGCTCAGAATCTCCTGGATCTTCCAGAGTGGGTTGGTTTGGGAAGGTACATCGTTGTCGGCAAAGTGCAGGTTTCCCATGATGTTCCGGAAGCGATCTCTGGCCATGTACTTATTGAAGGTGGGTGAGGGTAGTAAGGGGTCTATGGACTAGTATTCTTCCAACTCATGCTTCTTGGAGTGTGGCATGAGAAGCATGAGGGCAAAGAACACATACAGCTCCTGCACTCCCGCATGGACCACTGTTGCATCTTGGCTGCACCTGTACCACTTGCAGCACGTTGTGATTCATACCTGTTGGTCTCATCACATATGTGCTGCATGACTTCGTCATCTAGGAAGGCCAAAAGGTAGTCGACACACTCAGCATTTTCGTCCATAGTGAAGGTAGGCTGAACTCCTGAGGAGCTCTCATCAAAAACAAGATTTTCGGGGACAAAATCTGACCCTTCAGTCCACGCGAAGGCGTCCAGGATTCCCTGTCATGGCGGTGTAGGGCGGGTGGTGGTGGTGGTGGTGGAGGTTGGCTGTGAGGGAGGTTTATCTCTGTCAAGGTCACTCTCACTGACCCTAGGTTGCCGTACAGCACTAGCAGCCCTTACCCTACTAGCTACACTACTTTTCACTCTCCTAGATTTACCTCTACCTCTACGGCCTGCCTTCACTGTTGATGCTGGTGGTGACTCCGACGACGAAGACTCCGGAGATAACTCAGCCGACGATGATGAAGAGATGAGTAAAGCGGGGCTTGGGGAACGGGGAGGTGAATGCACTCGTGACTCATGGCGGGCTGGGTCACGTGGGGGCATTGTTCTGGGGCTAACACGCCGCCTTTTCACTCCCTTCCCAAATTCTTGTCCTTGCTGCACTAAAGGCTCCTTTCCCTTGGAGCTAGACACTGATTCACTTACTGTAGCACTCGTTGTTGCTGTTTCTGGTGCGATAACCTCACCCGGCTCATCACACGATTCACCCGAATCGTCATAGTCACTGTCCATCATTATCATGGACAATTCTGCCAGTTCACGTCCCACTGCAGAGTCACTAAGGCCTTTCCTGCTTGCCTCACCACTTTTCTTAGGAGTAGAGGTCACGGGGCCCTTTGCAATGGGTGCAGAAGCGGCAGGAATGGCGGGGCGCGAGTGCGACATGGTTTCTCTACAGCGGAGGACAAGGAACTAAATGCCGCGGCTTATCTGAGAAGGGAAGGGTTGACAATAACACTTTAGGCTACTACTGCTAACTTACAGGCTAATTTCTTTTAGGTAGAAAATCTCGGCAATAAATAAAGAAATAGGTAGTTCCAGGTGAATGTAAATGTCAGTTAGGATTCTCCCTTCCTTTCTGATATATATTTTTATTACAGACATCGATTACAAGGCATAAATTAAAGGGGAAATTACCGTGGTAATGTAGTGAATGAATGCACGTGAGGTTTTGTCAGGTGATAATTAGCCAATTTCTGGTGTATAACACTATCACTTACCTGTTTTTTTTTTGGTATATATTAATTGGTATAAGTATAGGGCAGAGGGCTTATTTCAATGGATGAAATCTGTGGAAAAATCAGGGGGAAATTTCCGTAGCGCAGCGCGGCGTGGGAGGTGAGAGGAGAGGGTAATGGAGGTCAGGTAGGGAGGGGAGTCACAAAGGGGGTAAAATCGCTAAAATGTCAACAATGGATGGGAGTACAGATGAGATTTGGAGTGCTGACTAGTGTTGGACATTGGCAGTACTGATAGATGATACAAGCCACCACTTGAGAGCCCGGGATAATTCAAAATAACACAGAATCACAAAAGTGACGCCCTGCGGTATGATCCATTGTGGCCAAGCGTCACAAAAGTGACGCCCCGCGGTTAAGGGGTTAAACAGTTATAATTCACAGTACTAAGGATTAATTGCAACACAATGCTGGATTACTGTACGTGCTTCAAGAGCATTTTCAGCACTGTCACAGCCTTAGAGGTGGGGTAATCTTCGTAACAACCACCACGGACATGTTGTAAGTACACTGTCGACTGCTAAATATTTTCCATACTCACCTCTAAATCCTCATTCTCTGTTTCCATTTCATGTAGTTCTTGCTTTGTGTAACTTACTTATATGAGTAAGGTCTTAAATAGGTGTTATGCATGTCCGGTGCGGAGGTATGTAGGTGATTTTCTGAGTTAGGCTGCGGTAGAGTCCACTAGTATCTGTCCAGAAGCCTCAGGCCCAATAACCGGATGGACCCAATTTTTGGACATGCCTTTGGCTATATTACATCAGATATTGGAGAGATTACAGTATATATATATATATATAATTATATGTCACGAATTCACGCGATCATATATATAAACAAACTCGTGACACTGAACTTTGGTGGGAAACCGCGAAATCTAGTGGAATCCAAGTAAGTATCACTCAGTCAACTGCCACGTATTCGCCCGATCGGGAGTGTTTTCAGAACAGTTTTCACTGTTTCATAAGTGATCGTCCCTGCGCGCGACATTAGCGCTTTTGCCGAGTGATTTGTTATGGGCGTGTTTCGGTCACTTTCTTTCGTTAGCCGTTACCAAGAGTGTGGCCGACACTCGCCCCTCTCTCATAATTTAAAGCAGCCAGGATTAGAGCGCCATGGGACTAGGTTCGTTGGCCCAACTTGGAGCAGCGTGTGTACAGCAAGTTCCTGAATCCCAACCCAGCGTGAATTGGCGAGAGGTTCAGCGTGTGTGGCAGTGTCCTTCCTCAGCTATGATGCCCAGTCCATTAAGAGTTTAGCTTTTGAGTGAGCGAGTGAGTGTGTTCTTATTTTGAATTCATTTTGAAACATGTAACGTAAATTTATCTCATTGTAATCAGTAAATTTACAGTTCTCTTCTCTTGAGCTTAATGTAATTTAAACTCGTGCTATATTTCTCATTAAGCTTATTTTAGAAACAGCTTCAAGTTTGCAAAAACGCTTTGCATTATTCATAACTGGTACTTAGGTCAGTCTTTTTTATTAACTTAAATCCGTTGTGCAACCAGGAGTTAATGCACCAGGAAGAACCTGTTTATCATTAATAGCATTAGTTATTGATTGTCAGGGGTGGAGTCACTTCCTCCAGAGGCCAACAGTACTAACAAACAGCGCATGTGAGTAATTAGTCTCTGCTGTGTACTGTTGAGAAAGTTCATAAATTCTCGTCCTTAGAGAATCGGTGAAGTATCAATCATTACTTGATTTTCACAAGTCAATTTTCTGTCCCTGTTCTCAAGTATTATTGAATATTATTCTTTAATATTGTATATTCTTAAAAATCCCCATGACATATATATATAGATATATATATATATATATATATATATATATATATATATATATATATATATATATATATATATATATATATATATATATATATATATATATATATATATATATATACATATAATACATATATATATATATATGTATTATATGTATATATATATATATATATATATATATATATGTATATATATATGTATATGTATATATATATATATATATATATATATATATATATATATATATATATATAGTTCATCAGACAGGGTGTATATATATATATATATATATATATATATATATATATATATATGTATATATATATATATATATATATATATATATATATATATATATATATATATAGTTCATCAGACAGGGATTCCAGATATCTGAGTAGTGAGTTTCAGGTGAAAGTAAACAGATTTGTGATTACTGCTTAAGTAATAACGAAGGTAATAAAATGTGCTAATTATCACTCCCAATACATCTTCTGGACGTAATGAGAAGCTATGTATCAGAAGTATGCAGCTCACCTTAGAAATGATAACCCCATATCAGACAACTGGATTATATCAGTGACAGCACACAACACAATCTGTTCAATCAGTTGTTTTTCGCAGGTGACCTGAGTTAGCGAAGTATAACGCACAGATTAAAATTTTGAGCCAGTAATACATTACCTTCTTGGATTTAGTTGATAAATGTAATAGACACATCCTTATTATCATAACTAAATCTTGTGTCTCATGAAGTTTGCGTCATGCAAAAATTAGCATCTTACGCTTCCGAATTATTATGCCTCCACCCTCCTCCCATACTGACTCTCGCATACCTTGCATCTCCTCCCTCTCTTCACTAATGGGGGGGCCTGTGGTGCAATGGTTAGCATCTCCAGCCAACATATGGAAGGGCCCAGCCTTCATTCTGGGGCCAGTCACACTTTTTTTTTTTTTTTCTGTCCTTGTCTATGCTGAACTATAATTGGGGTCTTACAGGCCGTCCTCTTGGGGAAGATTGAGACTTAGCAGAAACTGACTATTTGCCTTAATGATTCCCGTATAGTCCATGGACAGTAATCTGAGCCTTCTTCTTTCCCCATCATTGTCAGTTGGATCACCCGTGCGGTGATTATAGTAACTACAGTGAGTTAACGTGGTTATTAACCAGAGGCAGTTAAGATAAGGAACTAGGCAATACTGTATTTTCATAAAGTGGTGAGATCAAAAGCAAAGCAAATTATTGAAATGACAACCATGCGCCATATACCATACAAGAAATATTCCAACCTCCCTAGCCCATCTTCCTTGCCTACTCTTAACGAAAGTTTTCACCCAAAAGCCCTCAAACAGTCTCCTTTTCAATCCTCCACCCCAATCAGTTTCTTCTTACTTCCACTTCCTATGTATACTTCTCTCCTGTCATAACTTATTGATGAAAAGAACCTCTCGATGAAATCTTAGAAAAAATATTCAGCAGTACATAATTATCAGAGGCAGAGCTGGGAGTGTAAAACACCCGCACCTACCAGTTTGCCTAAGAGCCAAGACTTATATTTGCCCTGTAACCTATTGCTCTTAAAACTGAATTAATTCTTGCACCATTCTACGAAGTTCGCTTCTAATTGGATAAAATCGTTTCAACTGACCTCTTCTGTGACCTTGGCATCTGAATGATTCTTTTTAAAATCGAATCACTTTATCCATGCCTTATCCTGATTCCCTCCTCGATTTTGGTCTATATCGAATTAAAACTGTTTATGTTGATCTTGCCATCTTACCTACTACGAAGTAACCTATGGTCGAGATCTGATCAAAACTGTTTTAGTTATATTGTTCATATACAACCACGTGGGCTGAAATTTGACCTTGTTCTGTGACCTTAACTTCTGATCAAGTGCTCTCAAAATTTAATACATTTGTTCTTGCATCATCCTTAATATTCCCATAAAGTTTAAATAGACTTTAAAAAAATGTAATTGACCGTGCAAAGTCAGTTTTGGCTTATCCTTGTTATTGTGACGGTTTTTAACCTATCGTTAAAAATTCACCTTCACCTGCCTCTCAACACTTCCACTAAACTTGGTTCAAACCGGATGAACGTTGTTTTCAGTTTCACATGACATGCTGTGTGATGGAACTCTTACTGTCCTGCTTTCTATTTGTTCGCACATTCATCACATCTTGTGGAACCTACGGTATATATTGGTAACCTGACCACTTTTCATCACATAAATTTACATACACTGTAGATATCGAAGGAAATGGCCATCGGGGATACACTGAGGGTAAATTGCAGACTAATAGATTAAACCTACTATCCATTTCAGAGGCGGAGTTGCGCTGTTTATCGCAAATATCTCCTAAACGAATCGTTGGATCAGTATGGTATTTCAACACACTGCTTTTGATATCCGGGCCTAATTTATGACCGTTAAACCATATTGCTATTTATGTTATGTGAGGAGTTTACTCATGAAAAATAACAGAAAGTCGACTAGTCATGTTGACACATTCGAAGGAAAGTGTTGCCCCCCCAACACCCTCCCAAACTATTCCTTAACTACCCCTACTTCTCCCCCTTCTCGTCCTCGTTATCCCTCCTATTCTCCCCGAGCTCCTCGCCTCCTTCATCACTCTTGTGTCCCTCCCTCATTATCCCAGCACTGTATTATAATGTAAGAATGTTATGTAGTTGTAGACGTATTGATATGATTATTTGCAATGGATGCAAGTCGTCTTTCGCGTAGAAAGTACTGTACATCAGGATGATTACGTACATGTAATAGAAGCTATGCCTATATGTTTGCAGTGTTTATGGTCAACCATTGAAATTAACGAACTACAAACTGTATCACTTGTTGCCTGAACGTTCTCGGAGAATTTATTACTATTATTACAATACTGTGTATTCATCCTAAAATGTCAACATGGTCCAGTTGATATATATTGTTTTACCTGTCTCTATTTATATTATATGATGCGTAATATTCATTAATATATACATTTATTGTAAATACTATTACATACATATTATCTATGCAATTAGAATGAGAAAAGAAAACGGAAGTGCAAAGTTGGGAGAGGGATGGTGTGACTGGGAGTGAAGAGGGAAACGGGGAGGGGGTGAACGCGATATTGGGGGGTAGGGAAGGAATGGTCAGAGGGTTGTTCAGGGTGTTAGTGGAGGAGCTACCCCACACAGTCGCACTCGTCCGATTTTGTATAACACCTTAGATTTGATGACTGGATTAGGCTTAATATCCTTCAGTAAACTCCTAATGTAACATATGTAGCAGTATGGTTTAAGGGTCATAAATTAGGCCCGGATGTCAAAAGTACTGTGTTGAAATATCATACTGATCCAACGATTCGCTTAGGAGATATTTGCGAAAAACAGCGCAACTCCGCCTCTGAAATGGATAGTAGTTAGCAATTCTGTTGCAGGTGCAGGGCGTTGGTGGAATTCGGGCTGTATGACAGATGGATGAGGTTCTCGCAGGCTAACACCTCGTCCTGCCTCAACACGCCCAGAACCATCACCGTCACCACCGTTCTCTCTCTCAACAACTTTTGGGTAACCAACCATCCCACTGGACTACAGAATCAGAGGATAATAGCAGTCACACTAGGACATGTATTCATTTTTCACAGCAGGCTCCCCCCACCTACTCTGTTTGCGAACTTAAATGCCATATCGTATTTCAGCGTTCTCATGGCCGCTTTTGTTAGCCTTAAAAATTTGTGTGTTTTTGTCTCTTATATATTTTTGCGTGTGTTTTTGTTATCTTTTTATACAGACATTCGTTATCATTGTTACATTCAGGTAACTGCTTTTGTTATCTTTCATGCATTCTTGTGGCAACTTTAACTGTTTATACATTATTGTGGCCTCTTTTGTTATTTAATTATTCATCTGTGCTCTCTTATTACCATTTATTCATTCTCGTGTACGCTTTTGTTCTTATATAATTTTTCGTGGCCGCTTATTTATCCCCTCTTGTCTTTTATACATTCTTGTCTGTGCGTTGTGTTTCTTTTATAAAGCTGACATAATTTACATCAGTAACATAATATTATTCAGTCAAAAGCAAAGAAGATTTTTCAGGGAACAGAACAGGATTGGGAACAAAGAGGAATACTTGGCTGCCAAGCACTGAGCTAGAATGGAGGCATATAGGGCAAAATCGGAGTCTCAAAGACTTGCTGGATAACCTATAATGCATTGAAAGGAAAAACATGGTATGTAATGTGGCAAATCTGGGGAAGAGGGAAAAAAGGGATACAAATGAGCAGAGTGAGAAGAATGATGAAGGAAAGGGAGTGGTGGACACGACGAGAATAAAGACATCTAGAGAGTGCATTATAGTCCGTTGCTGAATGAGGAGTTTGACTGGAACAGAGAGGGTTTGGAGTCAGCAGATCCAGTGTTTGACTGATGCTGGTACTGTGAGCAGGGCAATAGGCAGGGTGCAGTAGGGGAAAGTGACAGGTGTATCTGTGTTGAATACTGAAATGCTGAAGGCCTCAGGAGATACAAGAGTGGGCTTAGTTACTAAGTTAATAAATACGATTAGATGTGAGTGTGTTGTCTCAGATGACCGGCTGAAGTGTTTGATTGTAAATGTGTACAAGGGGAAGTTGATTCCTTGGAAAGAGAAGTTATAAAGACAAAACTTTTGGGCCGGATAATGAAGGTAACGGAGA
The DNA here is from genome assembly GCF_032717465.1 of Coenobita brevimanus. Taxonomy (NCBI): domain Eukaryota; kingdom Metazoa; phylum Arthropoda; class Malacostraca; order Decapoda; family Coenobitidae; genus Coenobita; species Coenobita brevimanus. The sequence goes on along the minus strand of NC_136961.1, from coordinate 25,812,407 downwards.
GAGTCTTAAAAGATATGATTGGGGAAAGAGTGAATAATGATGAGGTGCAGTTCGCGTTTATGCCAGGCAAAGAGACCACTGATGCCTTATTCACTGTTCGACAGCTGCAGGGAAAATACATAGGAAATGAAAGGGAGCTGCACTTTGTTTTTGTTTATTTGGGCAATGAGAAAGCTTGGGATCGAGGAGTGGCTAGTTAGAGTGTTATGTCTCTGTATGTGGGTGCTCGCACCCAGATGACAGTGAACAGAGATTTGAATGATGAGTTTTCCGTGAATGTTGACAAGCATCAGGGGTCAGTCTTGAGCTCCTCATTGTTTGTCATGGTGCTTTAAGCTCTCTCACAAGACGTCAGAGATGTAAGCTCATGGGAGATTTTGTATGCTGATGACTAGATGCTGATTACAGAGAATGAAAGGGACGCAAAGGAAAGGTTTAGGAAATGGAAAAACGGAATGGGGCACAGGGGTTTGAGAGTAAATGCAGAAAAACAAAAATGATGATATCTAGGGCTGGTGGCAGTACTGTCAAAGCAGAGCGTGAGTGGTCATGTGCGGTTTGCCACAAGGGTGTCTGAAGTAACTCCATATTGAGCAGAATTTGTTATAAATGGGTGCATAAGAGGTGTAATGGTATTAGAAGTAAATAGAGATAATGCTGATTTCGTGTGTGTGCTGTGTCGGGGAGAGCGTGTAAAGAATGTTAGGCGTAAATGGATTGATCATCCTGGTGAGTCCCTTGAGTGTGTGGAAGAGTTTTGTTATATGGGGGACAGGTTATGTGCTGGAGGGGTACTGGACAAGGACTGGTTGCAGGAAGTTCAGAGAGATGTTGCCTCTCCTGACACTGAGAGGGCTCTCCCTCCGTGCTAAGGGATATTTGTATGCAGCATGTGTTAGGAGTGTAATGTTGTATGGCAGTGAGATCTGGGTAATAAATGAAGAGGATAATCGTAGACCCAAACGTACGGAAATGACTATGATTAATTGGATGTGTAATGCTTCCTTGAATGCAGGGCTTGGGCGGGGGCTAGGTTTACGACTGGCGAGTAGAGTGAAAGGCTAGGACTAGAATGTATTGGTTTTGTGATGAGGAGGAGTAGACTGAGATTGGCTTGGGGATGTAGAGAGGATGGAGAATGACTGTTGGGTGCGAAAAGTGAGAAGTCTTAACGCTGGGGGTAGGGTTGTGTGAGGCAGTATCATATGCAAACCAGAAAAGTGCACAGCAAACACATACCTCCACCAATGCCATTGCCATTAAAAGGTTCCGGATCCGAATCCATGGATACAGGATCCGGATCTGAATCCGCCTGAAAATTCGATAAATTTTGTTCTTGGACAATGGCCCACCTTCTCTCAAAATTTTATTGAAATTCACTGAGAAATTTTGAAGATATTGTGGTGGATACTCTGGATCTGGATTCGTAGCTGACCCAAAATTTCATCGTTTAATCCTTGGGCTATGGCCCATCCTTCCACAAAATTTCATCAAAATCTGTTTATAACGTTTTGAATAATCGCGGATCCAGATTCGTGGGGTTATGATCCGGACCCTGATCTGCCTCAAAATTTAATCAATTCTTTCTTTGTCCATGGCGCACCTTTTCACAGAATTTCATTGAGAACTTTCTGAGATATTGTGCCGGACACTCCTGATAAGGCCCAAAATTTAATAATTTCTTCCTTGGGCCATGGCCCTCCCTTCCACAAAATGTCAGCAAAATCTGTTTATAACTTTTTGTCTGCTAACAGACAAACAAACAACAAACCAATGGGGGGTAAAGCATAACTTTCTGTGCGGAGGTAACAACAGTGCAGGAAGTTTCGGAATGCTGCCCTCTGTCATTAGGGCCGTTCCAACATCCACTTCCCTACCTGGTCTCTCTTTTATAACCCCATCCATATACAGATTGAACAACCATGAGGACATGACACATCCCTGTTTAGTGCACCATTCAGATAGAAAAATTTGCTCAGTTTACTATCCATTTGCACTGCAGCCTTAGCACTCCTCACGACATTCAACAGCTTTCCATTTATTCCAAACATTCTTCATATTTTCTAAAGCCTCTTCCCTTCCTAATTCCTCCCTGTTCTTTATCAACTGATTCTTCTGTTATCTCCCTAACTGTCAATAAGTAACCAACCATCTACTTTCCCTACTGCACAAAGACAAAAGCCCCTGTCGTTACCACATACTTCATTTTCCCTTTTTCCTTTGTACAGGGGAATAATTGTACCTGACTTCTAATCCTCCGGAACTCTACCTTCCTCCCCAGGCCAGTCTGCACATCTTCCATATCCATTCTACTACTACCTCTCCCCCATGCTTCAGCATTTCACCACACACTCCATCAATTCTTGGGACTTTTTGCATTTTGAATTTTTTCATTGCTTCCACTCTTTCCTCATACTGATTTCTTCCTCCCATCTCACCTCCTTCCTTCTCCCAGTCATTTCTCAGCCACTTATACTTGCATTACTTTCATTCTCTGTGTTTAACAGTCCCTTAAAATGTCTTCTTAACCAGCTCACGTATTCTACCCTACGTTGATGCAGTTGGTTTCTTAAGGATGGCATATTGATCTTTTCCTCGATGTTTCCTTGTCATTACCGTTATTTTCAGTTCGTATGTTCAGATGATATCAGATATTTAGCCTCGGAACATCAAAAACTATATTAATGAACGTAAGATATCATCAGACCCTATTTCCGTGGTACTTTTTTTTTTTTATCTATTGCACAATCTCCCACAAAAAGTAGGGCTACCGGCCCCCTGGAGCCAAAGTTTCTGCAATGCACATAATGCGACACACATGGCAGGTTTGATAGGGTTCGTATTTTTGACAGTGGTCTGCAATTTTCTCTCTGTTTTCGTAGACCTCATAATAACTATATATGCAGCAAACTACTTACTCTCATATCAGACAACAAACTAAAGTAATTTTTTATTCCGTATGTAAAGCCATTACCGTTACTTGTAGGCCATGTGATTTAGACACTTTAATGTTCGCTGGGATGCCAAGTAACAGTTTAACGTCCCCATGGTTCCATGAACCAAGCTAACTGTCGAACTGCTTGGAACACAGAATATGACAGATGAATATTATCTAATGTCGCATTCATCTGCAAGTGCTCAAGGGTGTATTAAAATGCCATGGCAGATAACAGCGCTCCACAAATGTGAACAAATTCTCTTCATCGGAGGTAATATTTGCTGTTTCTTGTGGATTTTAATGAGCTGAATTCAAGCATGACAGTGACAACAGCTGATTGGCTACTGTATCTAAGATATTCAGTCTTTTATATTTCACATTTATGTCCATAATGCCGACAGTACAGTGTTAATCATAAATTTCAAACCAGTGCATTTCTAACTGTTAGTGATATGTTTACATGAATATATTTGATGTGCCATGTATATAAAAGAGTTATTATGTATCAGTGAATAGTTCAGTAACTACTCAGCTTCTGCAATGCACTGATGGGTTTATCTCTCAATGTATTCATGAAAATGGAGCATCCCTGATCACTGGTCACTGCCCAACAATAGTCCACAAGAATTGGTGGGCATCTTTTGCCTTGATGCATATCTCCATTGCAACAGTGCCCCAGTGAAATCGCTCGCCATTGTTGTTGTTCAGTACTCCACAGTTTTATGGAAAGAAATCAAGAAGGGAGTGCAAAAAATGTATCTTAACTGACAAGTTGCAGACAAGCTCACTGTACTGTATGTCATAAGGAGGTTTTCCAACAACTCCCTGTAGTTGTCTTCCTTGTTGTTTCCAAGGCGCCTTCTTGTTACCAGTTTGAAGGCTTGTCAAGCATCCTTTTCTTTGCCACACAGTGCATTGTCAAAAGCATCATCTCGGAGTTCACGAATCTGAGGACCAACAAAAACACCTTCATTTATTTTTGTTTGACTTAACCTGGGGAATTTCATGCAAAGGTACCTGAAGGCCACTTGGGTTTTGTCCATTGCTTTTACAAAGTTCTTCAAGTGCAAGGGTGGTAACAAGATCCTACTTGATTCCATAAGTGGTGAATAGAAAACTTTTTCCTCCCTGACTCCAGTTGAAGCAGCCATCTCTCTTGATGTTGCGAGACTCTCTTGTACAACTATCCCATTCACAAAGAAAACAGTAATAATTTATATATCCACTCTGCAAATCGGGCAAAATGACAATAACCTTTACGTTACTGCAGAGCTGCCACTGATGTAGATCGTAGATAATGCACCTCATAAGTTGTTAAATGTTGTCATAAGTTTCCAACTGCACGACCTACTGGAATGGATGGCAAAACATTGTCAATCTGTATCAGAATAGCTTTAAGGCTCATCTTCTATGAGACTGTGAAAAGCCTCTGCTCAAGTGGATTATGAAATATGCTGAGTTGTGCCATCAGACCATGGATGTTGTTACAGGCTACAAGATCACCTTCCATGAAGAACTGGACACGATTCCTTTGGTGATCACAGAACAAGAAAACCCTAGCATCATCTGCCAGGAGATTCCATTGTGTAGTCTTGGGCCCAACAACTCTGCCTTGCTCTTGGACATTTTTAGATTTCTTAGTCCTCACAAGGTCATTCAGTTCACCTCATGTTATTCGATGTGTTCAGTGGAAGCGGATGGGGCAAAAACTGGGTCAAGTGACCTTGATGGTTCGGAACTAGATGTTTCACAGTTCCCCTTTTCCTGGTCTGATTCAATTGAGAAAGATTCTGGTGCTTCGGGAACAGGCAAACTATCCCCGTGGGGTACTGGGCGAATAACTGGTGGAATGTTTGCAAATTGCACAGTCCGTTTCCTCTTCTTTCACAAAGCTTTTCCGATTGGGGCACCACACACAAGTATTTTGCTATAACTATCTGTTGGTATTCTCCAAGTCATTGGTACAGCCAACAACAAGGATTTCCTTTTCTTGATATACCACTGGGGGAGATTTGCTGTACAAATGTTGCGGCATATATATGGAGTCCAGCACTTGTTTGGATCTTCTATATTGCAGGCAAAATATAGGTTGTAAACCTTTTTAACCACAGTGGTAATACTGTGCTTTTGTGACGCAAATGTCACTTCATCACAGATATAACAGACAATATCTGCTCTGTTCAAACAAGTAAAAGGCATCACTGTACGCTTTAGCTAGGAAGAAATATGTCCGTCAGCAAAATCAAACAGTAATATACAAATGAGACTGACACCATATGATTTGCAGGGTTTATACAGTATATGGCAAAATATTCAGTGATGTAACCCGACTAATGATTGCATTACCAGTGACGTCTGAGAATGATATAGTGCAGTGCATGACACACCACCAATTTCAGATTGCATCATGCATTATCTTGGCAAAACAACTAAAACTGTCCAAACTCAGTAAAATATTTATTTACTCATTCAGTCAAATATCTGTTCGTGTTTTGATCATTTCTGATTAGAAATAAGAACCAAGTTCAATTATTACTAAATCAACCGACGCAATTCAAAAGTGAATGGTCGTAGATACTGAACAAATGGAATATCTTAAAAATAAGCCAATTAGACATTTTTTTAGCAAAATTTTCGTTCTCAGTTATTTAAAGTGAGTGAAGTTTGATTATTTTTGTCTCGGAAGCATATTGGCTGTAGACCATGACAACATAACAATGACATATATTGTATAACAGTATAACAGTATTATTATAACAATATTATTTCCATATTAAGTGACATAGTCTATTAGAGGTTTGTCTGAGGCATGAATCGGAACAGAGTAGACTGTAGCACCAGTCGAGCAGGGCAGTACTCCCGAGGTGGATGGTAAGCTGATGACAGGGAGTGCTGGAGCTCCCGTTTCATCAGCCCTCAGGACTAGTTCCTGACCATCCCCCTTTGCTGAACTTTTTCAGTGTCTCAGTTACACAGAGAGTAGGCCAGCATGCTCTCCAGTACAAATTTCTCTATCTTCACCAAACTACATGCACAGTACACACTACACTTCCTATTCAAAATTTCCCAAAAATGGCGTCGTTTTATCAAGCCTCGGAGTCCCCAGGGGGGGGGGGACCATAAATGCCCCCACCATCTGCCCCTCTCCCGGTGACGACTCAAGGTGCCTGGAACCACTGTCTGACTCTCTTCTTCTTCATTTCTGCAACATTCGCGGCCTTTCCTCTAACTTTCGCCCTGTTGAGCACCACCTCTCCTCCTCTAAACCTCACCTTCTTTTTCTAACGGAGACTCAGCTGTCTGAGGCAACTGACAGCAAACCCTTTTCTGTATCCTCCTACTTTCTCTATACTCATTTCAAAGCCAAAGGTGGCTGTTGTGTATATATACGCAACGACTTATCTTGCTCTCGTGTTCCTGAACTTGATTCTTCTGAATTCTCCACACTCTGGCTTCGGCTTTCCTGTCATTCTCTGACTACATATATCTGTGCTGTTTACTTATCCCCTAATTCTACTGACTATCAAAAATTCTTCGACTATCTTACTTCTACGATGGAACACATTCTATCCATTTCTCCTTTCTCTGAAATCTCCATTCTTGGTGATTTCAATGTTCACCACCACCTTTGGCTCTCCTCTCCTTTCACGGATCCACCTGGTGAACAAGCCTACATCTTTTCTATCCTTAATGACCTAGAGCAGCTTGTACAGCACCCTACCCGTATCCCTGACCGCCTTGGAGAGAGCTCCAACATACTTGACCTCTTCCTCACAACTAATCCTTCTGCTTACTCTGTTAATCTTTTCTCTCCGTTGGGCTCCTCCGATCACAACCTTATTACCTTAACCTGTCCTATCACTCCGGTACGGCCTGTGGACCCTCCAGGGAAACGTCGTCTGTGGCATTTTGGAGCCGCAGACTGGGAGGCCCTCAGGCAGTACTTCTTTGATTTTCCCTGGAATGATTATTGCTTCCATGGCCGTGAGCCATCCGAGTGTGCCATGCGCATTACGGAAGTTATTCTCTCGGGCATGGAAGCATACATTCCTTTCTCATATCCTTTGACTAACGCAAGAAAGCCTTGGTTTAATCACGCTTGTTCTAATGCTGTCCGCAACAAGGAGAGGGCCTACAAAAGGTACCGGAGCCAACCCACCCCTGAATCACATCATCTTTACGTTTCTGCCCGGAATCGTGCTAAGTCTGTTCTTCGCTCTACTAAAAATAATTTCATCCATACTAAATGCTCTCAACTCTCCAACTCGAATTCTTCCCGCTCCTTCTGGCATCTTGCCAAAAATCTTTCTAACAACTTTACCTAATCATCCTTCCCTCCTCTTTTCTACTGTGATGGTTCTGTAGCTATTTCTTCTACTGATAAAGCAGATCTCTTCGCACAGACTTTTTCCTCCAATTCTACCTTAGACGATTCCGGTGCTGTTCCTCCATCACTTCCCCCCTCTGACTTCCTCATGGCTGACATTAAAATTTCTTCAGTTGATGTATTTTCTGCCATCACTGGCCTCAGTACTAACAAGGCATATGGGCCTGATGGGGTCCCTCCTGTTGTTCTCAAGAACTGTGCTTCTGTGCTTACACCCTGCCTAGGCAAACTCTTTTGTCTTTGTCTGTCAACTTGTACCTTTCCTTCTTGCTGGAAGTTTGCTCTCATTCAGCCAGTCCCAAAGAAGGGTGACCACTCCCAACCCTCCAACTATCGTCCAATTGCTTTAACGTCCTGTATTTCAAAAGTTTTCGAGTCAATTCTTAATAGAAAAATTATAAGGCATCTTTCCTATTACAACCTTCTTTCCGATCGTCAGTATGGGTTCCGTCAGGGACGCTCCACTGGCGATCTTCTCACCTACCTTTCAGACTCCTGGTCATCCTCCTTTCGGGACTTTGGCAAAAGCTTTGCCATTGCACTTGACATCTCAAAGGCTTTCGATCGAGTCTGGCATAAATCTTTAATTTCCAAACTGCCCTCCTACGGTTTCTATCCTTCTATCTGTGCCTTCATCGCTAGCTTCCTTTCTGGTCGTTCTATAGCCGCTGTTGTAGACGGCCATCGTTCTTCTCCTAGATCTATCAACAGTGGTGTTCCTCAGGGCTCTGTCCTATCACCAACTCTCTTCCTTTTATTCATCAATGATCTTCTAAGCTGTACATCTAACCCTATCCACTCATACGCTGATGACTCCACCCTTCACCTTTCCATTCGGTTCCCGCAACGCCCATCTCAACAGTTACTTCAACAAACAAGGGATGAGGCTATGGCACACCTAATGTCTGACTTGGCTCGTATCTCTGACTGGGGTAAAAATAATATGGTTGTCTTCAATGCATCTAAGACTCAGTTCTTACACCTATCAACCCGACAAAATCTTCCACAGGTATACCCACTAATGTTTAATAATATTCAGCTTAATCCTGCATCATCCTTGAACATGCTTGGGGTTTCATTTACTCGGGACTTATCTTGAAAAGATCATATTACATCTCTTGTAAAATCTGCTTCCAAGAGATTGGGTGTGCTAAGCCGACTCCGCTCTTTCTTTACCCCTGCACAATTGTTGACTCTATACAGGGGTTTTATCCGCCCCTGTGTGGAGTACAACTCTCATGTGTGGGGAGGCTCCCCACATACAGCTCTTCTCAATAGGGTGGAGTCAAAGGCGTTTCGTCTCATTAACTCTCCTCCTCTTACTGACTCCCTTCAACCTCTGTCTCTTCGCTGCACTGTTGCATCTTTATCTCTTTTCTATCGCTACTTTAATGGTCACTGCTCCTCTGAACTGTCTGCTTGCATTCCTCCACCTCTACGACGGGCGCGTAGCACCCGTCTGGCAGCAAACTCTCATCCTTTTTCTGTCCAACTCTCTAATGCAAGAGTTAACCGTTACTACCAGTCTTTCATTTATGCAAGAGGTCAGCTCTGGAACTGTCTCCCTCTGTCTGTATTTCCTGCTGCCTATGATCTCCAGTCTTTCAAACGCAGTGTGTCCAGGCATCTCAAAATGATCGGATCTTGAATTTGGCTCTATATTATATTTTGTTTTTCTCTTGGAGGGAACTGTTACTGCGGGCTCATGGCCTTTGGTTCCTTCTTCCTCGCATAAAAAAAAATATATATATATCACCCATGGGTTTTACAGTCCCCATAAAGACATCACAAAAATCATGAGGCATTGTCATAGCCTTTCACGAAATTGGCTTACACCTACTGATATCTTTCGCTGTCTTATAGCATTACTCAACTAAAGATGGGCACTATGACACACAGTAGTTAAATCATGTATCTATATACTAGGACTGGCAGGCCTACCAACATAATCTCGGGGCATACAATTACTGTTCTGAAGGCTGTATAATTGTGTCACGTTGTCTCGATGAGAAAAGTGGCCAATATTATTATGTGAGGTTTTACACCTATCCCGTTTTGGCTTACTTTTATTCTTTTTGTTTTCTTCTTTCCTCAGTGACCAACTTTGGATTATGTTAGAATTTTTCACCTTCAAATACATGGACTGCGATGCATGCATGCGTGTACAGTAATGTCCTTTGGCAGAGAAGTCGGCTGGGCATGAAGCATTAGTGTGTAAGAAGTGGGAAGAATGGCTGTAGGTAAAACAGGGTTATGTCAGCGTGTGTGCTACCTCCAGGGTTGTTCAGTCTGTACTTGGGTTTATCCCAAAGACTTCGGAAGGTTCCCCAGTGGCGAAAAAGATCCCTTCGAGTTTGCCAGAATAAAAAGGGATAATTTCTTAACCCTCACATCTCGGGCTTTTACATCTGCGAGTAAAATCGTCGGCATCGACCAGAATAAAATACTAGTCACTCCCTGAGGTTTAAGGCTTAAGGCTGAGAAATGTTGAGAAATTATAAAGGAGGTAAAAAACTGGAGATGAGCGAGATATGGAAATAAATTATCCACGATGCCAAGAAACCGTAGAGTTTATCCGGAAAATCGTAACTGCTGAGAAAGTTGAGTAACTGTAGCTGAAATGAACAAAATTTACTTGAAAGGCAGAAAAGAAGGAAGGTTTCAAAGAAGCCATGAGGTGTGAAAAGGAGATATGGATATATATAATGATGGAATCAGAGAGAGAGAGAGAGAGAGAGAGTGAGAGATGTTGCAGAGTATTAATACTTGTTTTTTTTTTTTTTTTTTTTCAGGGAATGTTCGTGGTGTTTGGCTTGGGATGTGTGATAGGCGTCCTCGTATTTGTGATGGAGAACACTGTGACTTACGTTTTTTCCAAATGATATACCGGTAACAATGAATTAATGAATCTGGCACTGGATGGAATGATGCAAACCTATATTTCTTATTTCGGTAGCTATTGTACAGAGTCTGTAATAAAGAAAAAAAATAGCTCAAGGTAGTTTCCATATCCTCTTATATACTGTAGCCATTAGCCGTGTGTGTGTGTGTGTGTGTGTGTGTGTGTGTGTGTGCATTTTGGGAAGCCGAAACTACACATTCAAATCGCACCAAAATTGGCACAAATATCGCAAAAAAAATCGCCGATGTGAAAAAAACTTGGTCCCATCACGATTGAAAAACTTTTACTATATTTAATGAGCGATCACATTTTGACCCAAAAACGCTGCTCCCGAAGGCCGGCATAGGATATCCGTAGAATTTTTTGTCCAGAGGTAGAACTAAAATCAACTGCAGCAGGAGCCGTGTGTCGGTGTGTGTATTTTGGACTTGCGTTCGGACAACTTGGGTTCCATTCCCGAAGCTGCAAATAACACGATCAATTGGTCGGCTGCAAAATATCCAAGTGACAACGTTACACTAGAACAGCACATAAATGCGAAAGCCCTCCCCAGGAGCAAGTGCGAGGGGCCTGAAGGGCCCACGAGCACTTGTTATCAACTATATTAATGGTTGTGTCACACGGTTACCTGGCATTAGTCTGGGTAAAGTTGCTGAGGGAAACTGCTACTTTTGTGAAAGGGATAACTAATGGGAAGAAGTTCATTTTCCATGTGTGGGTGAACTTTATCCACAGGTTTTCTTATCCCTTCAAAACTAGGGCTTGCTGCATCCGAGACTTAGCAGGGAAGGTATTGTCAGTAAATATCGCCCTTACTTTAATGAATGAAAACTGTGATTCCACTCTTGGTGCACAGTGCCACCACGTATAGGCTTCTCATCAGCGTCTGGTAATGGGAAATGCAAAACTAATGTTGCACATGACGAGAAATGCTCCTTGCATGGATCGTTTATATTATGGTTACTGCCCCCCACACCCTGGTACTGCTCATTGTCCCTTGGTTCCTCTCCCACACTTCCCTGTTTCTTGCCTATCTACTGGTTTAGTTGTGGATAAGAGATCCACTTCAATATGCTAACAGGAAAACGGATAATACTGAGTTCTCTTAACACACAACACTAACAAAAAAGCCAAATTCAAGATCGGCTCATTTCGAGATAACATGGACACAGGCTTTTAAGAGTGGCAGAGGAATATATTCCTCACTGAGGAAGACAGTTCCAGGGTTGACCCATATCGCACACATGGATAACTGAACAACGGTTAATTCTTGCTTTAGAGAAATGGACAGAAAAGGTGTGAGTGAGGGGTTAGATGAGTGCTCTGAACTCGCCAAAAGGGAGGAGTGATACAAGCAGACAGTTTTAGAAGGGCGATGTACAGGGAACAACCCTCCAGCAGAACCTTATTAGAGCAGCATGCCTGAGGTTCCCTCTAAAACTTATGAAGATGAGTGACTTTTGAAATGAAGAGATTCGGAAATGGACTAGTGTCCTCATTCTTACTTACGTTTCAATCACGAGTTACCTGAGAGCCATACTTCATAGTTGCATCCTACCTCAGAGCACTTACGGCAATGGCGCAGCCAGGGGGGGGGGGAATTGTAATCCCTCCCCCCCTCTGCCTTTGACTCTGAGGTCGAAATTCCAATAAGCGCCTAGCATCATGGGGAACCATCACTGTTTCCGCCCATTTGTGGAAAGAACATGGAAATATCAGTGAGATTATTTCATACAGTTCCATGTTTCAACAATGAATGTTATGCGCATACTTGAACGAGAGACAAACATAAAATAATTTTTAGCATGTGGTGACTAGTGAGATGGGCAGTTGGCTCCCTCCCCCCCTTTGGACAAATCCTGGCTGCGCCACTGACTTACGGAGTGAATTCACCCTCTTGTTTAGACCATAGAGCCATAGTTCATACAGTCATCAGGCATTGCCAGGCAAGACTCATACCCCACTTAAACCTGCACATATGGTGAGGACGTCCCAACTCTCCTGCGACCCCTCGTTGCTAGAAGTCAGCACTAGGTGCACCTCACATTCCGTGGCACAACACTGGGATTTTGAGGGTACTGTGAGGGAAGTATTTCGTATGTGTTTAAATTTAAATTTTGGAGAGAGAGAGAGAGAGAGAGAGAGAGAGAGATTCATCCTTCCATCTACTCATCCATCCATCCTCAAATTTTGGCACCCAATCAGTGCATCCTTTTAACTGTGGTAAGACTGAAATCCTGTGGCCAGGGTGATAGAGTAATGGGTGACTAATCCTACTTTCAGGCATAAATCAGGGTATTCAGGACGGATCCAGAGTCATTCACCCCACACGGTAGGCAGCTCGGATATGTGGTGTTCTGTGTATCGTATATGTTAGTTAAGGGTGATTGGGTGATAAAATGAAGTGGATGGACGATTATGTAAGAGTATTTGGTGAGAGAATTTGTGTACTGATTGCATACAAGAGGTATCTGGTGAGCAAATGAGGGCATTCAAGTTTTTCCCTTATTCCCGGTCGTTTTAGTTTTGGGGATGAGTCTGACCACCATGAATGACTGAGAGGGTTGTGCTCCCTGAATATCACATTAAGAATGAGAGTTAATTGTACAACATCTGCTAAGATATCAAAGCCATATCTACCATCCTTTCACTTTATAAGTTTTTTTTTATTATGTGAGAGGGCTGACTCCCCGAAAAATCATGGTTGGAAAACTGCACATAATGGAAGGTCTTTGAAGTAACCGTACGAACTGACCTGGGATGTTCTATCCAGTTCTTTCACCTAACTCTGATTACATATTTTTTTAAGGGGGGGGGGATCTGACCCCCTAAGAATTACTTGGGATTGAGATTTTCTGGGTCATACTCCTCGAATACTGCATTACGGATGAGAGTTCTTTGTACAACATATCGTATCCCAATTTTGTAACCTTTATAAGTTTTGAAGGCTGGCTGTCCCCCCCCCCTAAAATAAATGTGTAAAAAAATATATATATATATATATATATATATTGGAGGACTATACAAGGAACCAGATGAGCTAAGCTGAGAAATTTCGATGATATCCCTGTGTTCACTTTTCTGTATTTCTGATTGTTTTTATTTTGGAAAGAGGGGCTGACTCCCCCATGAATCATTGAGGGGTCAGGCTCCCCAAATATCACATTACGGATAAGAGTCCATTGAACAACGTTTACTAAAATAAAAAGATATCTGCCCTCCTTTCACTATTTCTGATTTTTTTTTAATTTCATGAAGTAAGCTGATCCCCACCCCTAAAAGCCGTGGTTGGAAAACTGTATATAGTGGCAGACCTTCCCAATACCAAACAGACTCAACTGGGAAGATATATTCAAAGCCATCAAATAGCCTCGAAAGAGTTCACACACACACACACACACACACACACACACACACACACACACACACACACACGAGAGACAGACAGACAGACAGACAGACAGAAGACGAGTCCGACGTATATTACTGAGTTCTGCTCTGGGAATACCTAAGCTGTATCTATTTATGAGACCAGCTTGTTTACGCTAATTAAAGTGATGATCTAACATAGTAAAATAAGTAGTTAATAGCAAAACAGTGTAGCTAAAATAAGTAAACATCTTTTAATCACTGTCCAAGAATGTGTTGATTACATCAGCTAGACAACACCAAGGCAAGCAGACGACAGAGTGATGCAACATCTGTAAGTTGAGATTATCTTTTCTTTAAGATGGAATCATATTTTGGAAAGAGACCTTTAGATGCTAAGAGAGGAGACAAAGGAAAAAAAAAAAAAAAAACAGGATGAAGACTTCTACCCAGACCTGGTTGAAAAGGAAATTTACAATAAGTTACTTGAAAAAGTAAATAGACTAAAGGGAACTTTTCACATAGAAATCGATGAAATTAAGAAGGCGCTACGGAAACAGAAGGAAAAAAATGAAGAATTAATAAAGAAACTAAACAGAAAAGCCACAACAATAGATGGACTATCAGTTGAGGTAATTTCACTGAGAACGAAGGCTAGTGAAATGGTATGTACAGTTGTCAACCATGAGAGAATTATGGATGATTTCGGAAATGATACGGAGAAAATCAGGCAAGCAAGCAGTCTGATAGACAAAAGTAGTAACACTGGAGAGAAAATAACACAGGTAAATGAAATGGTGAGAAACTGCAAAGACGATGTACAAGCTACATATGCTGAAATTTTGAAAGTAACGAATGATTTTGAAACAAAGGTAAAAGTAAAAGGCGTAAGAAAGGAAGTGAAAGAAAAAAACAACAACAACCCAAAGCTAGTCAGGAAAGCCGTAGAGATTAAAAAATCTATAGTAGTCTGTGGCACAGGTGAAGAAGAAATAAATAATGAAATCTCAAGGGACAAAAAGGAGATGGAAAATATAATGAACACTGAAGCAAGTATCAAAGACTATCTGTGATAAAGATATAAAAATTAAAAGGCTAGGGAAATATGAGAGAAATAAGTCAAGGCCCTTGAAAGTAACCTTCCAGAGTGCAAACACTGCAGAAGAAATATTAAAAAACGCCAACAAACTCATGGAAAAAGAGGAATTGCAAATGATGCCTAACTCAAGAGAAATGAAGAATACTGAAGGAGAAGAGGGAGGAAGCAAAAACAAAACATGAGGAAAGATCAGAGGAAGAGAAAATTTATTTACAAAGTAAATGGATTGCAGGTACGAAAGTCATACATAGCCAGCAGGGAATAAAAAGACGGAAGGCAGTAGACTCAAGCTATGGCAAGTACAATATTCTGGACATAGCCCAGTGAGTTGTTCTTCCTATGGTCAGCCTTTC
This sequence comes from Coenobita brevimanus, assembly GCF_032717465.1. NCBI lineage: Eukaryota > Metazoa > Arthropoda > Malacostraca > Decapoda > Coenobitidae > Coenobita > Coenobita brevimanus. The sequence goes on along the minus strand of NC_136961.1, from coordinate 25,797,359 downwards.
GGTGTATAGTACACAAGATCTGCTCAAACGTGGTAAACAAACACCGGCTTCTAACGTTCGTTGTCTTTTTCAAATAATTACACTTAATGCTTGCCAACTTCACTTTTTTCACAAGTACCGGAGTTATACAATCTGCATTGACACTGAACGCAAACTGAAATGAAACTCCTCTAGTTTCGTCCCCATCCTTATATAAGCTCCCTATGCAATAGAATGATCTATTACATCTTTCGGGAAAGCAACAGTTGCCAACTCGGAGACATCCAAAATATCCAGAGAATTCTTGCATTACATAACACTCTAAATGCTTAAGCATACAAACTGAAATAAAATTACCTAATTTAACAAACAGTCACGTAAATAAACCAATCAATCAATCAATCATTTCCTGTGGCACCCTCGGGGATGCAAAGGGCCTCGATGAACTCACACCACCACATGCTATCTTGTGCTAACTCCTCAAGATCTCCCCAACACTCATCTCCAGCTTCCCGTCTCATTGTCCTCACCCACGTCTCTTTTGGCCTTCCTCTACCTCTCCTACCAAGTGCCACCCACCCTGGTGTACCTCGTACTATTCCCTGTCTCCTATACACATGTCCTAGCCACTTCCATCGTGAGAACCTAACATATTCATCGACCGGCTGCACTCCCGTTATTTCTCTAATTCTACTATTTGGTATCCTTTCCCACCACTTAACTCCTAATATTCTTCTAAGTGCTTTTCTTTCAAACACCAAGAATTTATTTTCCATAGTCACTGTGCTGTACCAAGACTCGTGTCCATAAATTAAGATACTCCTAACCATTACCTTATAAAGTTTGATTTTTGTATGCACAGAAAAATTGTTATTATTCCAAATATTTTTAAGCATTCCCATTGCCTGATTAGCCTTCTTTAACCTTTCCTCGAATTCAAAGTTCAAAGAACCATCCTTGGCTAAATAAGTACCTAAATATTTAAACCTATCAACTTGCTTTACAACCATACCTCCAATTACACATTCCTGCGCATTTTCCATATTCATATTGATTATTTCAGTTTTTCCACAATTAATAACCAAACCCACCTTGCGACCTTCACTCACCAAACAGTCCAACACTCTCTGCATCTCTTCTGGCCCATCACAAATCAAAACTATATCATCTGCATAATCTAAATCCAAAAGTTTCCTGTTCTCTCCCCAAAGTATACCTGCACCGGTTTCTGTTCCAACGCGTTTCATAATGTAATCAATGACCAATATAAATAGTAAAGGCGATAGAACACCACCTTGAATTACTCCGGACTTGACTTCAAACGAATCACTCAGACAACCATCAACCATCACTTTACAAAATGTGTCCTCATGAATGTTCATAATGACACTCACAAATAAACCATTATAGAGAAGAAAATAGTACAAAAATATTAATGTATAACTTTACAGAATACCTCCCCTCACAATAGCAGGCTAACTGGAAACTCTTACACCTAACTGAAATATATGAGAAGTACTGAGAACCTTACAGCATTTCCTAACTAGCAAATCCCGCTTCTCAATAGTATTAACAAAGAAAAATCTATATGTCAAAGAAAGACCTGGCAGAAAGTACAATTCAGAGTTTAAGAGAGCATAACTACATAGAATGGAAGAGAACTCTGAAAGAATACTAATAGCTGGAGATTTCAATGCATATATAAATTGGAATTCTCTCGATGCAAGGAGCCATGAAAGCTATTGGTATCAAAAGCTCCTAGATCTTGTGCAAGAGTTTTTCCTAACACAACATGGAAACACCACAGAAAGAGGACTTGATGATCCATTAGTACTGGATCTTACATTTATTAGGCAAGAAAATTATATTGACAATATAATGTATCAGACTCCATTCCACAAAAGTGACCATGCACTACTAAACTGCAACATCAGGATTGCATATGACACAGTTAACAGAAATGAGAGTTAAAAAAAGAGCCTAAACTACAAAAAGGGCAACTACCATGACCTAAAGTTCTTCTTAAAAAAAGAATGGGGAAAAGAGCTTACATGACAAGATTTATATACAAATATCAGAAAATGATGTACAGTAAGAGTAAAGTAAAGCAGAAAAACGAAAAACACATGATATTCAAGGAATTCTTAGGTAAAGGTAAACTACCTCATATTTGGAAGAAAGCAAACGTTGTTCCCCTATTCAAGACTAAAGGGAAATTACTCATCATGGAGAGAAGTGACTGGCAGAGTTCCACAGGGCTCAGTGCAGGCACCAGCTACGTTTTTAGTATATATAACAGTGTTGTAGTCAAGACCAGATCCTCCGAGACCAAGACCATGACCAGACCCTCCGAGACCAAGACCAAGACAAAGACCAAGAATTTATGTGTCTGCTGAATGAATGAAAAGTAGCCGCAGCCTTCAGGTGCTGCACTGCTGGTTAGTTTTCACGGGCGTCTCGGCCCCTCGAGTGAGTGCACTAGTACCCTAATCACCCAGTTGCAGATTATGTATCGATGCGATACTCAACACCTTTTAAACGAATTTAAGTTAATTATCGCACATGATTGAATGACGTGGAGGAGTTTCTGGGAAGACAATTACTAAGAAGAATGAAAGAGAGAAGAGGGCAATGGGGATAATTCCCGGGGCTAAAACTCAAGAGTATGGAGGGATCAGGGCCCAGACCAGGACTGTTACAATTTTGCAGCTTTTTCTGGACCGTGTCAAACGTTTTCCAGGCACCCCAGGGCGCGGTAATAGCTCTCTATGGCCCTGCACACTGATGTTACGGCTTTTGAAAGTTTTTTAAGCTTTTAAACTATTGAACTTACGGTTTTGAAGTTATAATGTACGGTGTTCCAGACTCTGTCAGTGCCATCGTACTCATGGATAGCTGTATCTTCCTCATGCAAAAGCAGGTTTTCGGAAGACTAAATTTTCGCACTTCTCTCCGAGCTTTACCTGTGCCCAAACGTTCCTTACACAACATATTCATCTTTCGTTTCTCGTGAACAGTCGAGGGGGACTACCTATTTTTCAGGATAATTACACAAGAAACCGAAGGGGTTTTGGAACAAAGAGTTGGGAAGCAAAAAATATTCATAAATATAAACTATACAGTTTACATCCATAAGTGCTTCAAATATTTCTTATGGTCGTACCCACCATTTGTTTAAGAGAACAGTTTTCACTAAATTTCCCACTTGAAAGGGGCTCTCATTCGAGTCTGCTCACTGTCCTTCTTGCTACTACAGATGATCAATCGGCCCCCTGGTGGCCGAACCACTTTAGTGGGGGTAGAAATGCCACTGGCCACATGGCCATGGCCCCCCGTTCATAAGTGAATAAGTTGTATGAAATACGAGGGAGGCTGTGAAACACTATAAAATATTCTGATTTTTTCTTAAAAGGTCACAGAAGTCACTGCAGGCCTCGGTGATAGCAATCTAGAAGCTCTGAAGGGTCATAACTCGAAAGGTTGGAAGCCACTGATGTCTGACTTGGCCCCCATCGCTCCAAAATCCTGGCTATGCCTCTGTAGGGGAGGAAATACATTTGCGAAATTTAATATATGTGAACAACTGAACATCTACGTAGAATATTTCTGCGTTCATTGCTTCATTGGCATGAAGAAACAAACATAAGAAAACAAATATTTTTGTGGTTACATTTTCCGAGGGAACTAGCTAAACCTGTGGTGTACGTGTATGAAGGATGCGGGGACTGAATACACCATACACGTATATGAAGTACACGGAGGTGAACAGAGCTGCAAACATGCGTGCGTGTAAGCAGAGAATATCACTGTGATAATGATCTCGTTATGCATACTCACTCGACTCACACGTACTATATCGGCTCTCGCAGAGCTCATCTCATGCATCATCACCGTGGCACTAGCCGGGCAGTATCTATGGACAGTACAACGCTGTATGGCGCGCTGTGAATCGAATCAGCCATGATTTTTCTCCGGGTATGATCATGAATTCTGACCTTCCCTACTCCGCGATGCACTCTGTAATGCTGGTCTCGACCTGGTCTCGAGCCAAAACTCCAACACTAGAAGTTTCGAGACGAAGAGCAAGTCCAAGACCACATCAAACGAGACCAAGATCAAGACCAAGACCACATCAAACTGAGCTCGAGACCAAGACCAGTCTCGAGACCTACAACACTGATATCCTTATCTCTCCATGTATCTACACAGGCTCCTCTCTAATAACTTATTTCCACTGCTCTCACTCTTGACCTGTGTCCTTCCAACACCGTCCAAGCTTCACTTCCATACGTTAGAGTTGGTATCACAATACTGTCATGTAGTAAATATTTCACTTCCATGCTCACTTCCCTGTTTCTTATCACTCCTTTCAAGGAACCAGCAACCTTTCTCTCTTGTTGTACCCTTTCAGGCACTTCACCCTCCAAACCTCCATCCTTACTCATCACAATATCCAAGTACTTAAATGTACTCAAATTTTCCATTGCCTCACCATCCAACATCACTGTACATTCACTGACTTCACTCTCTCAAAGACCACCACTTTACTATTCCCTATATTCACCTTTAGATTCTGTTTCCTACACGCTCTCCCAAACTCATCCACCAAGCCTTGAAGCTCCCCTTCGTCTTCACTTAACAATACAGTATCATCTGCAAACAACAGTACAAGGTGTTTCCAAACATTACCCTTTCTCTCTAGGGCCACTCCAACATCCACTTCCCTACCTTTACCTCTTTTATTACCCTATCCATGTACAGATTGAACAACCATGGAGACATGACACATCCTTGTTTCAACCCAACCTTGAAAGAGAAAACTTCACTCAGTTCACCATCCACACGCACTGCAGCCTTAGCACCATCATACATACTCTTCACAGCATTCAGCAACTTCCCATCTACTCCATATATTCTTAATACTTTCCACAATTCTTGTCTATCCACCCTGTCATATACTTTCACCAAATCCATGAAGGCTGCATACAACTTCTTTCCCTTCTCTAGAAACTTTTCCACTAAAGATCTAAGAATGAATATCTGATCCACACAACCTCTTCCCTTCCTAAAGCCTCCCTGTTAATCTCCAACAAATTCCTCTGTTATTTCTCTAACTCTGTCAATAAGTATCCTACCATACACTTTCCTATTACACAAAGAAGACAAATGCCCCTATGATTACCACTAACTTCTTTTTCCCCTTTTCCTAAGTACAAGGGAATAATTATACCTGTCATGTAATTAAGTTTGGTAAAAATGAAAAAGAGTAGACTGGGATCATAAGTTAGGAATTTCAGCCCTACTCATGTCAGAAAGGGCGAAGGACCTAGGAGTGATTATCAATAACAGACTATCTCCGGCTGACCACATCAGTGAGAAGGTACAAAATATATATACACTGCTTGCTAATATGAGAATAGCATTCACATAAATAAATGAAGACATGCTGAGAAAGATAACATCATTCATCAGATCAGTTCTGGAGTATGCACCAGTGGTCTGGGTTCCTTATCTCAAAAACCATATAGGTAAGACTGAAAAAGTACAAAAGGGCTGCTACAAGATGGGAACCAAGTTTAATGTATCTAAGCTGTGAAGAGAGACCGGAAAAACTGAATCTTCCAATGCTACAGAAGAGAAGGAAAAGAGGAGACATGATCATTCTATATAAATGTATCTCAGGGAAAGAGAAAACAGACATAAATGAGTCTATAACCAATGTTGAAGCATCAGCAAGATGACACTGCAAAACACTACATAAAAATAGAGGCAATAAAGACGTAAGGAAATTCAGTTTCCCAAACAGGACAATTGATTGGTGGAATGCACTAACGAATGAAGTAGTGCGTGCCAAAACAATTCATACATTTAGGGATATGTATGATAAAAATAGTTTAATACACGAGACAGTACGAGTTTGACTCATTCTTGTAAAGATACAATTAGGTAAGAACAAGTAGGTAAGGTAAGAACACACACGCTCAACCTCACACAATGGGAAGGTTCATAATCTCTGAAAAGTTGTCAGTCTTCATCTGGTAAGTTAATTTGAAAAATAAAAAGGTGGTCAACTAACCTACAGTTTTCAATGTGTTTCCTTTATCACTTTGTTCATAAGTATAATTTAATGAACATATTTACTCAATAAAATCAGGAAAAGAAGCTTCAGTATGATAAAGTTCAAGACAGTCACTAAAGTAGCTTTATAAGGTCTAAACCTAGGTATAACTATTGTTCGTTGCTTAAAAGTAATTAATCAAATTCTCAATCATGTCCTCTAATTTACTGTTAATCAAAATTTTCACTCACATATGCATATGCATAATACTAGCATGAAGTTGTTTGGCTGCAAAATATTTATAGGTTTCAGGTGAAGATTATAAGCACGCGCCCATGTCAATTTTATTGTTGTCTTCTCAAAAACATAAGTGCCTGCGGTTTCGGCCGGCAGCTTCGTTTTCGCATGATTATGGCTTCATAACTTATGTTTTTTTTTTTTTTTTTTTTTTTTTTATAACGAATAGTCGGTACATTCTCTTCAGCATTTGCCAAATAAACATTAATCTCTTTGATAACTGACTGGTATGCTTTGAAACTGAACATGCAGCAACACTTCTCATATTATGTGATGGATGCTAACGGAGCACTTGCTGTTTTATGCATTCTGGTAACTGTCCTGAAGTATTTTATTTAGCATATCGTATGGAAAACTGTTATAATAAGAAACAAATATAGTACTGAAGAATTTATATGAGTGCATTTAAGTATTTGGGTAGTGGGATGAGTAAGGATGGAAGTTTGGAGGATGAAGTGCTTGAAAGAGTACAACAGCTGCACTGTTTACTTATCTACGCTGTCTGTTTATCTCCTAATTCTACTGACTATAAAAAATTCTTTGACTAATTTACTTCTACGATGGAACACATTCTATCCATTTCTCCTTTCTCTGAATTCTCCATTCTAGGAGATTTCAACGTTTCCCACCACCTTTGGCTCTCCTCTCCTTTCACTGATCCACCTGGTGAACAAGCCTACATCTTTTCTATCCTTAATGACATAGAGCAGCTTGTACAGCACCCTACCCGTATCCCTGACTGCTTTGGAGAGAGTCCAACATACTTGACCTCTTCCATACAACTAATCATTTTGCTTACACTGTTAATCTTTTCTCTCCGTTGGGCTCCTCCAATCATATCCTTATTACCTTAACCAGTTCTATTGCTCCGGTATGGCCTGTGGGCCCTCCAAAGAAACGTCATCTGTGGCACTTTGGAGCTGCAGATTGGGAGGCACTCAGGCAGTACTTCTTTGATTTTCCCTGGAATGATTATTGCTTCCATTGCCTGGAGGCATCTGAGTGTGCCTTGCGCATTACGGAGGTTATTCTCTCAGGCATGGAAGCATATATTCCTTTCTCATTTCCTTTGACTAATGCAAGAAAGCCTTGGTTTAATCACAATTGTTCTAATGCTGTCCACAACAAGGAGAGGGCCTATAAAGGGTACAGGAGCCAAACCATCCCTGAATCACATCTTTTATACGTTTCTGCCCAGAATCGTGCTAAGTCTGTTTTTCGTTGTACTAAAAATAATTTCATCCGAACTAAAGGTTTGGAGGGTGAAGTGCCTGAAAGGGTACAGCAGGGACGAAAGGTTGCTGGTTCACCGAAAGCAGTGATAAGAAGCAGGGAAGTGAGCATGGAAGTGAAAAAGTTACTACATGACAGTATTGTGATACCAACTCTAACGTATGGAAGTGAAGCTTGGACGTTGCTGGAAGGACACAGGTCAAGAGTGAAAGCAGTGGAAATGAGTTATTTAAGAGGAGCCTGTGGAGTCACATGGAGAGACAGGCTGACAAATGAGGATATAAAGGGGCATTGTGGTGTGGATGTGATAGGAAGCGTTAGGAGGAATACACTGAGGTGGTTTGGCCATGTGGAGAGGATGGAGGGTGAAAGACTGATGAAGAGAGTGTATGTGAGTGAGGTGGAGGGGGGAAGAGGGAGGGGGAGGCCGAGGATGAGATAGAAGGATGGGGTGGAGACGAATATGAGAGAGGCAGGTGTGAGTTGGGAGCAGGGCAGTGAAATGGCGGGGGACAGGGCGACGTGGAGGCGACTTGTTTGTGGCCACCCCTAACGGGATTCAGGCGTCTGGCAATGGATAGATAGACCAAATGATCTCAACTCTCCAACTCGAATTCTTCCCACTCCTTCTGGCACCTTGCCAAAAACCTGTCTAACAACTTTACCTCATCAACCTTCCCTCCTCTTTTCTACTCTGTTGGCTCTGAAGCTAGTTCTTCTACTGATAAAGCAGATCTCTTCACTCAGACTTTCTCCTCCAATTCCACCTTAGACGATTCTGGTGCTGTTCCTCCATCACTTCCCCCCTCTGACTTCCTTATGGCTGATATTAAAATTTCTTCAGCTGATGTCTCTTCTGCCATCATAGGCTTCAATACTAATAAGGCATATGGGTCTGATGGAGTCCCTCCTGTTGTTCTCAAGAACTGTGCTTCTGTGCTTACACCCTGCCTAGGCAAACTCTTTCGCCTCTGTTTACCAACTGGTACCTTTCCTTCTTGCTTGAAATTTCCTCACATTCAGCCAGTCCCAAAGAAGGATGACCATTCCCAGCCCTATAATTATGGTCCAATGGCTTTAACATCCTATATCTCAAAAGTTTTTGAGTCAATTCTTAATAGAAAATTTTTAAAGCATCTTTCCTATCACAACCTTCTTTCTGATCGTCAGTATGGCTTCCGTCAGGGAAGCTCCACTGGCGATTTTCTAGGCTGCCTCTCAAACTCCCGGTCATGCTCTTTTCGGGACTTTGGTGAAAGCTTTGCCACTGCACTTGACATCTCAAAGGCTTTCAGTCGAGTCTGGCATAAATCTTTAATTTCCAAACTGCGCTCTTATGGTTTCCATCCTTCTATCTGTGCCTTCATGTCTAGCTTCCTTTCTGGTCGTTCTACAGCTGCTGTTGTAGACAGCCATCGTTCTTCTCCTAGATCTATCAACAGTGGTGTTCCTCAGGGCTCTGTCCTATCACCAACTCTATTCCTTTTATTCATCAATGACCTTCTAAGCTGTACATCTAACCCTATCCAGTCATACATTGATGACTCCACCCTTCACCTTTCCATTCGGTTCCTGCAAAGTCTATCTCAGCATTTATTTCAACAAACAAGGGATGAGGCTATGGCACACCTAATGTCTGACTTGGCTCGTATCTCAGACTGGGATAAAAATAATCTGGTTGTTTTTAATGCATCAAAGACTCAATTTTTACACCTATCAACCCGACAAAATCTTCCACAGGTACACCCACTAACGTTAAATAATATTCAGCTTAATCCTGCATCATCCTTGAACATGCTTGGGGTTTCATTTACTCAGGACTTATCTTGGAAAGATCATATTACATCTGTTGTAAAATCTGCTTCCAAGAGATTAGGTGTGCTAAGCCGACTCCATGCCTTCTTTACCCCTGGACAATTGTTGACTCTATACAGGGGTTTTATCCACCCCCGTGTGGAGTATAACTCCCATGTGTGGGGAGGCTCCCCACATACAGCTCTTCTCAATAGGGTGGTGTCAAAGGCTTCTCGTCTCATTAACTCTCCTCCTCTTACTGAGTCCCTTCAACCTCTGTCTCTTTGCTGCACTGTCTCTTTTCTATTGCTGCTTCAATGGTCACTGCTCCTCTGAACTGTCTGCATGCATTCCTCCACCTCCACCACGGGCACATAGCACCTGTCTAGCAGCAAACTCTCATCCCTTTTCTGTCCAACTCTCTAATGCAAAGTTGACCGTTACTCCCAGCCCTTCATTCATGCAACAGGTCAGCTCTGGATATATCTCTCTCTGTCTGTATTTCCTGCTTCCTATGATCTCCAGTCTGTCAAACACAGTGTGTCTATGCATCTCAAAATGATCGGATCTTGAATTTGGCTCTCTCATGTATTTTGTTTTTCTCTTGGAAGGAACAATAATAGCTGGCCCACGGCCTTTGGTTCCTTCTTCCTCGCATTAAAAAAAAAAAAAAAAACACCCCTGAATCACATCTTTTTTATGATTCTGCCCGGAACCGTGCTAAGTCTGTTCTTCGCTCTACTAAAAATAATTTCATCTTAACTAAATGCTCTCAACTCTCCAACTCAATTTCTTCCCAGTCTTTCTTGCAACTTGCCAAAAACCTTTCTAACAGCTTTACCTCATCATCCTTCCCTCTTCTTTTCTACTCTGATCGTTCTGTAGCTATTTCTTCTACTGATAAAGGAGATCTCTTCGCTCAGACTCTCTCCTCCAGTTCCACCTTGGACAATTCCTGTGCTGTTCCTCCATCACTTCCCCCCTCTGACTTCCTCATGGGTGACATCAAAGTTTCTTCAGCTGATGTATTTTCTGCCATCACTGGCCTCAGTACTAATAAGGGATATGGGCCTGATGCAGTCACTGCTGTTATCCTCAAAAATCGTGCTTCTGTGCTTACACCCTGCCTAGGTAAACTCTTTCGCCTTTGTCTTTCAACTTGTAACTTTCCTTCTTCCTGGAAGTTTGCTCTCATTCAGCAAGTTCCAAAGAAGGATGGCCATTCCCAACCCTCTAACTATCGTCCAATTGTTTTAACATCCTGTGTCTCAAAAGTTTTCGAGTCTATTCCTAACAAAATTTTTTTTGAAGTATCTTTCCTACCACAACCGTCTTTCTGGTCATCAGTATGGGTTCCGTCAGGGATGCTTCACTGGCCATCTTCTCACCTATCTTTCACACTCCTGGTCATCTTCCTTTCGGAATTTTGGTGTAAGCTTTGCCACTGCACTTGACATCTCAAAGGCTTTCGATCGAGTCTGCCATCAATGTTTAATTTCCAAACTGCCCTCTTACGGTTCTATCCTTCTATCTGTGCCATCATCTATAGCTTCTTTCTGGTCGTTCTGTAGCTGCTGTCGTAGACGGCCGTCGTTCTTCTCCTAGATCTATCAACAGTGGTGTTCCTCAGGGCTCTGACCTATCACCAGCTCTCTTCCTTTTATCCATCATTGAACTAAGCTGTACAACTAATCCTATCCACTCGTACGCTGATGATTCCACCCTTCACCTTTCCATTCGGTTTCTGCAACATCCATCTCAGCAATTACTTCAACAAACAAGGGATGAAGCTATGGCACACCTAATGTCTGATTTGGCTCATTCCTCTGACTGGGGTAAAAATAATCTTCTTTTTAATGCATCAAAGACTCAGTTTTTACACGTATGAACTCGTCAAAATCTTCCACAGGAGTACTCACTAATGTTTAATAATATCCAGCTCAATCTTGCATCATCTTTGAACATGCTTGGGGTTTCATTCACACGGGACTTATCTTGGAAAGATCATATTGCATCTCTTGTAAAATCTGCTTCCAAGAGATTAGGTGTGCTAAGCCGACTCCGTGCCTTCTTTACCCCTACACAGCTGTTGACTTTATACACGGGTTTTGTTTGCCCCTGTGCAGAGTAAAACTCTCATGTGTGGGGAGGCTCCCCATATACAGCTCTGCTCAATGGGGTGGAGTCAAAGGCTATTCGTCTCATCAACTCTCCTCCTTTTACTGGCTCCCTTCAACCTCTGTGTCTTCGACGCACTGTTGCCTCTATCTTTTTTCAATTTCTACATCAATGGTCACTGCTCCTCTGAACTGTGTGCCTGCATCCCTCCACCTCTACAACAGGCTCGTAGCACCCATCTAGCAACAAATTCTCATTCCTTTTCCAACTCTCTAATGAAAGAGTTAACCGTTACTCCCGGCCCTTCATATATGTAACAGGTCAGCTCTGGAACTGTCACCCTCTGTTTGTATTTCTCACTTTCTATGATCTCCAGTCTTTCAAATGCATTGTGTCCAGGCATCTCGAAATGATTGGATCTTGAATTTGGCTCTCTTTTGTATTATTTTTGTTTTTTTCCTTGGAAGGAACGTTTTGTGGGCTCAGCCTTTGGTTCCTTCTTTGCATAGAAAAAGAAAGGTTCCTTGGGTTGGATTCACTAACAAGGTCGTAATTTGAGGCGCCTGAGCAAGATATGGCACCTGAGATTATGCGCTCTTGTGGCACCATATCTCTCACCAGAGTTTGGTATTTACTAAATTTTTTTATGCACCTAATCCCGGTCGTAAGTTGCACATGCCTTAAATCGGCCATCATCAGCTGAATTCTGCTCAGCCAATGACAGAGAATCTTACAAGTGAGGCTTTGTGACAATCAACCAATCACTGAGCGAACCCTTATATCAGCCTTTTATCTCCTAAATGTAAACACAAGAGCAGAGGGGAGAACACGCACAATACAGTCCTCAAACCAACAGGAGGAAGAAACACGACAAACACACTCGGCTTATTTTGTTGTAGCGAAATATATAACGGAAATAAAAACTCCAAGTCCAACAGAACCAAAGAAGAGACGTCCTAACTTTTCAAGTGACAAACTCTCAGTAGAATTTATTTCCTTCATTGCCGTTTCTTTAGCGGGCAATCTACCATACCCAGTGGATTTGTGCCATCATATAGTGTATGCCTGCATGTGTTTTACTGTGTGCAAATGAATATTACCGAATCTTGCTCAACATACTGAAAGGTGGATTTCGTTTCACAACTTCTCAACTGGATGGTGGGTTATGTTACGTTAGGCTGGGTTGAGTTAAGCTAGGTTACGTTAGGTTTAGTTAAACAGTTACAGTAGGCCAGTCCCTTCCACCGTTACTAATATTTCTGATCAGATTTTCTTAGTCATGGTTATTATTCATTTGTACAACAAATGAGGCCTCAAAACACTCAAGAACTAAAAAACTATCAAATGGAAAAAAAAAATAGGAAACGGCAATAAAGGAAATATTTACCTTCTTAATTTTCATTAATGAAGTCTCCAAAACAAAAACAAGTATTTTTTCCTCACCAGATACAAACATTACAAAGAAAGCAAAGATGCTAGCATGGGAAAGTATTACTTATAGGGTGAATAGTGTTAGCAGAGTGAAAAGGGAGAGTTTGAATTGAGGAAGAAATTTCGTCATATTAGATCACAAGTTAAGGGGAAGGTAGCCAAGGCAATGAGGGAGGCAAAGAAAACTTAAGGTATTTAAAAAAAAAAAAAAAAAAAACGCTTATTTCTGTTGTTAGCTACATAGTGCCTGTGAGGATGTAAGCTGTTTGTTCTAACTTACCATATGAAAAAAACCTAACCTATTCATGATGCTTTACTGGTATAGGTAGGGTTTGATTATAACACATTGGTTAGCTTGATCATACAAGTCTAAAACTAGGAAGTCATTTTCTTTTTTTTTTGTTGCGGGGGGGAGGGAGATGGGGTTGTGCGTTTGGCACTGATGACTAAGAATCGTTTGGTAGCGTAAGCAATTACCTTAGAAAAATTTCCTATATGCCAAAGGTTAAAGTTGATCCCATCAATCTGTAATAATTTCGCCTTGGTCTTATGCTGAGCACTCATATAGTTAAAGAAGTCATTTCTTTTGATTTTCTTTGTTATCTTATCCAGTATATTGATACATGAAATGGTTTGTATTGCATAGGCTTTGTTTAGGTAATGTTTGTTAGGTTTATTTAACACCTTAATTCCAGTGCCATGTCTGAAATAAAATTACTGTCTTCATGTAAGTTTAATCACCTTAGTATATCAAACTGTCATTGTTTATCACATCCATAAAATCCATGAACTGCCAGAAGTCTGATTTCATGTCGTGGAAACCTATAGTACCATAGCAAATGCTCATCAGCCACATGGAGAGGGTCTAATGAGTCTCTGAGCCTTCTCTCACGACGTAAATGTCGGCGAGCTAAATATACTGACACAAGCTCCATCGCTGTACTGTAAACATCAGCAGCTGGCTGCTCGAGTGGCCCCAGGCTTTCCCGGTGGCATGTTTATTTTTGACACATTCATATTACCTTGCAAAGAAATATGTATTGCCAGAGATCTTAGCTGCACTGAAACGAATATGGCACATCTTTTACTTTTCTGTCTGTTCAATTTCTTGTTTTACGACGTTGATTAGAAGTAAAGAGGGCCAAAGGCAATCGATAGTCCAAGAGGTTGCATACTTGATAAACATACTGATTCCAGGCTATGTTGTAGGTTAAGGTACGTCCTCCAAGCGCTTAACTTGAGGTGCCAGATCTTGGTGCAAGATGGCAGCGCCCAAGCTTAGTGAATGACTGATTTTGCCTCAGCACCATATCTTTAGGCACCGTTAGGTGTTTACTAAATCCAGCCCCCGGTTCTTTGAAAGTTGCGATAAGAAATAGGGAAGTGAGTGCAGGAGTAAAAAAGTCGTTGCATGATACAGTAGTATCGTGATACCAACTATAACGTATGAAAGTGAAGCTTGGACTTTGTTGGATGGACACAAGTCAAGAGTGACACAGCAGTGGAAATTAGTTCAGAGAAGTATGTGGAGTTATATGAAGAGACAGACTGACAAACGAAGAAGTGAAGAAGCATTGTGGTTTGGATGTGCATGTGATAGAAAACATTAGTAGAAAAACACTAAGGTGGTTTGGCCATGTGGAAAGGATGGAGTGAGAGACTAACAAGGAGAGTGTATGTGAGTGACGTGAAGGCCAAGGATGGGATGGAAGGATGGAGTGCAAAGGTATATGAAAGAAGGGGGTGTGAACTGGGGGGAGCGCAGTGAAATGGCGGGGCAAGGGACAAGGCGAGATGGGGGCGATTTGTTTGTGGCCACCCCGCACGGGATTAAGGCGACTGGCAATTGATAGACAGATGGAAGAATTTATGTACTGGTCATCACTAAATATTGTGGATGGGATTTTAGAAAATATGTGACGGTTCTAGTTGGAAGTAGTAGACTGATCTCCTGATTAATTTACCCAGTGACCACTGGCAACTCCTCACTCCTCAGTCTGTGAATGCTTCCACTGTATAGGACAAAGTGCAGAAAATGATATCATCCTTCTTCACAGGATTGGCAAATTTTAAGTGAAAAAGTTGATAAGTACCTTAACCCGTCACGTCTCGAGGCTTTCCGCACCTATGACATCCCCCAGTCCCGAGCCTTTTTGGAAATTTTTTTTTTCTGCTAAAACTTCCGCTTAGGTCGAGAAACGAAGGAAAATCATAAAGAAAGTGGTCCCTGCGGTCTATAAGTGGTCTGTACAGGTGCGGTTTCCCCCCGCAGGTATCGTATTCTGTAATGGGCTGGATATGCATTTACGTTTTCTATGGTAAGGAATAATGGGAGAAACAACACACAACACCTCTACATTTATTGAATTTGAACTAATAAACAATAACAGTAACAATATAATGGATTTCAGACACATATATATGAAAAATAAGCATTGTACCATCGCGCGAGCATAGCGAGTTTGGTCCGAGTCGTAACATGCTATATGCTAAGTTTCTGGTATGAGTCAACCTATCATTTATCTACTACTTGTATACTTCTGTTTCAATGACAATTTACCAATTACAACTGTTTGTAAGTGTTTTCAGATGTTTTCATTCATTATGATGACATGCAGCATAAGTTTAACGCACATCAGCTTAGTAAGCGCACTCGCTATGACTCGTATTTCAACATATCAAATTGTTTTATCACTTTCCAATTATTTTCCCCTTTACATAGAACCTTTCCTCCACCACTGTAAAAGTTTTCAATTATTTTCATTCATTACGAGGGCATTTAGCGATATGCTAGCGCATATTCACGTAGCAACCACGATCTCAAACACTCGTGTTTCATCATCTACTTTATTTATTCACTCCAATTATATTTCCCCACTTACATTACACACGTTTACACCCCTAGAATGCACTGTACATACTTACTGCCATTATTTATTCAAGTGAGCGTGAGAATATCGCCTGAAAATACCATCGCAAGGAATGTTTCGTCATACATAATACTCACACACTTATATACTAATTCACTCACACACCTATATACTAATTATTCACTTTATCACTTGCTGACTTTTATTTTGACTAATACGTGCCTTATTCATTCGACTGAGCGTCAGGAAATCTTATCTTTATACACACGCTATGAATATTTGACTTAGAATATACATCATCATATACAATAATTTGAACTTATATTATACCCGTAAGAATGTCACATAATAATAATTATATAATAACGGGCCGTATTTATTGCACTGAGCGACAGAATATCGCATCATACAACCCTCTCTATGTAAGTTTCAACTAAGGGCAGATTTATATACTTACACCCAATGTTTTCACTTATGTTCTACCCGTAGGCACTTTATGCTAATATTTGGAGATCCACATGACTGATAATTTCACTGAGCGTCTGTCTGTCGCATTTACCTCATAATTTCAGCGTCCTTTCGCATTCACACCATGCTAAAATTGCATCAACGTGTGATATTCACTAAAACATGGGTGAATACACAGACCCACGTCACACTGCACGCACTCATAGCGGGTGTCCTTCCTCTGTGTCGTGAGTCTCACCTGGGAATTACTGCACACGTGACACCTGCGCTGGGGCCTAGGTCTGTTGGGCTGGGGAGGGATAGGAGTGGGGAAATGGCGGCCGGATATTCTCTGGGGAGTCTGGGTAATAGGGGCAGTGCGGGGGCGCTGTTGGGGCCTTTCAACAGCATACTTAGCAAAGATTTCTCTTGTGAGCTCCCTCACAAACCCTTCAAATGTTTCCTGAACTCCTGTGGTCATGGCGTGAAGATGGTGGCAATTCAGAGCAGTGATATCTAGTAAGTGAAAGAACAGTTTCTTATACCACTTCATCGTTGTCCTGGCACACTCTACCGTCGATATCATGGAGTCAGACTGGTCCACGAGGCGCATGTTTATATTGTAATCCATTACACACTCAGGTTTCCAAACACGACGCCTGCTCTCGCTATGGTAATCTACAGAATCAGTACGGTGCATCAAGGGGCGGTGAACCGTGGACAAGAGGCTTACTTCTCTGTTGTGGTTCCACATTGTTGCAAGGATGTTGTTGGCTTTGAAGAAGACAACCTCACTCCTTGCAAGTTTCCGCCCTACCTTGACCATGTGACGCCGGTTCACCTTTACGGTTCCACAGACTCCCGTTTCATGTGTGTGAAGATAACGAGCGAGAAGAGGGCTAGTGTACCAGTTGTCGAGGTAGAGAACGTGACCGCGATGAAGGTAGTCTTGTATCATCGTCTTTACCACTGCTCCCGAAAGTCCTATACTTCGATCTTCTATTATGTCTGTCTGTGCACCGGTGTACAAGACTATGTCTTGCACGTATCCAGTCCTACAGTCACACATAACAAAGATCTTGAACCCAAAACGGTGCCTTTTGCTGGGTATATACTGTGTGAATGAAATATTGCCTCTCCACAACACAAGACTCTCGTCTATGACGAGATCTCTATAGGGATAGAATGAGGATCGAAAGGTTTGCCTGAGGTGATCAAAGACCAACCGAATTCGCCTCATTTTGTCAGTGTTGTTTGCATTTGCAGGGTCATGAGCATCATAAAAATGGAGGCGACTTAGAATTTGTTGAAACTGATTACGGCTCATCACTTGACCAAATATGGGGGTAAACATAACAGGGTCCCTAGTCCAGTAAGCAGGAATTCTATTCTTTCTTATAATACCCATCAAAAGGACAAGGGCAAAAAATAAGAACATTTCTGGAAGGGAGACAGGGTAATCATAGATCATAGAATGCCTACTCCTTGTTCCCAATCTTTCACTTTCTAGGCGCTGGGCTCTTGCAAACAAGTTTGTTTGATAAACGATCTGATCTACGAATGCCTCACTGAAAAACAGGTGGAAAAAATCTAACCTGGTGGAATTACTGTGAATACCTGGTGCAATGCAGCCAGATCGCCCTTGCTCAGTGAAGGGGTGAATGAGGGGAGAAAAATCACTCCCATCCTCCCAATCCCATGACACAAATCCCTCGTCCCCATCACCGCCTTCGTCTGAGTGGGGAGGAGATCCTGGTTGGGGAGATGGGGGAGAAGGAGTACGGAGGGCTTCCCCACTGTCACTCCTCTTCCCTCTGCCTTTACCCTTTCCCTTTCCCTTACCCTTATGGCCTTGAGGAACATTAGGGGGCTGTGGGGATGAAATAGTTGAATATTGGGGAGCAGAAGACGTGCTGGGGAGTGGTTCCTCCCCACCTTCCCCCTCCATTACCACACCACGTGCTCTCTCACGCAACCTAGCTCAACCACGTGTTAGGGGATATTGGGGAGCATAAGACGTGCTTTGGAGTGGTTCCTCCCCACCTTCCCCCTCCCTCACAACCCCACGTGATAAGGAACGCACCCGCACTGGCCCACGTGATCCACTCTGCCGCCTCACACTACGTAGGGAGAGCAATGACTCACTCACGCCACTCTCACTTTCCCTAATCCCAGGACTTTCCATTTCACTCCCCACTCCCTCCACTTGACTTCCTAGCTCCCCAAACAGAATGCTAGGTCCATACCTGCTCATACGACGTGGTGTGCGCTCTGGGCCACGATGTGTTATGACCTCCCGTCCATACCATGTGGCAGCACGTCCCACGGCTCCGTCCTCGTCCTCGTCCTCGACCTCGAATTCTCCTTCCAAAACACGCTGGGGATAGGGATAGGATATACCACGTGCCTTCTTTGCCTCCTGCCCCTCTTTAGCAGCACGGTAAGTCACGTACTGCCGCTTCCTGGGTGACGGAACTTCCTCGTCACTGCTGGTGGTTTCTTCCTCCTCTGGCTGCACATAATCTTTGTCCATCTCCTCGTCATCCAGTGGGGAATCACTGTCGCTGGTAAAGGTGTCCAGGGCGACTTGAATCCTCTCTTAGCCATGTCTGAGCAGGACCGTGGCTACCAGGTGAGTGGACGAGTGGCGGGCTAGCGCGGGTCGCACGGGGTCGCCGAGTGTCCCCGCCTGGTGGCAGGTAGGGGAAGGTCAGGCGAGGGTATGTACCGCAAATCAAGCGCGAAATTTGAAAATTGTCGAAATTATGCACATTGCAATTGCACGACGTACTGGTACGTCGCCGGGACTGGCAAATGCAAATCGTTGCAACGTACCCATACGTCGTCGGGACGGGGCGGGTTAAGATGTGTGCCCTCCCCCCCCCCAAAATAAGAAACTGAATGTCACCAGTGCAATTGCCCTAAGCTAGAATATCCATAAATACTCATATGACACAGAAGGAGGACAAAGTGTTATATATATTTTTACTTGCATGAAATCCAATACTCCAAAGTTCCTACTTGTCATTTTATCTGTAGTACTTTCAGTGATGCATCAAGCAAAAGTGGTAAGAGATATCAACAAATGCAATGGGCAAAAGGTGTTAACGATCCTTCAGAGTGTTTTAGGCCATGGTGTCCGGTGTTTAATTCTGCTGAACCATCCTCCAGCCGGGGATTTCTGGAAAATCACTTTTTTTTTTTTTTTTTCCATATCTCAGCTAATAGCAAAAAAAAAAAAAAAAAACTGTCATAATACTCATTGATCCTTCAACTCAAGTTAATGGCCTCAGATTGTCCAGGTAATGTGTAGAGTCAGAGAGCCTTTGGAAGTGGGGTTACTTTTTGCGTTTTTTGTGACTGTGTCTGGATGTGTGGCAGAGGCTTACACTAGCCCTCCGCAATAAAAACGAAACTTTCAGAATTCCGCAATCAACCACATACACCATTTCTGTGTAGTCTTTGAGAAGTGTGGTGTGAGTGTGCAGTGGTGTGAGCAGAGGAGTGCAGTCACTATGGCAACAACCTTGAAGCAGGCTGGCTGATGTCTCACCGGACACTGGGAAAACTTTTTGCATTGGTCTATCCATGATGGAGGTTTGCAGTTAACTGGAGAAGAGCTGGGCACCACAAATGAAAATTTACTTCTGGAAACACAAATCTGCAAACTCAAACCATGACCTTCCGCACCACAAATCTGCAAACTTCCTGAAATGTGCGTTTCCACAAATGCAAATGCAAATGCAAAACATTTGTATCCCTTTGAGTACCATGGCTTCAGTTTCATTTTATTCTGGATACCATTGGTGGATTTTAATACCCGTCCCCACCCCAAAGGGGCTTGGGGACGGGTACTGTTTTCACTTGGTTTGTCTCTTTGTTTCTTTTTTGTGTCTTTCTGTCTGTCTGTCTGTCTGTTAACTTCTTTACACAAAAACTACAGGTGCGATTGTGACTAAAATTACAAGGATGATGGGCTATGACCTTCTGATCATGTGATTAAAATTTGGGCCAAATGGGGCCAAGGCCCAGGCTGTAGCTCCCTCCCCCCCATAATTTTTTTAAATTACAATTTTTTCACCATAACTCCTTTCAGGTTTATCACATTGACATGAAACCAAAACCTTCAGAGGCATCTTTCAAAGCTGCATCCCATAGTATTCCTCATTACACCAGGGGGCCCCCACCCCCATTTAATGGTAGGGGGGTCTGTGTCAGGTGGGTCTGGCCTAAAATTTCAAATGGGCATAACATTTTTAATTTTCACCCAGTTTACTCCAAATTTGATATGTGACATCTTTGATTAAATATCCTGTTGTGTTTATATATCAGCACTAAAATGACTGACGGCAAAGGGTTTGCTGTGTTTTGGCACCGCTTTTTAAGTTTAGGATGATATTGGCACCACTTCTTGTTAAGTTTAGGATGATATTTTTCGTATCCGAGGGGTTCAAAATCATCTCTAGTTACTCATCCACTACAATTATATCTTTATTTCCTCTATCCCGACTAACAACATGTGGCTTTAAGTTTGGAAATTGCCTGTAGTAGTGAGTGGGATATATAATATTATATTTATAGTAAAACATAAATACAGGAACCCCCCCCCCTAATAAGTGAGGGTTACATTCCAAACCCCCTCACAAATTCTTGAAATTTGCTAGTTCTTGACACCTTCCTGAAAATGACATTTACCAGTAATTGTGTAGCCTGTGAAACACTGACGCTGTAACCCATTACCCATAAATAAACGTTTCTTGTTAAATTTGTTTCTCCGTTGTTTTTAGCTGTTAGGCTGTTCCAACCCTTGTTTAATTCATCAGCATAATGGCAGAAGGGACTGTCCTAAGTGTTTAAACGTAATCAAACCAAGTTTAACTGTACCTAACAATTTAACCAAACCTAACCTACAGTTGGGAAACTGGGAAACGAAATGCATCTTTGAGTACGGAAAGTTTCTTCCGTTCTGCCAGAAACAATCGTAGGTATGGCTTAACGGCTTAACCCCTCAATGGATGTGGGTTCAGAAATTTGTGTGCTCCCTGGCTAGCCCCTGAACGATTTATTAAGAGTTCTAAAATCAAATTATTTTTCTTACAGATGTGAGGACAATCCTCTGGCACACCTAGCAGAGTTTTTTTTTTTAGCTTCCTAACCCATCCTGTCATTCCCTGTGATTTGCGGAAGAATTCATAAAATTATGGCGAAAATGCCATATGACCGAAAAAATCTGAGATTAAGTGACTACCTGACTGCTTAGGATGGTTGTGTAGGATTGTGTAAACATATCAGTGACCTTCGTTCCCTTCCCATAATTGTTCGCAGTTTTTTACAGCTCGTGCTAACTTGACATCACTGACACTGGTACTATAAAGGGTTGTTCAATGCCAGGGGTTATTAAC
Organism: Coenobita brevimanus; assembly: GCF_032717465.1. Taxonomy (NCBI): domain Eukaryota; kingdom Metazoa; phylum Arthropoda; class Malacostraca; order Decapoda; family Coenobitidae; genus Coenobita; species Coenobita brevimanus. The sequence goes on along the minus strand of NC_136961.1, from coordinate 25,775,730 downwards.
CCTTTCGCGCACGGTAAGTTAATAGGTTTTCTGAGATATGACACGTGGGCTTTTCTCCCTTCACCCCCCCGGCAGTCATGCGCTCCAAAAATGTGTATTCTCGGCTTATTTTCACCACCCAAACATATTTATTTCTCATGTATTTCTATTCATCAATGTTTGTTCTACAGGATAAGCAATAAAAAAAAAAAGCAACACCGAAACACACTATACGCATGTTAGGGCTCTCGGAATAAACATTCAGAATCATAGATTTCAATTCCCAACATCATAAGTCGAATGTTTACTAATTAATCTCTACATGTTATACCATCACTCGAATAAGAATTTTATTAGCTTTCGAAGAATGGTCTTCGAGTAATAAACGAAAAAGTAAAGCCCATTTCCGACAGACAACAACTGTTTTATTCGGGGAGCTTTAGCGAAGAACTTATCTCGGCACTTATGTTTTTATTTCATCATCCTATGTACAATAGAATTTCTTTCCCTTTCCTTTGAGTCAAGAACGGTGATCCTAGGCCTCATAGTTTTGGAGAAAAATGCAAAATCTACGGTGTATTTTCCCGGGCAACTGACCCGCCGTCAGCCACGCTCACTTACGTTATTTTCTCGTAGCGCGCTAACATTTTTATGCTTGCTAGTAATGCTTTCTTTGGTTTTATACAAACAACTTTTTATATAATTAATTCTGTTTTGTTTTTAGTCCTCTCAGAAACCACACATGAACACTAAACCTGTTGCTAGCAACTGAAACTGAAGCTGTACTTATTTCCCTGTCATTTGTGTTGAGGTAAACAACAGTATATATATGTACACTCGTGATCACTAATCTCTGACCAGAGAGTTAGCTGAAGTCGTGGCCAAGCGTAGGCTGCACAGTCAGACACACTCCACCATCGTTTCAGAATGGTTTAGTGCTTCAGTGAACAATTTTCTAAGCATCACTGAAGCATTTTTGTTTCACATATTATATTATTTTCTCAAGTAATTTTTAGTCTATAATGAGTGCTTGATATTTGAATTTCATATTGTTTTATTAATCTATTTACTATTTCACTGACCTATTTCTTGAGGCGAGCCTTTAACCGAGCTGTTGGTAGGTGATAGAAAGAGAAATATCCACGATTGCCACAGCAGCCGGCATTCACATGACATGTTCTAAGTAAGATTGCTTTATAATACTTAAATCATTGACAAAAATTTACTATTAATATTACTTTGAACTGAATGTTTTTCTCTAGAGATAACAGGCCCCGCAGCCCATAGATACAAATAAGCCTAGATGCCACATGATACTACTTTGGATGCGTCTGCGCGGCCGCCATCTTGGAACGGTCGTGGCAGACGATGTCGTGTTCCTGACGATGATCAAAGCTGACCGCTATTTACCTAGAAATGCAACAACACTGTGCTACTCTTGGGTGTAAAAAGCGTCGGAATATATCTATGGTGACACCGATAGCACGAGCGGCTCAACTGTCTCGTTATGCAAACGTCCCTCAACTGCCTCTCTATCCTCCGAAAGGAGGATGGGGGTTGCAGAAGGGAAATATAAGCCTGCAGTCCACCGAGTTCACGTTTCAGATGAACCAGGAACCACAACCACTACCACCACAACAACAGCCACCACCATAACAACCACCACCACAGCCACCACCACAACCACCACCACCACCACCACCACCACAACAACAACAACAACCACTACCACCAGCACCACATCCACCACCACAACCACCACCACCACCACAACAACATCAACAACATCCACATCCACAACCATTACAACAATCACCACCAAAACAAAAACCAGCACTATCACAAAAACAACCACCACCATCACAACAACAACCACCACCATCACAACAACAACCACCACCATCACAACAACAACCACCAGCACCACAACAACAACCACCACCATCACCACAACCACCAGCACATTAACCACCACCATCACAACAATAACCACCACCACAACAACAACCACAAAAACCACCACCACCACAACAACACCGTCACTACAACCACCACCACCACAACAACAACAATCACCACCACCATCACAACAACCACCACAACAATAACCACCTTCACAACAACAACCACAAAAACAACCACCACCATCACAACAACCACCATCACTGCAACACCCACCACCACAACAACCACCATCACAACAACCACCATCACTGCAACACCCACCACCACAACAACCAGAACAATAACCACCACAGCAACAACCACAACAATCACCACAACAATAACCACCACAGCAACAACAACCACCATCACAATAACAACCACATCAACAACCACAACAACAATCACCACAACAATAACCACCACCACAACAACAACCATCACCACAACAACCACCATCACAACAACAACCACCACAATAACCACCGCAGCAACAACCACATCAGTCACCACAACAATAACCACCATTGCAACAACAACAACCACAAGAACCACTACCACCACCAGTGCAACAACCACCAACACAACAACCACCACCACCATAACAACAACAACAACAACCAACACAACCACAACCACCACCACCACAAGAACAATCACCACCACCACCACAACAGCAACAACGACAACAACCACAAAAAACATCACCACAACAACCACCACCACCACTACAACCATCACCACAACAACCACCACCACCACTACAACCATCACCACAACCACCACCACCACCACCACCACAACAGCAGCAACAACTGTAACCACCATCACAACAATGACCACCAGAACAACCACCACCACAACAACTACAGCTTCCACCGCCACCACCACCACAACCACCACAACAGCAACAACAACCACAATTACACCACAACACTTCCATTATAACCACCACCATCACAACAACCACCACCACAACAACCATCACCACAACAACCACCACTAACACAACAACCACCACTAACACAACAACAACCACAATGAACACAACCACCACCAACACAATAGCCACCACCTCAACAACAACAACGAAAACCACCATCACCTGCACCATCGCCACAGCAACAACCACCGGTACCACTACAATAACCACCATCACCACCACCACAACAATAATTACCATCACCACCTCCACCGCAACAACATTCATTTTCATAGTCTGAATTCGCTCTAAGAAAAAACCCCACTATTACATGCTTGACCGCTCCAACATTGCGATTGCATAGCCACTGTACTGAAGAATGGGCGATGCGGCATCTAGTCCTATTTATATCTATGCCGTTGCCATCCAGCGGGAATGGTTGCCCTATTCCTACGCGACGTCTTAGCTGCATGCCCCCTCTGGTCAAAATGTGTGCAAGTTAATGTCGTTAATTCATAAATAATTAGTACGGTATATATGATGCCAATACCCACATATAGTGTCATATTTTTTTCTATCTATCTATTGCCAGACGCCATAATCCTGTAAGGGGTGGCCATTTGACTCATGAGTTATTTGTTTTACAGGGAGGGACACTAACCCTCCACCAACCCACTTGTTGACACGTAGGGAGCACGTATGGTTTGGTTATATGGTTACCACCGAGTGTTGTAAATGGTTTCTTGGCTTACAGTAAACCATTTGGCTTGTCACTCAATGTAAAGCCACCTGTAATGGAAAGAAAAGCAATAAGAAGTGACAGGAAATATGGGAGAAATAGGAAGAGAGGAGGGCAGGCACAGAAAAAGAATGATAAAGGCTAAGGAAGAAGTAGGCAGCACTACATTAAGTGAGTGGATGATGGTCGCCACCACCTACCACTATACTTCTTGGAAACTGCTAAATTGCAGACTGTTTGAAGAATGTAGGCCCCTGTCTTTTTTTTTTTTTTTTCCTCGGCCTATCAACCATTGGGGCCGAAGCCCCTGGTTATTAAGGCCATATATATATATATATATATATATATATATATATATATATATATATATATATATATATATACATTTAAACATATATACATATATATACAAATACACACACACACACACACACACACACACACACACACACACACTTCCATGCATACATGCAGACATACTTTCATGCAAACGTACATATATATATAATAATTTTATTTATTTATTTTTTTTTGTATTTTTATTTTTTTAAATTTTTTCTTGGTTATATTTTTTTTTATACCTTATATTATAAAGAAAAACTAATCTAAAGACCCTACCCTGTCAATAAACACAGATTATTATATTATGGAGGAAAAACCGTAAGAATATGGTAATATCGATGATGTGAGGAGTAGTTCGCTTCAGATCACCTGGTTACAGTTCTTTGCCCCGCCCACTAGTGTGGAGGCTGTGTTCGAATGCATGGCTCGTGTGTGGTCATAACACTGCCCGCCACGCGTCCCTGGTCAGAGATTAGTAATCATGAGTGTACATGTAAATATACTGACGTAAATAGAGGTAAATAGATAAATAAAAAATGAATATCACGTACTTCTCCAGTGGCGATCTTCCTGAAGGAGCAGATCGGTTGGGAGGTGAGGAGTTTTGTACTATGTGTGTGTGTGTGTGTGTGTGTGTGTGTGTGTGTGTGTGTGTGTGTGTGTGTGTGTGTGTGTGTGTGCTCCACTAGTGAAGGTATCGCTCGGGTATGGTACGGGTCGAAACAATCACCCATGCAAAGCAGCACATCACATACAGGACACATGTTCCTTGTGTCCTTCCTCATCCCCAACTTGAAGCATGAGGTACACCTGAGCCTCTTTTTGTTGGGGATCCTCGCCCGATGGTGGCCCAGAGAGCGATCCAACCTCACATCGTCGTCAATCACCAAGTGATGCTTGCTTGGATACCCTCGTGCTCTGTGGTCCTGTCGTGCGGGAGCTGCAGGCCCAAGCACGGGCTCTTCCAGTGGTCTAGCAACTGTAGTTGGTGGCGGTGCTGGCACCCATGATGGGCCTCCTGCAGGTGGTGCTGGTGGTACCTGTGATGGCCCTTCTGGTGGTGGTGCTGGTGTGGTGTGTTCTGCAGGCTGTGCTGGTGCTGGTGGTGGCTGGGCCCATACTGGTGCTGGTGGTCATGCCTGCTGGATGCCAGGTATTGCTGGTGCTGGCTGCCGGGTAGGTAGGTCTGGGGCATGGTGGAGTGTGTGTCCAGATGCGGGCCAGTCCTCTTCATGGAAATGCAGAAGATTGTAGATGATCTGCTCCACAAATTCAAGGAGAGTTACTTGCGTGCATCTGTACTTCTTATACAAGGCAAACGCGTTGAGCAGTGCCATTTGGACGAAGTAGAATGTGATCTTCTTTGTCCACTTGACAGTTCGGCATTGGATGGGCTAGTACTGGACCATCTGATTGAAATGATCCACCCCACCCTTGTACCTGTTGTACTTGTCCACAACGATGAGTTTGTGAATGACCTTCATGTAGGTTGTCCACCCGTCATTACCCCGTACCTTTCCCTGAACCCTCTTCAGAATGGTGTTCACAGTGTGGAAGGTGGACACCATGTTCACAATGCGCTTGTCTCTCCACAGCAGGACTACCACATTGTCCATGTGCCTGTACGCCATGTCGCCCTCGGGCAGGCTCTTAGCCCTGACAATGACGTGCAGCTGGCATGGTGCTCCTCTATGCAGCCATAGGGTCCCACACACATAAAATCCTGCAGTGAAGAGTCGTTTGCACAGGGCTGCAGAATTGTAATACTTGTCCATGAACAACTTATAGCCCTGGTCCTTCAATGGTTCCACGAGGCCCAAAACGGTGTTCTTGAGGGTACGCTGCACCCCCGTGTAGTCCTCGAGGTTCCAGATGTAGCCCGAGAACAACTCAGCCAACATGTACATTTTGATGGCATACTTGGTGGGCTTCTGGGGGTTGAATCAAGGCCGTCTCTATGTGAAAGCCCAGGTGTGAGATTGGTGACATCACAGGGATAAGTCGGACTGCCGTGCCGCCATTCGCTTGCTACTGTTGCTCGTACTACTTATCTCATTCCTTCGTCTTACATTTATTGACTACTTTCTTATAACTATTTCTGTCAGCACTTACCTTTGGCAAGTATGATACTTTTCATTAGGTTAGGTTACACTGACACTATAAAGGAAATTAATAATGCTACTGAAGTTTGGCATTTTTATTGTAAGTCGTGATAGCACTGGGTGTACGACTACTGTATGAAGAGAAACATAGAACTTTACAAAACAGAAACAGTCTAGTCGTATCTAGTTTACTCTGACAAAACAGAAAGCAAAGAAACAAAGAACAAAAAGAAATGACAACTTCTATAGTGTAATTTATGTCAAAGTTGGTATCACCTAGAATGTATAGGGATGCCGCCAGCTTATTTTAAGGTATTTCAGAAAGCTAACTACGTTTGGCTCAGTGAACAGCCTAAGTACAGTTACTAATTATCAAGGGTTACTCTGCTACTAGTGCCTTGCTGAAATCAACTACCATTTCCTTAGTTTTGCGGATATTGAACTCCAAGAAGTTGCCCTTTCACCATTTAGTAAAACAGTCTAGTTCCTGCCTGTAAATAAGATAACTGTTCATACAAAGTGAAACTAGTGCAGTATCATCAACATACTGTAATTAAAAAGCCTGCAGGAGTCATGTACACATCTACAATCACTTGTATCATATAATACTAATTAGAAGTGGTGATAGCAAACAACCTTGGGGGGCCCCTGTGTTTACAACTTACTGTTTTGAATTTTTACCCATAAATTTTACATACTTGTACTGGGGTATGTGAAATCATGAATCCACAAGATAAGAGCTGACATTCTCTGAAGTTAGTTTCTTCATGAAAAGATGGGTCTGTATGGTATTGAATGCACTTGAAAAAACAACACATAATACTTCACTGATCTGGTGTAGACATTTTCCATAAAGTTTAGAACAAAATCTTTGAGTGATATTGTGGCATCTTCAATACAACTTTTCTCTCTGTAAGCAAACAGTAAAGTATCCATATTATATTTAACCTGCTTATACAAAAATTTGTTGATAACATGTTCAAGACATTTCATAAAAATACATGTCAAAGCCACTGGTCGGTAATCATTATGGCATTTTGGTGTCCTGGTTTTTGGAAGAGGTACAGTCTCAGAAATTTTCCGCAGTATCGGTATTTATGCCCTGTTTAGCCCGTCACGTCCTCACCGATTTCCCACCTCCGATACCCCCCAATCCCAAGCCATTTTGGATTTTTTTTTTTTTTTGGCTGAAACCTCCGCTTTTGTTGAGAAACAAAAGAAAATTACCAAGAAAGGGTTTACCGGGGTCCATAAGTGGTCAGAACAGGTGAGCCTCCCCGCGTCAGGCATCATATTCTGTCATTGACGTGCCAGGCTCTCACGTTTTCTATGGTAGGTAATTTTGGGAGAAACAACAAAGAACACGACTACATTTATTGATTTGGAACTAATAAACAATCACAACAACAGTATAATGGTTTTTGATGAGATATATAGGAAAAATAAGCACTGTTCCATTGCACGAGCATGGCAATTTTGGTCACATTGGTTACACGCTAGTTGCTAAGTTTCTTGTTTCAGGAAACATCATTTTTTTCTACTTGCATAATACTGTTTCAATGACATTTTACCATTTTTGACTTTATGTAAATGTTTTCAGCTGTTTACATTCATTACGATGATATTTAGCATAATTATTGCGCATATTTGCATACTCAGCACACTCGCTATGACTCTTCTTTCAATTCTTTCAACATACATTACATTATTTTTACTTTCATATTATTGTTTCCATGACATTATACCATTTTTCAACCAATGTAAATGTTTTCACCTATTTATACTCCTTACGAGGATATTTAGCAAAATGCTAGCGCATATTCACGTAGCAAGCACACTCGTTACGACTCGTGCTTCAACTTATATTTTATTTCTTCACTTCCAATATACTTCCCCTCTTACATTACGTTTACACTTTATACTACTATTTACATATTTATGGACCTTATTTATTACACTGAGCGTCAGAATATCACATCTTTATACATTTGCTAGGAATGTTTCGACTTAGAATATATTTATGCACTTACATAATAATTTTCCACATACATTACACCCGTTTCCACTTTATACTACTAAGTACATATTTACGGGCCTTATTTACTACACTGAGCGTCAGAATGTCGCATCTTTACACACTAGCTAGGAATGTTTCGACTTAGAATATATTTATGCACTTACATAATAATTTTCCACTTACATTACATCCGCTTCCACTTCATACTACTATTGACACATTTACGGGCCTATATAATTACACTAAATGTCTGTATGTCACATTTTTTCCTGAGTATGAGGTTCATATTGCATTCACACCATAATTGGTAGTGCATCAAGGTGTGATATTCCCTGAGACAAGGGTGAATGCAGAGACCCAAGTTACACTCAATGCACTCATAGCAGGTGTCTTTTCTTTGAGTGGTGGGTCTCACACGGGAATTACCACACACATGACACCTGCACTGGGGCCTAGGTCTATTTGGCTGGGGAGGTATAGGAGTGGCAAAATGGCGGACGGAAATTCTAAGGGGAGTTTGGGTTGTAGGGGCAGTGCGTGTGCTATGTTGGGTTCTTTCGACCGCATACTGGGCTATGATCTCACAGCCAAGCTCCCTCACAAACCCTTCAAAGGTTTCCTGCACTCCTGTTGTCATGGCGTGCAGGTGGTGGCAATTGAGGGCAGTTATATCGAGCAGGTGAAAGAAGAGCTTCTTGTACCAATTCATTGTGGTCCTAGCACACTCCACAGTGGATATCATGGAGTCAGACTGGTCCACCTGCCGCATGTTGATGTTATAATCCAGCACACACTCAGGTTTCCAGATGCGGCGCCACCTCTCGCTGTGGTAATCCACGGACTCTGTACACTGCATCAATGGGCAGTGAACCGTGGACAAGAGGCAGACTTCTCTGTTGTGGTTCCACACTGTAGCTAGGATGTTGTTAGCCTTGAAGAAGACCACCTCATTTTTGTCTAGTTTCCGCCCCACCTTGACCATGTGATACCAGTTCACCTTGACGGTACCACAAAGTCCCGTGTCATGCAGGTGTTGATAATGAGCGAGAAGAGGGCTAATGTACCAGTTATCCAGGTAGAGGACTTGACCATGATGAAGGTACTCTTCAATCATTGTCTTAACCACTGCTCCAGACAGTCCAATACTCCGATCATCTATTATGTCTGTTTGTGCACCAGTGTACAAGACTATGTCTTGAACATAACCAGTCCTACAGTCACACATAACAAAGATCTTGAACCCAAAATGGTGCCTTTTGCTGGGTATATACTGGCAAAAAGAAATATTGCCTCTCCACAACACAAGACTCTCGTCTATGACAAGGTCTCTATAGGGATAAAATGAGGAATAGAAAGTTTGCTGTAGGTGATCAAAAACCAGCCTAATTCACCTCATCTTATCAGTGTCATTTGCATCGCCAGGATCATCAGCATCGTAAAAGTGGAGGTGGCTTAGAATTTGCTGAAACTGCTTATGGTGCATGACCTTGCCAAATATAGGTGTCTGCATGAAAGGGTCCGTAGTCCAGTATGACGGAATTCTGTTTTTACGTAAAATACCCATCAAAAGTACCAGGGCAAAAAATACAAACAACTCTGCGAGGGAGACAGGATAATCATTCATAACAGAATGCCTGCTCCTTGTGCCCAGTCGTTCACCCTCTTGGCGCTGGCTGCTTGCAAAATGGTTGGTTGGTTCCACAAATTGCTCCACAAAACCCTCACCAAAGAACAGGTGGGAATAATCCAGCCTTGTGGAGCCACGGTGAATCCCAGGAGCCGTGCAGCCAGTGCGTCCCTCCTCAGTGAAGGGGTGAATGATGGGAGAGAAATCACTGCCATCTTCCCAATTCCAACTCACATTACCCTCGCCCCCATCGTCCCCATTGTCACCTTCGTTGGGGTGGGGAGGAGGAGTGCGGAGGGCTTCCCCACTTGCACTCCTCTTCCCTTGGCCATTAACCTTCCCCTTTCCCTTACCCTTACGGCCTTGGGGAACATCAGGGGGCTGTGGGGAGGCAGTCCTGGAATATTGGAGAGCATAAGACGTGCTGGGGAGGGGCTCCTCCTCACCTCCCCACTCAATCACCACACCACATGATTCACCACACACCCTCACCGCCCCACATGATACGCTCCGCTCCCTCGCACCACCGTGTGAGAATGATGACTCACTCCCGCCACTTTCCTCTTCAGTTCCCGCCCCTACACTTTCAATTTCACTCCTCACTCCCTCCATGCCACTTCCGCCCTCCCCAAATAAAAAACTAGGCCCACACCTGATAGAACGACGTGGTGTCCGCTTGGGGCCGCGATGAGTGATGATTTCGCAGCCGTACCATGTGGCAGCACTTCCTACGGCTCCGTCCTTGTCCTCGTCCTCGGTTTCGGGCTCCACATCACATAGGGGCTGCAGAGAGGTGATCGCACGATGTTTTGGTGAGGGCTGGCCCTCTCTAGTGGCACGATATGTGACGTAGTGCCGCTTCGTTGGGGATGGGACCTCCTCATCATTGCTGCTACTTTCGTCCTCTGGTTGCACATAATCCCTCTCTGCAACATCGTCATTGAGGGGCAAATCACTGTTGCCTGTGAAGGCGTCCAGGGCGGCTTGAATTTGATCTTCTGAGAGACCTCTGTGCGCCATGTCTGACCTGGGTCACTGCTAACAGGTGAGTGACCAAGGCAAGGGTGAGTGTGGGTCGTGCAGGGTTGCCGAGTGTCCCTGCCTGGTGGCAGGTAGGGGAAGGTCTCCCGACCCAACGTATCAGATTTCAGGCGCAAGATTTGAAATTTTTGCAAATTATGAACCTTGCAATTGCGCGACATACTGGTACGTCAATGGGTCTAGCTGTGACAAAACGTTGCGATGTACTCATATGTCGATGGGACGCCTCGGGTTAGAAAGCATTGGAATATTTCACACAAAATTGGAGCTAGTTGTTCCTTACAGAAAGAAACCGCCTTTGCACATATTTTATCAGGTCCAGCTGCTTTACCACATTTCACCCTCTTCAAGCTGTCCATGATGTCATTCCGAGTTAAAACTATTTGCTCATCATTTTTGCTTTTCAAGGATTCAGAGATGGTGTGTTGGTGTATGGAGGAGTTGTGGATGTCAAACCTACAGTAGAAGTTATTTAGGTCATTACAATAATTTTCAGGATTCTGCACTTCTGGCAGGCCTGCGTTCTTTCTAAAACTAGTGATTTTCCTAAGATCTCTCCAAGCTGCCTTTGTGTCATACCTAAATAGGTTTTAAATTTTCTCTGTACTTTTTTTTTTTTTTAATTAGACAATCATATCAATTTTTTACTGTAAAGTTTTTAAATCTATCCTATCATTGCCTACAACACAAGTTTTTTACACTCTTGTTTTCCAGTGCCATAACAGTGATTCAAGATACTCCAACCTCTTGTAGCAAAGTTAATATATTGTTGGTAATGAGGAATACAGTTCTCAAAATGTGAGCCATTAAAATTTCCTGTTATTATTAATTTTAACTGCATCTGGAGAACTAGATTGAATCTTGCACACTTCATCATACAGGTGTTCTTCAGCAGTTTTCACATTAACAGCAGGTGGGATGTATACAACTATTAAGAAAGAATGCCCTCAAAGACAATGACATGAATTCAATATTGTCATTGCAGACCTTGTTCACAAGTTATATCCCTGCACCATCGATTATTGACATAAGCAGAAACACCACCACCACCGTTTTCCCCCAGTTATGTTGATCTGTCCCTTCTACTTAATTCAAAGCCACCTATTTGATAAGCAGAGTCTTGGTCATTCTCTGTGTCAAGCCAAGTCTCTGTTAAGTAGATAGCTGATGCTTTTCATAATGCATAATTCCATTTGCACTGGGCTGCCAGTTCATTCACTTTATTCCTTACTGAGCGAACATTGCCTGACACACACACATTGGTAGGGGAAGATTTGAACCCCTCCTTCTGCACCATACTCTTACCCTGCAATGCCGCCCTCATTTTCTTCCATACCCAGTATGTTTGACCACCTCAGGAATTTCATTTAGGGTTGTCGTACCAAGGGAAGCCAGAGACAGAAGTTCGTTGCTGCTGGAAATGAGACGCCCATTGTTGTTTACATTCAGCCCTCCATTTCCGCCAGCTGACGGGGATGCCTCACTAAAAATTACATCTCCCAGCACAAACCAGCAAAGTAATGACAAAAGCCTTGCTCAGCACGATCACTAGTCACATATTGCCTGGTATATATGGAGACACCTCATGCCATGAAAAATTGCTTATAAACTTGTAAAAACAGGGGAGCTGGAAGACACAGTGGTCGCCCCTCCGACTTCCACTAACGGAACCCCCCTGTGACATCATCACCAGCTGCCGCAAGTACACCCAGGCCTTACATAGAGATGGCCCTGGTTGTACATGCTCAAGAACAGGCCGGCCCTTCCATCCCAGAGAGCCCTAACTCAGGCTGAGCTGCTCCTCGGGTAGGTATACTGATTGGAACCGCTGAAGGAGGTACTCCATGACCGTGCAAATGCGGATGAGCCCATCTTGGTTGTCCCGGGGAATGGCGAGCGAGCTGAAGGCTCCACGTGGAAGTGCTTGAGGATGGCAGTGAGGTGCCTTCCACTCATCGCTCGCCAGACTCTAGGGTAGTCGTGCAGCTCGGAGCTCCGCCAGTAGTGCCTGGTGGTCGGCATGTGCATGACCCCCATGAAAAGGTATAATCCCAGGAACTTGGCCATCTCCTCTTCATTGCAGGAGAACCAGGCATCCAGCTGAGTCCCCAGGAATTTGGCGTACCAGTTGGTTTCCATGGTGAGGTATGACAACAACTCCTGTGTGAAAAAGAGCTCGAAGAACTGCAGGGGAGTTGTTGGAATATCCACCTGGATCCCTGGGGAGCCAGTGAACGGCCTGTGGTTCAGTGAGAATGGGCCACTGCTCCACCCAGGATCCATTTCAGCTGCGGTGTCGGCGGTGGCAGTAGGCTGGCCTGTTGACACCCTTCGGCCTGCCCTCCAATCCCTTGAACGTCCCCCCTGTCCAGGCAGCAGACAACGGCGTCCTCGTCTGGGAGGGTACACCTCGGATGAGGACGGGGACGAGACTGAGGGCTCTGGGGACACCAGTCTTCTCGGCCTGGCTGGCGAGGATGTCACCATAGCATCCTGCATGGCAGAAGTGGGTGGAGAGACCATCACAACGAACGATGGCCCGGCTTCTGGTGACACTGGCTCGCCAAGGGGGGCAGAGGGGCCCGGAGATTGGGAGCCGACGAATAGAGCTGTGGGACCAGCAGGTCCTAGAGGTGGGGAGGATTCTCTGGTGAAGCCGGCTGATGATGGTTGTGTGGTCTCCTGCAATGGAAGGCAGTAGGGTAGCTCCACTTGCTGACCGGATGGTGGCAGCTCAACCTCCTCCACCCCAGAACGGTCACTCTCAATGTCGCTCTCCGACTCTACCTAATCGAAGATCTGATGCCACTTGTGTGGTGCCAACCCTCATTTCATCTTTGCAAGGCTACCATTGTTGCAAGCCAACTGGAGAATAAATTGCTGTCTGAGGGATTCTGGACCCTGTGGCAGTCCAATGCTGTGGTAGGAGTGTGAGCTGAAATAAAGGAGTAAAGATATTATATTCACAGCCAACCAAGAACTTGGCTCAACACTGGCACAACATAAGGGTTCATGATATACTTGTATGTCTTTGAAAAACATCGTCTCCTACACCTGACTTAGCACACAGGTAGGGTCCACACACACGTGGTTACCTCTTTCATTTTCTTTGCACATTACAAACAACCAAATCTATCATTTTTATGAGATACACAGTACATTTCACCACTAATATGTAAATGACGTGTTGCGTAGGCCGTTACCTATGCATTAAGCTGTAGCAGATGGTGTTTCCCTTACAAGAACATGCTGCAGTGGGTCAGTTTTTCACTGTTTTTTCACATCAACATAATCAGATATACCAGTACATGGGATACACAGTATATATCACAATATATATATATATATATATATATATATATATATATATATATATATATATATATATATATATATATATATTTCCACATAATACATAGCCAAATCAATCATTATATGAGATACACAGTATATTTCATCAATAAAATGTAAAAGCACATCCTACGTAGGTCAATTACATGGCCTATACCTGGCCGGTAAGGTGTAGCAGACGATGATTTCTAGAGAAACACGTGGTTCACTTTCACTTTCTTTTCACATAAACAAATAACAAAATATATCACTGTATGAGACACACAGTATATCACACCATCTACTAATATGTATCTCATGTTGTATTTTGCTACCTTTGTGCTAGTTCAGGTGTACGACACACACTCTTCATTACGAGCACGTGGCTCAGTCTTTCGCGGTATTTCCACATAATACATAGCCTAATCTATCAATATATGAGATACACAGTATATTTCACCAATAAAATGTAAATGCAAGCCCTACGTAGGTAAGTTACATGGCCCATACCTGGGAGGTAAGGTGTAGCCAACGATGATTTCTAGAGGACCACGTGGTTCACTTCCACTTTCTTTTCACATAAACAAATAACAAAATACATCACTGTATGAGATACACATTATATCACACCATCTACACTTACGTATCTCACATTGCATTTCGCTACCGTTGTACTCGTTCAGGTGTATGAGTCGTTCTATTTCTTACGAGCACGTGGCTTGGCTTATCACGTTATTTCCACATAATACATAGCCTAATCTATCAATATATGAGATACACAGAATATTTCACCAATAAAATATAAATGCATGTCCTACGTAGGTCAATTACATGGCCCATACCTGGGCGGTAAGGTGTAGCAGACGATGATTTCTAGAGAAGCACGTGGCTCACTTTCACTTTCTTTTCACATAAACAAATAACAAAACATATCACTGTATGAGATACATAGTATATTTCAAAAATAAAATGTAAATGCACTTGTTCCTAACCTCGAGTTGCATGTCACTACCTTTGTGCTAACTCAGATGTACGAGATGCATTCTTTCCTATGAGCAATTGGGTCAGTCATTTACTGTCTTTCACATAAAACATACCCAAATCTATCAATATATAGAGATACACAGTATATTACACCACAAGAAGTACAAGTACTTGGCCCTTACCTGTCCACTAAGGTGTTGCAGATGATGTTTCCCCTACTTGAAGAAGCTGTAGTGTTTATGATTCTATTTCACAATCACATAATCAAAGCCATGATTTTATGAGACATACAGTATATTTCACCACAACAGTACCTGCACGTGCTCTGTATGGCACATCTGCGATACCTAAGGTATCACAGACGATATTTTCTGACAAGCACGTGGTGCAATGTTTACATTCATCCACACAAACATACGATAAACATATCAATTTAACACTCATGCTTTATTTCACAAAGAAAGCTATCTATCTATCTATTGCCAGACGCCTCAATCCCGTTCGGGGTGGCCACAAACAAATCGCCTCCACGTCGCCCTGTCCCCCACCATTTCACTGCCCTGCTCCCAACTCACACCCCCCTCCCTCATATACCTCTCCAACCCATCCCTCCATCTCATCCTCGGCCTCCCCCTCACTCTTCCCCCCTCCACCTCCCCCTCACTCTTCCCCCCTCCACCTCACTCATATACACTCTCTTCGTCAGTCTTTCACCCTCCATTCTCTCCACATGGCCAAACCACCTCAGTGTATTCCTCCTAACGCTTCCTATCACATCCACATCCACACCACAATGCTCCTTTATATCCTCATTTGTCAGCCTGTCTCTCCATGTGAATCCACAGGCTCCTCTTAAATAACTCATTTCTTGACTTGTGTCCTTCCAGCAACGTCCAAGCTTCACTTCCATACGTTAGAGTTGGTATCACAATACTGTCATGTAACTTTTTCACTTCGATGCTCACTTCCCTGCTTCTTATCACTGCTTTCAAGGAACCAGCAACCTTTCTTCCCTGCTGTACCCTTTCAAGCACTTCACCCTCCAAACCTCCATCCTTACTCATCACACTACCCAAGTACTTAAACGTACTCACATTTTCCAATTTCTCACCATCCAACATCGCCGTACATTTACAGACTTCACCTTTCTCAAAGACCATCACTTTACTCTTCCCTACAGTCACCTTTAGATTCCGTTTCTTACACACTCTCCCAAATTCATCCACCAAGCCTTGCAGCTCCCCTTCGTCTTCACTCAACAACACAGTATCATCTGCAAACAACAGTACAGGGAGTTTCCAAACAATATCCTCTCTCACCAGGGCCACTCCAACATCCACTACCCTACCTTGTACCTCTTTTATTACCCCACCCATGTACAGACTGAACAACCATGGAGACATGACACATCCCTGTTTCAACCCAACCTTCAAAGAGAAAAATTCACTCAGTTCACCATCCACAAGCACTGCAGCCTTAGCACCATCATACAGTACATACTCTTCACAGTATTCAACAACTTCCCATCTACTCCATATATTCTTAATACTTTCCATAATCCTTGTCTATCCACCCTGTCATATGCTTTCTCCAAATCCATGAAAGCCGCATACAACTTCTTTCCCTTTTCTAGAAACTTTTCCACTAAAGATCTAAGAATGAATATCTGATGTACACAACCTCTTCCCTTCCTAAAGCCTCCTTGTTCTTCTCTAACTAATTTCTCTGTTCTTTCTCTAACTCTGTCAATAAGTATTCTACCATACACTTTTCCTATTATACTAAGAAGACAAATGCCCGTATGATTACCACACACCTCTTTTTCCCCTTTTCCTTTGTACAAGGGAATAATTATACCTGACTTCCAATCCTCCGGGTCTCTACCTTCCTCCCAGGCCAATCTGCACATTTTCCTCATCCATTCTACTACTGTCTCTCCCCCATGCTTCAGCATTTCACCACACACTCCATCAATTCCTGGGGCTTTCCTCAATTTAACTTTCTTCATTGCTTCCACAACTTCTATCCTACTGATTTCTTCCTGTCTTCTCACCTCCCTCTTTCTCCCAGCCATTCCCCAATCACTTATACTCGCATTACTTCCATCCTCTACGTTCAACAATTCCTTAAAATGTTGTCTCCATCTGCTCACTTTTTCTCCCTTCTCCACTAGTAATCTACCATTTTTATCTTTCACTCCCCTGCTAACTTCACTTCCACCCTGTCTTACTCTTTTCACCTCTTTCCAGAACATTTTCTTACAGTCCCTCCACTTTATATTCAAATTCCTTCCAAATTCCACATCCACTCTCTTCTTACTCTCTCTTAATAATCTTTTCACCTCTCTCTTTCTACATATAACTCTCTTTTCCACCTCTCAACTTCTTCCATGCCCCTATTTCTCATCCATTCAATGTATGCTTTCTTCTTTTGTGCCACAGCCTGTCTCACCTCTTCATTCCACCACGCTGTTCCTTGCACCCTCCTCCGTCTTCTCTTCATCCCACACACCACATCACATGCTGCACATATTTCTTCCGTGAATATCCTGCACACACCTTCCACATCCCCCATCTGCTCTAATTCATATTTGCCCAATCGTTCCTCCATTTCTCTCTTATACTCTGCCTTTTTCTCATCCTCTTGTAACCTTTCCATTCTCCTTATAAATACTTCTTCTTCCCGTCCTTCCCTTACAATATGATAAAATCAGATATCTGTATAAACCTTCTCTGTTTTATCCCCTCCTGACAATGGCGTGCTGTGGCTGTAAGGCATAAGTGTCTCCTACCCTAGCCAATATTTCATCACGTACACTCATTGGACTATACCCCTATCTATTGCGCAATAACACTATCCACCATATATCAGCATAAAACAAGGACTTCATCAACACCTTGCCAAATATTCCATTCAAGACAACGCCATGTCATAAGGTGGTTTCCCGTCTCCCCCTGCTAAAAGTTTCACAATGTCCTTCCTCACTAGCTATTGCACACTCTATTCACTTGATTCACTGTCACTGTTGTTCAATGGTTGAATACTTACATTGGGTGCAGGGTAGAGGGGGTGTAGTTATTGAGACATGCCGAAAAACAGGGTAGGCCTAGCACAATCTTTGTTGGGCTAATGGCTGATAAAGGCCAGGAATAATTCACAAAAACCTATTTCCCTATTGCAAACACCAAATCAAATCACAATAGTGCCCAAAAAGTAAACACAAGCACAATTGGTATAGTGGAATATGATGGACGTCCTGGGACGGGGTAAATAGAGTACGATTTAACCCACGGCGTCCCGTCAACGTACTTCCACGTCCTCATGTTATGTCACTGCCAATCCCGTTGACGTACTTCAACGTCCTGCAATTGCAAGGTTCATAATTTCCACAATTTTCAAAATTCGCGCGAGATTTTCGATTCGCCCACGTACCCAAGCCTCCCCTACCTGCCCCCAGGCGGGCAACGTCCAAGACCCCGCGTGACCTGCGCTCACCCTTGTCTCGGTCACTCACCTGTTAGCAGTGACCCAGGTCAGACATGGTGCGTAAAGGTCTCTCAGACGACGAAATACAATCCGCCCTGGATGCCTTCACTGGAGACAGTGATTCTCCACTTGATGATGATGTGGTGGATCGAGATTATGTGCAGCCTGAGGAGGAAATAACAAGCAGTGATGAGGAGGTCCCTTCGCCCCAGAAAAAGCGGTATGTCACATATCATAAGGCAAGGGAAGGCCAGCCTGCACCCAAAACACCTGCATGGACCTCTCTCCATCCCCTAGAGAGAGATTCTGATGAGGACGAGAATGAGGACGATGACGATGATGGTGGCTTAGGACGTGATGTTGCCTCGTGGTTGGGGAAGGAAAAAATCTCACCCCGAGGATCAGCAGGTGGGGCAAGAAGGCAAATAAAGTATGGCCTAGTGTTTTGTCTGGGGAAGGCGAAAGTGGTGTGGTGGGAGTGCGGGGTGAAAGGGAAGTGGTGTGAGGGAGGCAGCACGAGCACGTGGTGCACGTAGGCCTAGGGGAGAGGAGGTGGAGCCACTCCCCAGCACGTCTTTCGCCATACAATATTCCCAAAGTTCCTCCACACAGCCCCAGGATGTGGGGAAAGGAAGGAAAGGGAAGGGAAAGGGTAAAGGAAAAGGGAGAGGGAAGAGAAGTGCGAGTGATGAAAGGCGCCGCTCTCCATCTCCCCCACCACCACAAATGTTGCGTTGTGCCTTCAGCCATGTTTCAGAGAGTACCATAACTTCCTACACTACTGAAGCTGTGTGGGATGGCGATATGACGCTCAGTATAATGGTAAGGCCAGTCAGTATGTGCCAAGTCTTATATAAACTTGAAACGGGTGTAATGTTTGCAGGAAAGTAATGTATAAGTTGAGAAATAGTGTAAGTTGAACAAAGTGATATGAAAACTACACCCACTGTATAAATCTGCGAAAATATGACGCTCAGTATAACACTCTGGTCAGTAAATATGTGATAGCAAGAATATAAAGTGGAAACGGGTGTAATGTTAGCATGAATAAAACGTATAAGTTGAAAAATAGTGTAAGTTGTAATAATTGATGTCACGAGTACACCCACTGTGTAAATCTGCGAAAATATTACGCTCAGTAGAACATTCTGGTCAGTAAATATGTGATAGGAATTATATAAAGTGGAATTTGTTGTAATGTTAGTAGTAAGGTAATTTATAAGTTGAATACTAGTGTAAGATGAAACAAATGATATCGCGATAACACTCACTGTGTAAGTACGCGCTAATATGACGCTCAGTTGAATCATAAGGTCTGAAATTATGTGATATCAATTATATCAAGTGTAAACATGTGCAATGTTAGTGGAGAATTATTATATAAGTACAAAAATAGGTTGTAAGTTGAAATAGTAGTCATAGCAACTTCACCGTGTGTGTTATTATGTGCTATTATTATGCTAAATATTTACATAAGGCCTGAAATTATGTCAAAACAGTTCTATAAAGTTGAAAAGTGTATAATGTTATTAGGAAAGTATAAAAAAACACAATACGAGTTGAAACAACAGTCACAGCGAGTTCACTCACTACGTAAATAAGCGCTAACATTACGCTAAATGTTATCGAAAGGCCTGTGAATACGTAAAAACAGTTCAATAAAATGTAAAATGGTATAATGTTATTGTAGAAGTATTATGTAAGTAAAAAAAATGGTATGTATCATGATTTTTGAATGTTAGCGATTCATCGTGACCAGTCTGCCCGATTTTGCTCGTTTCGCACGATGGTACAATGCTTATTTCAGCTCTATTTTTGTATAAAATCCAATTTACTGTTTTATCACGTTTTTATGTTTGTAATAAATACATATCTACTTACTTTCATTGGTTTCCCAGACTTATAATACCATAGAAAACGTTAGAGGCTCAGACCACCTACAGAGAACACGGTGCCAGGTGTGACCAAGGCATACCTGTTTAAGGCAATTATGGACCCCGGGGAACAATTTCTTTTTGACTGACCATTGTTTCTGACCAAAAGCGAAAGTTTTAGCAAAATAAATTTGGGTCCAAAAATTTTCGGGACTGGGGGGTACCAAGGGTGAGAAAGTGGTCGGAACGGGGCGGGTTAAATGCCCAGCTGTGTGTTACCTTGTTCCTTGACAGCTGATGCTGAACTAATCAACCTGGCTGGGCTGCCGCATGTCTTGGGCCCCGAGGTTGCCAAGTCATCACTTTTGATGAGAGGCGTGGGAACTATGACGCCTCCAAAAATGATGCCAATCGGCCAAAAACTTTTCTCTGACCAAGGTTTTTATAATTAAGTGACGATAAATGCGTCATCGAATGTTGTCACAGACATGCCCAAATGACGAGAAATGCGTCATCATGGGCAGAGGGGTCAAGGAGTTAATGAAATACATTATTGTTTGCATCACTACTCTCTCTCGAATATACACTCAAAAACAAACAAAAGAGTGAGCACCAAATGTACATATAACTCTCAGCAGAAATACTTTACCAGTTCCATTCATATTCCCCCAGCTTATTTTCTGTATTTTTTCAACTATTTTTTTTTTAACACGTCATTAGTTACTGAAGTTGTTATTTATGATTTGGGTGACTATGAGGCTTTGGAGTATTTTTTGTATTATTAATTTAGTATATTAGCTGTTTTTTTACATCTGAGACAACTCTATCTTGAGCAAGTCCATGTTCCCCTTCATAAAAACAAACTGCTCAAAGATCTCAGGTCAGGCTGGTTTGTGGGCAGGTTTGCGTTTCCAAAAGTACTTCCGCAAATGCAAAACTGGAAATTTGTGTAAAGCTCGTCGCAAATGCAAATCCGCAAATGAAACTTCACTTCCGCAATTGCGGAATTTGCTGGTTGCAACAGTGATTGTGGAAGTGCTCTGCTCTGAACTGAAGTGCAACTGCAGTTTGTGCAAGATGGTTGCCAGTGTTTGCCTGTGGTGGTAATCATCTGCGAAACATTCAAATAATGCTGCAAAACACTGGATCATGTATACATGCTATCCAGATGTCTTCAGGTGGTAATCTATATGTGACACTCAGACAACATGGGTTAGCCAAAAAAAAAAAAAAAAGTAGAAGGAAAGAAAAATAAACTTTCATTGTCCTCCCACAGGCAAAAAGAGGCATGGGCATTGGTGCCCTGTTTGTCTTGGCCCATCCTACAAAGACAAAGGAATAGTACTCCCACATTCACCACTAACTGTGTTGGCATCATGTGACCCTTGTGTGGGCTAATATAGGCATGTATATCATGGAGTGGCCATGCATCTCCTGGATGACCAGGGCATGTGTGTTCTGGTCATGCATGTCATTCATGCATGCCAAGGGTGTCAATGTCATAATCATATGCACCACAGTCGTCCATGTCATGGTCACGTGTGCCATGGTTATCAGTGTTATGCTCATGCATGTCATGGTCATTGATGTCACTGACGTGTGTGTCAGTCATGTGTGCCTAGATTATCAGTGTCATGATCATGAATGCCATGATCATCAATGTCATGGTCATGTGTTCTGTGGTCAGTGATGTTATGATCATGTGTGTCATGATCATTGATGTTATGATCATGTGTGCCAGGCATCGATGTCATTTTCAGGTGTGCTATGGTCATCGATGTCATGATCATGTGTGCCAGGCATTGATGTCATGGTTATGTGTGCCATGATCATTAGTGTCATGGTCATATATGCATGATCATCAATGTCATGGGCATGTATGCCATGGTCATCAGTGCCATGTTCTTTTGTACCATGATCATCAATGTTATGATCAATTTTTGCCATGATCATCAATATCAAGGTCAATTGCGCCATGGTCATGATTGTGTCATGATCATGTGTGCCAGGGTCACTTGTACCACGGTCATCAATGCCATGGTCACGTCTGCCATGGCCATCAGTGTCATGATCATGTGTTGTGGTCATCAGTGTCATGGTCATGTGTGCCATGATCACCATTGCCATGGTCACGGGTACAGTTGGCAACATATGAACCGGGTACAGCATCAATTTGCAGCAGAGGTCAAGCATTTAGTAATTTGACAACCTTGACATAATCATATATTTCTTGATATCACTGACAAGAATTAACAGAGATGTTAAATATTACCCGAAGTGGCCAAATAACTGCGATGCATGAACATCCAACCTCCACTTCACACAGACACTGTACCAGGTTCATTTGTGGCCAACTGTACATAAGAGTACATAGAATGTACAGATAACAGGAGGCCTGTTGGCTCATGAAGAAGTTACCTGTTGGAAAAAAGGCTAATTCTACTAAGACCTAACCAATATGTAAGATAAAAAGGATAAAATAGAAGAAGGCTCTCCCCCACACACTAAAAGCATCTGGTTAAACCGGCAAGTAGAAAAATAAAAAAGAAAACAAGCTGTTAGAAAGAACAAACATGGAGATTTTATAGGAAAGGCAGAAGGGGAACAAGTATGCACTTTGTAACATGTTTCCAACATATTTGTGAAAGAAAAGCAAACACAATGGCCGGAAGTTCTCGTTATTGAACAAACGTCTCCCCGTTCAACATCACTTCAACTTGGAAATTAACGACGTTAAATTATTTATGGCCTAAAGATTAAAAATTTTTATCTAGACGAATTTTTTACATATCAATAGTTTTTGCTTTAAGTGCTGTTGCTGGTAGCTTATTCCAGTGTTCCACTGCATGACTCAGTGGCACACCAGGTCGGCCCCAGGACAATTTTTTTTTCCAGGTTTCGAAAAATTATTCTTTGTCTTTACAGGGTTGAAGAAAATGGTCTGGCTCATCCAGCAATGTTATTTTTAATTTCCTAAACCCAACCTGTGATTTACTATGAAGTGCAGAAAAAGAAAAAATGACAAAATGACAGCAGTTGTGCAGGTTTTTGTAAGCAAACAGGCACTAACACAGTACACTAAAAAATATCCATATGTTCGCCACAAAAATATTTCATTTGCTGCTGAAAATGTTTGAAATGATTACAAAAATATAATACGAACAAGATCATTACGTAATATGGGTAGTTGTTTAGTTAAATATGATCTTTTTTTTTTTTCATTATTTTTAATGTTTATTTTGTTTATGCAAGGAGCGAGTTACTTTTGTTGTTTGGGTGGCATGTTATGTATCAAAAGAGGCAAAAGATGCTATTTTTAATCTGTTACCAGATAAGGGTGCAGCAGTGTATGATCCGTTACGGCCAAAATTCGATACAAACCGAGATTAGCACTTCAGATGTGGGGAATGAGAGGGAAGAGATGATAAGGTTTTACATCCATATATTCAACACGAGAACACCTCATATGTTGCTGAAAATGGTTGTGCAAACCTAGAAGGACGTAAAATGAAAAAAATCAACACAAAATAGGGGTTCTTTTAATAAAGAATATAATAAGGATCCTAACCCCTTTTTTATGTTTATTACATATATTTTTGTATGGAGTTGTTTTTGCAGTATGGGTGGAATAAATTGTGTCGAAAGAGAGGAGATGTATACTTTTTTCAGGCAGTTTCCAGATGAACGATGCAGCTGTGTATATTTAGGGACAACCCATGCGGTCAAAAAATGATAAGCCCAGAGATTAGCACGTCTGACTGGGAAGTGAGGGTTAGGTTATGTTATAGTTATAAGTACAATAAACATGGAATATGAATATTTTCGTGCAAATACTTAAAACATAAAAGGAAGACAATAAAATAATAGAAATAATGACACAAAAATAAATTAGTAAAGTATACAAAACATTCTCACTTTTACAACAAAACATTCTTCTATGATGGAACACATCCTATCCATTTCTCCTTTTTCTGAAATATCCATTCTAGGAGATTTCAGTGTCCACCACCACCATTGGCTCTCCTCTCCTTTCAATGATCCATCTGGTCAACAAGTCTATATCTTTTCTATCCTAACCTGGAGCAGCTTGTACGGTATCCTGACCGTATCCCTGACAGCCTTGGAGAGAGTTCGAGCATACGCGACCTCTTCCATACAACTAATCTTTCTGATTATGTTGTTAATCTTTCCTGTTCATTGGGCTCCTTCAGTCAAAACCTAATCACCTTAACCTGTCTTATCGCACCTATAAGACCTCCCAAGAAGGGTCAGTTGTGGCTCTTAGATGCTGATTGGAGGTCCATCAGGCAGTACTACTTTGATTTTCCCTGAAATGATTATGGTTTCCATGGCCGAGAGCCATCAATGTGTGCCTTGCGCATTATGGAGTTCATTCTTTTGGGCATGAAAGCATATATTCCCTTCTCATATCCTTTGACTAATGCAGAAAAAAAAAAAAAATTGGTTTCATCTCGCTTGTTCTAATGCTGTCCACAACAAGGAGAAGGCCTACAAAAGGTACCAGAGCCAACCCACTCCTTAATCCAGTGGTTTTCAACCTTTTCTAATTCTCGCCCCCACTCACTGAATGACACGTTCCCTCCTCCCCCCCCCCTCCTCAAATACTGTATTTTACTGGCATAGTTGGCACATGTCAATCAATATCGTCGAATTCCACCTTGGATTATTCCGGTGCTGTTCCTCCATTGCTTTCCCCTTCTGACTTCCTCATGGCTGACATTAAAATTTTTTCAGTGGATGTACTTTCTGCCAAATCTGGCATCAGTGCTGACAAGGCATATGGGTGTTATGGGGCCCCTCCTGTTGTCCTCAAAGACTGTGCTCCTGTGCTTGTGGCCTGCCTAGGTAAACTCTTTCACATATGTCTGTCAACTTGGACCTTTTCTTCTTGCAGGAAGTTTGCTCTCATTCCCAAGGAAGGGCAACCTTTCCTATCCCTCTGACTATTACCCAATTGCTTTAATATCCTGTGTTTCAGAAGTTTTTTACTCTGTTCTTAACAAAATTATTCAAATTGCTTTAACATCCAGTGTTTCAGAAGTTTTCGAGTCTATTCCTAAAAAAAAAAAATAAAGAAATAAAGTATTTTCCCCATCACAACCTTCTTTCTGATTGTCAGTATGGGTTCTGACATTGACACTCCACTGGCGGTCGTCTCACCTACCTTTCAGACACCTGGTCATCCTACTTCTGGGACTCTGATGATAGCTTTGCCATTGCACTTGACATCTCAAAGCCTTTCAGTAGAGTCTGGAATAAATCTTTAATTCCGAAACTGCCCTCTTACGGTTTCTGTCCTTCTATCTGTGCCTTTATCTCTAGCTTCCATTCTGATAGTTCTATAGCTGCAATGGTAGATGGCTGCCTTTCATTTATTAGAGCTATGACTATTGGTGTTCTTCAGGGCTCTGTCTTATCACCAACTCTCTTCCTTTTCTTTATCAATGATCTAAGCTGTACATCTACTCCTATCCTCTCATACTCCGATGACTTCACCCTCCTCCTTTCCATTTGCTTACCCACAGGATCCATCTCAGCAGTTATTTCAACAAACAAGGAATGAAACTATGGCACACCTAATGCCTGACTTGGCTCATATCTCTGAGTGGGGTAAAATTAATCTTGTTGTTTTTAATGCATCAAAAACTCAGTTCTTACATCTATCAACCCAGCAAAATCTTCCACAGGTGTACCCTCTACTTTTTAATAATATTCAGTTAAATCCTGCATCATCCTTAAACATACGTGGGGTTTCATTCTCCCTGGATGTATCTTGGAAAGAAAATATTACCTTTCTTGTAAAATCTGCTTCCAAGAGATTGGGTGTGCTAAGCTGACTCCGTGCTTTCCTTACCCATGCACAGTTGTTGACTTCATACATGGGTTTTATTTGCCGATGTGTAGAGTACAACTCTCATGTGTGGGGAGGCTCCACACATAGAGCTCTTCTCAGCAAGGTGAAGTCATAGGCTTTTTGTCTCATTAACTCCCCTCCTCTTACTGACCCCATTCAACCTCTGTCTCTTCATTGCACAGTTGCATCTTTATCTCTTTTCTGTTACTACTTCAATGGTCACTGTTCCTCTGAACTGTCTGCTTGTATTCCTCCACCGTTACGGCAGGCGCACAGCACTCATCTAGCAATAAACTTTCATCCCTTTTTTGTCCATCTGTAATGCAAGAGTTAACCATTACTCTCAGTCGTTCATGTATGCAACAGGTCAGCTCCTGAACTGTCTCCCTCTGTCTGTGTTCCCTACTGCCTACTATCTCCAGTCTTTCAAATGCAGTGTGTCAGGCATCTTGAAATGAACAGATCTTTAATTTGGCTGTAATCTTGTTTCTTTTTTTCTTGGACGGTTCCTGGGCTATGATTCTTTCTTCTTTGCATAAGAAAAGTTCCAGAATTGACCGGTTAGGACTGGGAGTAAAAGGTAACTCTTGCATTTGCGAGTTGGACTGAAAAGGAAAGGAAGTTTTGTGTTAGATGGGTGTTGTGTGCCCGCTGTAGTGGTGGATGGATGTAAGCAGCGAGTTCAACGAGCAGTGACCACTGAATTAGAGATAGAAAAGAGACAAAGCTGCAACAGTGCTCCAAAGAGGTAAAGGTTGAAGGGAACCAGTAAGAGGAGGAGAGTTAATGACATGCAAAGCCTATTACTCCATCTTAGCGAGAAGAGCCATATGTGGGAAGTCTCCCCACAAATGAGATCAACACTGGATATTTCGTGGCGAAAACCATACTGTCTGTCAATCATTAAGCTGTTGGATTCAAGATTTTTAACAATGTGCTTATTTACACGAATCTCAAACACTTTACCAAGAGAAGATGTGACGGTTACCGGTCTGTAATGAAAGGGATTACTGGAGCTTCCTTTCTTCGGAAATGGGTGGATATTGGCTTCTTTCCAAAAATTTGGATATGAAAAAGTACATATGCATACTCTGAATAATTTAGCCAGAGCAGGAGCAAGTTCTTGGCAACTCTTTCAAAACGATTAGAGGAATTCCAATTGGATCTGAAGCTTTGTTGGTTGGTAAACTGTCTAGGATTGATTTTATATATCAAGTCAGTATTTTTAGTGGAGCAGTTTCGGAAGTGTCAAGCTCTAGTGCATGTAAAACGTCTGGCAAACGTACTGCAAGGACGTTCTTTTTTCGTGCGGGTCATTTATAGTGTTTCCATCGTATGATTTTTGTGGGAGAATGGGTGATGACTTGTTTAAGTTATTATTAAAAGAACTGAGAGTTAATCTTTTTTTTTATGCGAGGAAGAAGGAACCAAAGGCCATGAGCCCGCAGTAACAGTTCCCTCCAAGAGAAAAACAAAATACAACAGAGATCCAAATTGAAGATCCGATCATTTTGAGATGCCCGGACACACTGCGTTTGAAAGACTGGAGATCATAGGCAGCAAGAAATACAGACAGAGGGAGACAGTTCCAGAGTTGACCTATTGCATAAATGAAAGACTGGGAGTAACGGTTAACTCTTGTAATAGAGAGTTGGACAGAAAAGGGATGAGAGTTTGCTGCCAGATGGGTGCTGCGCGTCCGTCGTAGAGGTGGAGGAATTCAAGCAGACAGTTCAGAGGAGCAGTGACCATTAAAGTAGCGACAGAAAAGAGATAAAGATGCAACAGTGCGGCGAAGAGACAGAGGTCGAAGGGAGTCAGTAAGAGGAGGAGAGTTAATGAGACGAAAAGCCTTTGACTCCACCCTATTGAGAAGAGCTGTATGTGGGGAGCCTCCCCACACATGAGAGTTGTACTCCACACAGGGGCGGATAAAACCCCTGTATAGAGTCAACAATTGTGCCGGGGTAAAGAAAGAACGGAGTCGGCTTAGCATACCCAATCTCTTGGAAGCAGTTTTTTCAACAGATGTAAAATGATCTTTCCAAGATAAGTCCCGAGTAAATGAAACCCCAAGCATGTTCAAGGATGATACAGGATTTAGCTGAATATTATTAAACATCAGTGGGTATACCTGTGGAAGATTTTGTCGGGTTGATAGGTGTAAGAACTGAGTCTTAAATGAATTAAAAACAACCAGAATATCTTTACCCCAGTCAGAGATACGAGCCAAGTCAGACATTAGGTGTGCCATAGCCTCATCCCTTGTTTGTTGAAGTAAATGTTGAGATGGGCGTTGCGGGAACCGAATGGAGAGGTGAAGGGTGGAGTCATCAGCATGAGTGGATAGGGTTAGATGTACAGCTTAGAAGATCATTGATGAATAAAAGGAAGAGAGTTGGTGATAGGACAGAGCCCTGAGGAACACCACTGTTGATAGATCTAGGAGAAGAATGATGGCCGTCTACAACAGCGACTATAGAACGACCAGAAAGGAAGCTAACGATGAAGGCACAGATAGGATAGAAACCGTAGGAGGGCAGTTTGGAAATTAAAGATTTATGCCAGACTCGATCGAAAGCCTTTGAATTGTCAAGTGCAATGGCAAAGCTTTCGCCAAAGTCCCGAAAGGAGGATGACCAGGAGTCTGAAAGGTAGGTGAGAAGATCGCCAGTGTAGCATCCCTGACGGAACCAGTACTGACGATCCGAAAGAAGGTTGTGATAGGAAAGATGCCTTAAAATTTTTCTATTGAGAATTGACTTGAAAATTTTTGAAATACAGGACGTTAAAGCAATTGGACGATAGTTGGAGGGTTGGGAATGGTCACCCTTCTTTGGGACTGGCTGAATGAAAGCAAACTTCCAGCAAGAAGGAAAGGTACAAGTTGACAGACAAAGGCGAAAGAGTTTGCCCAGGCAGGGTGTAAGCACAGAAGCACAGTTCTTCAGAACAACAGGAGGAACCACATCAGGCCCATATGCCTTGTTAGTACTGAGGCCAGTGATGGCAGAAAATACATCAGCTGAAGAAATTTTAATGTCAGCTATGAGGAAGTCAGAGGGGGGAAGTGATGGAGGAACAGCAACGGAATCGTCTAAAGTGGAATTGGAGGAGAAAGTCTGTGAGAAGAGATCTGTGCTATCAGAGTATTCTGTTGTCATTTGGATTATTTTATTATTTGGATGCTTGGTTCGAGATGCGATATTTAGTACTACTATTGCCTGGTTTCCAACAATTTAAAATTGACTGGGAGATTCATTTTTAAAAATGAAAAGTTATATGCTAAGGACTTTAGGGTCGTTGCTCTGGCACAATTGCTGTTAAACCATATAGGGGAGTCCGATCTCTTGGTAAGTTGTTGACTGGGTATAAGTAATTCAATACCAGCTTGTATTAAGTCACTAATGTGGGACAGGGTAGAACTTATGTCAGTGGAGAAGAATGACTGCCATGGAATATCAACAGGATAATTTTTAAATCCATCCCAGTTTATCCTACCAAAGTGCCATCTAGTCACTCCGAATGGTTCAAAACCTGGAGGTCTGGGGCAACTGAAGAATGAGGCTTTGATGTGATGATGGTCGAAGGATCCAAGTGGTGACAGAACCTGTATCCTGTGCTGAACTGTTGATCTGGGCCTCACATTTCTTTCTCATCTTCATTTTTCGTTCTCTTCTCCCTCAAGTCGTCCCCCCACCACTCAACTACACTAGACACCGCAGCATCATAAAACCCATAATAGCAGGAACAGAGTGGTATAAAAACAGCACTGAGAGTATAAAGTGAGAACGCAGCGTAACAGTGCTCTATCCCCCCCCCCCCCGATATTAAGTTCTAACTATACAGTAAGGTAGTGATAACTGCCAGTTGCTGTTATGCGCTATCATTGTAAAATATTGTCATATTGTCGTACGTGTAAAATGCCATAATATTTTTGTAAAGAGTAAAGCCAGGATCAAAATGGTAGTGCTGTGTGGTATACTATAAATACGATGGAATGACACTAGCTATAATGACATACCGCTGCCCCTGGCAATATCAGTCACCACATATATGCAGTAAACAGAAAATGAAAGGCATAACAGTACTATATGATATACAGTCAATGTTCTATAATGATATTAGCTATATTTAAATATGACTTTGGCCATATCATCAACCATATACAATACATGATATTATAATTTGACTAAAATTATGTACGGTATTAATAGAGATACTTATTGTTACGGTAATAAGACACTGACTATAATTACGTATGACACTGGCTGTACCATCAACCATGTATGTAAGCAGTAATTAAGAAACATCATTTCAGTGTCATATACATTAAACTTGATGAAATAATATATGATAAGAACTTTACTCCTTCCTCACACAGTGAACATTTAAGTTTGATCAATCGCAGCAATTTATTCTTACCGTGGCGTGTAATAAGTGCTTGTACTGTTTATCAGATGTGTAAGAATTAACACTGATAAGTTCTGTACAACAATCACTGAAATACTATCATGCATTATGGTATTATTGTGTTATATTAGTTTTGCAGTAGTAACATAGTAATAAGGGAGTAATTTTATTACAATGCATGAATAAAATTATAGTATAGCTTTAAACAATGAATTATGCAACTATATTACCCTAATAATATGCAATGATATACTATATAGATAATAAATACTGATGTATACTAAGTTTCATGTAGAATCAACACTCATCATATCAGTTCGTCATCTTGGTAAATCACTATAGTAAATGTCCATAGCATAGCAGTATTAGTCGCTGCCATCCCACATCAAAATCTTCATGAATTTCGTTCAAAGTACTGGCCATTACCAAAACAATATTAAGGCTTACCATTTTTTCGACTTTCCCGACTTGTATATTTTCAGCCAGAAGGCAACCATCTCTCTAATCTGCCAATTATTATTATTATTATTATTATTATTACATGCATTCATCGACCCACACCTCTCTCTTACACACACACACACACACACACACACACACACACATACACACACACAACGTCCATGCATTTCTGTGTTTTGTAAAAGTTTATAGGTGGGATATCTTCGAATCATCTAGAGAGAGAGAGAGAGAGAGAGAGAGAGAGAGAGAGAGAATTATGGTGTTAATGAGAGTAATAAAAATAAGCGTACATCCAGACGAACGAGTAACAACAATGGATGAATGAAAGGGATCATATTCAAGTAAATGAGTGAAAGTAAAGAAACGAAGAAAAATGAAGAAAGGTGTATAAAATAAAAATGAATATATGAAGACAAGTGAAGATGAATGAGTGAATGTGAATGAAGATGAGTTAAAAAGGATTCTGGGAGTCTGGAAGAGAACGTATGAAAATGAGAGAACATGAATGGAAATGAATGAGAATGATGAGACCATAATGAGGATGAATGTATGTGGAAATGACTGACTTTGAAGATGATAGAGTTATTTTGAAAGTTAGATAGTGATTGTGGGAAAGAAAATGAGTGAGAAGAGTGACAGCGTAAGTGTAAGAGAGGTAGGTGTGAATGTGAGAGTGAAAATGAGTGAAAATCGAAATGACAAAGTGAATGTGCTTTGAGAGTGAAGGGCTACATGAGAATGAAATGAGTGGATGAGTGAGAAAGAGTGAAAGTGAGAATGGGAATGAAACTGGTTGAAGATGAAAATGAAAGTGAGCGATAGCTACTGCATGCAAGAATAAAAGTGAATGATAGAGGAAGAGTCAGAGTGAATATGAATGAATGTGTGGCGTGTAAGTGCATATCAGTGAGTGAAAGTGAATGACTGAACATCTATCTATCTATCTATATACCTAGGCTGCTTCCCCCAAGGAAAGGGAGGTAGCCGAGACAGGACGACACACTCCCCATTTACTCATCCATTCAAACACATTCATTTGCATCTTAGCCCCAAAGGGGAGAACGGACAGATCCTCACCGCACCACACCGCACAAGGGTCAACTGGGCAATGCAATCAGTGACATCCGCAGCAGGGCCCGACAGCAGAACTGGTTTACCCCTGCCACATCATAACAGACCCATCCCTTACCCGCACCTGACCTGACTAGCTGATCAGACCAAATGCGGGAGAATATCCCCTCAGGGCTGCGTCATCACTTATTCATTCACAATTTCTCTCCATTTATTTCTGTCACGCACAGCCACTCTTCCTTGCTCAACAGACATCCCTCTCGCATCCAGCGCTCTCTTCACACTGTCCATCCATCCTATTCGTGGTCTTCCTCTCAGCCTTACACCTCTCACATCAGATCTAGTTATCTTTTTCACCAATCGCTCATTATCCATTCTCTCCATATGTCCAAACCATTGCAACACCCTCTGCTCAACTCTACCAGCCATCTCCCGAACAACTCCAGTTCTCCTTCGCACTTCATGAACATGAGTGAATAAATAAATAAATGTCAGAAAGTGATTGAATATGCAAATGTCAAAAAGTGAGTGAATAGGAGTGTGAAAATGAAAGTGGGTGAATATGAGAGCGAATGAGATTTAGATAGTGAGTAAATATGAATGAGTGTGTGAAAATGAAGAAGAAAGTTAATATGAGTGAGAGTAGAAAATGAGCAAATGAGTGAATATGAATGATTGAAAATGAGTAAGTGAATATTAGTGAGTGAATGAAAATGAGACTGTAAATATGAATGAATGAAAATGTGAAAGTGATTGATTATCAATGAATAAATGAATGTGAGAAAGTAAATGAATATGAGTGAGAACAGATGAAAAAATAGGCGAATGCCTGTGACAGAATGAAAGTGACTAAATGTAGTGAAAGTGAGTGAATGAGTGAAAGTGAGTGATACGAGTGAAAGTGAGTGATATGAGTGAAAGTGAGTGATATGAGTGAATGTGCACATTAAAGTGGGTGAATACGAAAAAAGTGAAGAAAGTAGATTAGAATGAATGAGTGAAGATGAGTGAATGTGAGTGAGAAAAATAAGGAAGATTTTGCCTAAAAAAATAATGAATGCGGGTGGTCGTAGAACATGAGGCGAAAGTGAATGAGATAAAGTAAGCGAGTGTGAAAATGAATGAATAAGTATCATAATAGAAGCGAGCGAATATGAGAAATGAGTGAATATGAAAGCAAAGGTGATCGCAGTGGGAGTGAAAGTGACAAAATGAGCGTGTTTCTGCTGAGACAGTGTGAGTGAATGTGCAGGTGAAGATAGAAATGTGGGAGTGAGAAGATGTGAGTGAGGATTTTGGCGACAGCGACGAGAAAACATGAGTGAATGCGAGAGAGTTGATAAATGTGAAAGAGAGGGTGAGTGAAAGAGGGTGGTGGTGGAAGCGATGAGAAAGTGCGAGTGATATCATTTTTAATTATTATTATCATTTATTTGGGTGGGGGGGGTGGAACTACGATGGTGTTTTGAATAGTCCTTTGAGGGAAATAAGTTAGTGGGGCCAAGGGGGTGGGGGAAGCGGAGGAGGAGGGAGTAGGAGAGGGGGAAGAAAAGGTGGTGGAGATTGGAGAGGGAGAAAGAGCAAGGGGGGAAGTTAGACAAGTGGGAGAAGGAGAAGGTTAGGGAAGAAGGGGGTTGAGACAGGGGATGGGGGAGGCAGGGGAGAGGAGGTGGGCGAGGAAGAGGGGGGAGAAAAACGAGGCGGTAGAGATGAAGGAGGATGAAAAGGAGGTGGAGGGGGAGGGTGTTTGAGGAGGGAAAGGAAGAGAGAGGAAGATGTGTGGAAAGAGGTAGAGAAGGGGGGGAGTGAGACAGATGAGGGAGAGGATGGACGGGGAAGAGGAGGAGGGTTTTGAGAAGAGAAGGAGGAAAGAGGTAATGGAGAGGAGGAGGGGACGAGATGAGGGAGAGAAGGAGATGGAAGGGAAGGGATAGGAGAGGGTATATGTTGAGGGAGGAAGATGGTACGAGAAGCGTAGGAGGGAAAAAATGAGAAGGAATGATAACTATATGGAAATGAAGGGATAAATGGAAGGGGAAATGTGAAGAAAGGTAGATGAAGGAAAGATGGACTGGGAAATATGGGGAAAGATAGATGAAGGAGAGAAGTGGAGAGGAGGAGAAGACGATAAGAAACGGAGAAGAGGGGGATAAATGAGTGAGGAAGAAAGAAATGGGAAAAGAACGTGAAAGAGGAGAGGAAGAGTAAGGGGAAAGAAGGGTGCAGATGTAGGTACGGGGAAAGGGAAGAAGGTGGAAGAGGAAAAGAGAAAGGAGTGAGGGGGGAAGAAAAGAGAGAAGGGAAGAAGGAAACAAAATAATGCATGGGAAGAGAGAGGATTTGGTGGGGAATATTGGGTGAGGGAGGAAACTAATGAAGGCGGAAATGGAGGGAAAGGATTATTTTTATTTATACTGTTATTCATCTATTTATGTATTCATTCATTCGTTTGATTTTGTGGAGAACGAGACGTAAACAGGGAGAGAATGAGGTTGGGGGAAGTGAGAGGAAACAATAGGGAGGGGGGGAAAAGGGTGAGAGAAATTGTAGAAGGGAGAGAGTGAAGGAGGAGGGGGAGGAGGAGAAAGAAATGCAAGGAAGAAGGAAGGGAGGAGAAAGAATTATGGAAGGAAGGAAGAAAGGAAGGGATAAAAGAAGAAGGAGGGAGATTCAATGGAGTGAAGGAGAAAAGAAGAGAAAATGGAAGGTTGGTAGAGAATAAAGTTTGTGAAGAAAAGGGTGATTATATTTTTGTTTTGTGAAGAACAAAAAATAGAAGGGGAAGAGACAGAGTGGGGAAGGAAAGGAAGGGGAAGAGAAGAGGAGGAAAGAACACAGGGGAAAAAGAAGGGATGAAGTAAACAAGGAAGGGAAAAGGAAGAGAGAGAGAGAGAGAGAGAGAGAGAGAGAGAGAGAGAGAGAGAGAGAGAGAGAGAGAGAGAGAGAGAGAGAGAGAGAGAGAGAGAGAGAGAGGCGTTCGACAGACGTTCCAAAGTGTCCGCCCATAAAAGTGGAAACCAGTGAGAATGATACCTTTTGTCTGTAGGGTTGGTAAAGTTCCTAAAATATCGTGAGCTGCAGAAAGTAGTTTTAGTGCAGGGAAAACTTTATCGGGGATCTGAAATGTCACTCTTTTTCACGGCATTAACAGGGAAAGCAACGCGACGCTGGAAGGTAATGATAGAGAAAAGACCTCTCATTTGTCGAAAACTTTAGTTTTCTTGTTGCACTCCCCTTCTTGAATGCCACCTACGCCAGTAAACAGACCAGCGTTCAAATACTTCGTGGAAAAGATTTGAAAAAGAAAAAGATCGTCAGTGAGGTAAAAATTAAAGTAGTGAACGATGTAAGATACTAATTCTCTGTCACCGCCCCGGAGGGGCTCGGGGACGGATATCTTTCACTCCATTCGGTTTGTCTCTCTCTCTTCTTGTTTGTTTGTTTGTCTGTCTGTCTATCTGTCTGTTAAGAACTTTACGCGAAAACTATCGGTGTGATTTTGACTAAAATTTCAGGGATGATGGGCTTTTACCTTCTAATAACCTAATTAATTTGGGGGCCAAATTGGGCGAAGGCCTAGGCTGTAGGCCCAAAAATCATTTTTAAAAATCCCTTTTTCGCCATATCTCCTTTCAAATTCGTCATATCGACATGAAACCAAAACCTAAAGGTGCATCTTTCA
Organism: Coenobita brevimanus; assembly: GCF_032717465.1. Lineage (NCBI taxonomy): Eukaryota > Metazoa > Arthropoda > Malacostraca > Decapoda > Coenobitidae > Coenobita > Coenobita brevimanus. Next base: position 25,739,840 of record NC_136961.1, on the reverse strand, counting down.
AATCTGCATTTTATAACATGCCTTATTACATTAGGGGCGTCACCTCCCAGTTAGCGGAAAAGGGGTCAATGTTAGGTGGGTCTTGCCTAATATTTCAGGTAGGCATAATATCGTCAATATTCTCCCGATTCACTTCAAATCTGGTATATGATATCTTTGAGCGGATATCCAGTTGTGTTTATACGTCAACACTATAATGACTGCCGGGGACGGGTTTCCTGTGCCTTGGCACCGCTTCTTGTTCTCTTATCGTTGGGACATCTTTATTATTTTATTTCAGCTGACAGCAAATGACACTATTAAAATTAGTTACTACAGAAGCCTGATACCATTAACATTTCATGGTCGTGATATGGACCCTGATATTTTCTTTCAGCTAGGGTTAGCCAGTTTATTTTGTTTTAGGTGAGCTATTGGAGCCTTAGCATTAATGAACTTACTCTTTTTTTTTCTTTTTTTCTTTTTATCGAGGCGAAGATGCACTTGACAGGTTGGTGATGACTGGCTGAATGCTTCATGTCCAAATAACATCGCCGTATTTTGCATTCCAGATCATTACTACGTTTCGCTTCACATTAACGTTAATTATTTGAAATACAACGATGTTATTCGGACATGTTGCATGTAGCCAACCATCGTCAAACTGTCAGGCGCATCATCTCCTCGATAAAAAATAAAATAAAAAAATAAGTATAGTAGTCATATAATTTGTCATTATCGCAATAACAACGACCCACTTCACTAGGTAGGCTATAAACTTATCATACTTTCGTTTTCTCCTAGTTTCCTTTACTAGATATTGCCCCGTTTCCTTTAGTAGATATTGGACCCTCTGTATTTACTAGCTGGAAAGGGTTCGGGTCATCATCATAATGTTAAAGATGGCAATGATAATGTTATTTATGCATCTGAATCAACTGACATAGTTTACTTACGGTATGTTTTTGCAACATCCAGAAGATCTCTGTTATCTTTGGGGTAACCTTTATAGTGATGCGGTAGTGAAATTTATATCCAGTCGCCCTACTTGAAAAAGTATCTTCTGTTCTCAGTGTATCTGTATTAGGGTTGGACGAATGAAATAAATATTACATCATCTGACAGACGTGTTAATTTGATCACGTGGGACTCGCTTCCCTAACCCTGAATACTGTATGGAAAAACTTTGGCGTTGCAGGTTCAGATGGGGTTCGTTGCAGACAAGGAGCGCCACCTCCTCATTAGTGCTTCCCCTGTCCCCCACTGCACCCCGACAGGCACGCATGCACACACTCACATGCACACTCACATCAGTCGTTGAAGGTGGGTTGATCCACTGCCTTCCCTCACCCAGACGCACCTCTACTATTATTAAACCGACTCACACAGTCACCACTACTTCACACACACACACACACACACACACACGCACACACACACACACACACACACACACACACACACACACACACACACACACACACACACACACACACACACACACACACACACACACACACACACACATTTTCCTGTCTAAATAATAATTCAGAAACAGTAAAAGATCTTTGTTCGAAACAAAGTAGAGGGGAATGATGATTTACAACTGTAGTCAGCACTTCCCTTACACTGTTTTAACATAATGCCGCTCAACTAGAAACTCACATAGCAGTATCTGATGTGCTGCAAGGACGACTACTTCAGCTAGTGTTAGTCTGGATGTGGTATTTGGAGGTGGAAATGAATAGATGATGCAGGATAGGTACTGTTAATAGTGGCTAAGCGGTCCCATAACACACGGAGAATTGTCCGGCGGAGTGGAAGTGGGACATTATAATTATGTGCACTATATATCCTGTAGTAGAGTAACAAATCCAGTATTTCTTAATCACTTTCATGCTGACCGATAGAGTCTCTTTGAATAAATTATTATACATCTGAGGACCATGTTGATTTATGGAGGCAATGGTGCTTCTGACTGTGATGATATTTTGTTCTGAAGAAGTATAATAAAATAAGCTAATCACAGGTTCTTGGTGCTCGCAGGTACTTTAATATTTAGAAGTTTCTGCATGTATTACTACCAGTTTCACTGTCTTAATAGTCAGTGTCTTAATATTATAGTGCCTCAATATTCAGTATCTAAATTTTCTTTCTCTTAATACAGTTTTTACTATGTTCCCACAGCGTGTTCCTTACATATATTAGGTATCACCATGGCCAGGATGCAGTGTTGATGCTCACCATCATATTTTTGTGGTTTAACCGCAGCCTTCTCTAACTCGACATTGTTTAATTACGGACAACAATAATCTTTTTGTTCAAGAGGCTCTGAAGTAATGGTTAGGGCTTCCAATTCATTAGAAAAATATTGATTAGTTTGGGAAAGCAGTTTATAATTTACATTTTATATTAAAACAGTATAAAGGAAGTGCTGACTACAGTTATAAATCATTATTCACGTGTGTGTCATTTACAACTTAGATATATTAGTTCCAAACATGTAAACACTAAGCTATGATATGAAATGTAATATCTAAATTAAAAGTATTAGTTATCTGAGCCTGAGGTGGAAAATCAAAATCCTACTGTGTGCAACATCATAGTTCAGTAAGTCGTTTGAGGATCAGAAACAATTAGCTTAGTACTTTATATGGGGAAAATTTCTATAGTATACATTAAAATAAAACAATGAACAATGAGGTATTAATTCAAACCATAATTTTTCCCTCTTGGAACAATAGTTAACACATACGTAATCTAAATCTAAATTTTATGCTGATAATGACTGATGCAAAATTATGACCTTACCCCTACACAAAGGACATTGGTGAGGTTTGGAGCACTTGTGACTGAATACCCTGGAGTCAACCAGTAAGTTAAGTACTCACCAGCCGAAGTTAATAGTGTGAAGGCACAAATTGTTGGCAAAAATGTTTCTACTTTTATGAACTCTCAAACAATAGGTTCCAGACATAGAATCAATAGTATGACAGCATAGCAAGATTGGGCACCTCTCGAGATAAGCAGGTATCAATGATTTTTGTCCACTGACAGGGGTTAAATAGATTTTTGTCCATCGACAGGGGTTAAATAGACAAAATGGATGCAGCTTGTAACTAGGGTACTTATTATGCCCACTGTGCACTTTTTGCTTCACGTGTTGCTATATGTGGTGGCCCAGAAGTGAAATTATAGGATCATGAGAGATGGAAAAATGTCAGTATATATCCAAGTCATATGCACAAACTGATACAATGATTGGTGCATTGCAACGCTGATGGTTGGGTCTGGTCTGGAAGTGCTTTAGAAAGCATCTCGCTGGGACTGGCAAGTATACTAAATGGCAAGTAATGGCTGAGTGCAGAGTGTAACTTGAGAACAACATGTATTATCTCAGTGAAGTACTGTTTCAGTTGTGAACTGCAATCCAATTAAGAACTTCCAATTCACTAAGAGTAGGTGCAACAGTGTTCCACTGGTCAGTAGCACATGGACTGCCTAAGAAAGCCAATTATCGTCACCCATCAGTTCCGTGGTCTTTTCATTGTCAAAGCTTGATTTCTTAACAGTCCCTTCACACTTGTCTCGGAGGTGTTTTTCAGGCTTTGAATACTGAGATTGCTTTCTCTTTGCAAAAATCTAAACCTGCAACTTATGTGCAGTCTATAGCAATATTACCTTCTGGTTCTGTCCCTTTCAGTCACTGCCAGTAAGAGAAAATGCATCAATTCTGACATGACTCTGTAAAAAAAAAATAAATAAAATAAAAGAATAGCCATAACAGAAATCAAAGAGTGCAGTAAGTGTTACCTGAAAGTTAAATTTACATATCTTTGTGTGAAATGATTAGAATTATTGTATTTATGATCACTTTTCTCTCAGTCTCCCCTCCAAGGTTGGTACTAAAAGCAATAGGGCCAGAGACTTATGAGATTTACAAGCTTTGTATTCCATTCAGTGATGGACTGTGGTAGTGAAAATAAGTAATGTTCTTCGAAATTTTCTAAGAAATATGCACACACAATTTTTTTTTTTAATGTGAGGAAGAAGGAACCAAAGGCAATGAGCCCACAAAACTGTTCCTTCCAAGAGAAAAACAAAATACAAGAGAGAGCCAAATTCAAGATCCATTCATTTCGAGATGCCTGGACACACTGCGTTTGAAAGACTGGAGATCATAGGAAGCAGGAAATACATAGACAGAGGGAGACAGTTCCAGAGTTGCCCTGTTGCATAAATGAAGGACTGGGAGTAACTGTTAACTCTTGCATTAGAGAGTTGGACAGAAAAAGGGTGAGAGTTAGCTGCTAGACGGGTGCTATGCGCCCGTCATAGAAGTGGAGGAATGCATGCAGACAGTTCAAGGGAACAGTGATCATTATAGTAGCGATAGAAAAGAGATAAAGATGCAACAGTGCGGCGAAGAGACAGAGGTTGAAGGGAGTCAGTAAGAGGGGGAGAGTTAATGAGACGAAAAGTCTTTGACTCCACCCTATTGAGAAGAGCTGTATGTGGGGAGCCTCCCCACACATGAGAGTTGTACTCCACACAGGGGCGGATAAAACCCCTGTATAGAGTCAACAATTGTGCAGGGGCAAAGAAGGAACAGAGTCGGCTTAGCAGACCCAACCGCTTGGAAGCAGATTTTACGAGAAATGTAATATGATCTTTCCAAGACAAGTCCCGAGCAAATGAAACCCCAAGCATGTTCAACGATGATGCAGGATTAAGTTGAGTATTATTAAACATAAGTGGGTATACCTGTGGAAGATTTTGTCGGGTTGATAGGTGCAAAAACTGAGTCTTTGATGCATTAAAAACAACCAGATTATTTTTACCCCAGTCAGAGATACGAGCCAAGTCAGACATTAGGTGTGCCATAGCCTCATCCCTTGCCTGTTGAAGTAACTGCTGAGATGGACGTTGTGGGAATCGAATGGAAAGGTGAAGGGTGGAGTCATCAACGTATGAGTGGATAGGGTTAGATGTACAGCTTAGAAGGTCATTGATGAATAAAAGGAAGAGAGTTGGTGATAGGACAGAGCCCTGAGGAACACCACTGTTAACAGATCTAGGAGAACGATAGCCGTCTACAACAGCGGCTATAGAACGACCAGAAAGGAAGCTAGAGATGAAGGCACAGATAGAAGGTTAGAAACCGTAAGAGGGCAGTTTGGAAATTAAAGATTATGGTGTCATATATATTATTAAGAAGATATATGATATACATTTCACATGAATATACAGCAACATGTGATGAAATCATGAGTGGCAAGTGAATGATGCCTGTAGATAGATGACATACATGACAACTTCCAGAATACTGCACACAATTTTTTCTATTGTGCCGACTATATTGACGCCAATGCCGGTGGCATTACTGGGCATCAGTTGATGCCAGTAGCAGTGAAAGGGATATGGCATAGCATGAGGGAGACTAGTTCCTGTAGGAGTTAAGTGACAACCTCATGTCACTGTAATTTACAGCAATTTGTCATTTCAACCATGGCCAATACATACCTTGGTAGAAAGTTAGAAAAGAGGACTCCTCTCTCAGATGGAGCAAAAGTGGATCTTAGGGTAGGGGCATATACTGGTAGGCATAAGAGGGTGTGCATCAATGTGCCTACTACACAGTTTTAATTCCAAGCCTAGATTCACCAAATGAAAGCAAATAAAGACCTAGTTCAGCTAACTTCTGCTGAACTGGGGAAATTATGGATTCTGTTACACCACCTCTAACAACGAATCACCCATGTTTTTGATTCCACATACCAGGCTTGGGAAGGAAAGTTTGAGTCCATCACTGGACATATCAATTATACTACTGACACAGAGTGTGTCTGACTGTCTGTTTGTCTAGCAACTCAGAATCTACACGTTCAAATCTGACCTAATTTTACAGATCGTCTCCATTACTGGTGAATAGGTGTTATGCCAAGTTTGATCCGGACAGAATTTCTTGAGAGGTGTGTTTTGGCCTTTACTAACTATCCCAACTGGTGCTAAAGTGGATACTGCAGCCGGGTGTTACTGTGAAGAATCATGGAACTGTGTGGTTCAGAAATGGCCCTTATTTGGGGAAATGATGAGTGGCCTATAGGACCGTAAGGTGCTTGAACATAAATACATAAAGGACAGGGCACAAAACAACTGAAAATAGTGATAATCGAAATTACATGGCAGATGAACTGTCTTATAATCTGAATCAGTCTCAAATAAATCAAGAAATCTATTCGACTGTGTAAATGGTAAGGCCAATCATAAAGCAATCGGACAAGACGTGACACAAGATAATTTTAACCACAGAGTTTTCACAAACCAATGAAGAAGAAAATAATCACACTTGAAAATCCCGAAGAAATATACCAAAATTACGTCCAACATACAACATAGATGTTTTGTTTAGTCATCTGCTTCACCTAAGATCTTGAAATCTCTCTACACCCATGAGCTGTGTGAACTGCCACCAGCGATTCAGGTTAAATATGGTTTCCACCGGAAAGACAGTAAGTATAATCCTGTTGAGCAATTCATCACCACATACATGTAAACGGAGCTAAATATGGATGCATGACAGTTCCCATGCCACGATATTCAGCCACGTGGGGTGTAGCACCTCAGTTTTAGGTGCAAGTATGAGCAGACAGTTCCTGCAATACGACCAGATTGCTGCTCTGCTTATTTTGCTGGTGTCATATCTCTCATTAAAATCAGCCAAGACCTACATCCTTTCAGTGACTAGTCTTTCTTTTTGACTTGTCATCATTAAGAGCAAGGTCAGTACATACGTCTCACTCTTGTTCAGCATGTGTGATTTTGGGTTAAATGTGTCGATTACAGGCGAAGATAATTAATTTTGTGCATTATTTGTCTTACCATGAAGAAACTGACGTCATCATGATGGGTAAACTTTCTGTGGGCTGCTTGTGAAGGAAAGAGTGTTATTCATTTACATACTGACCACTAATAAAAATATTGTCATTCTCATCTATTTTGTATGGAAATACATAAACTAAGTCCAATAGTCTAAAGGTGGAATAAAAACATACAACATCCTTCATATCACCAAAACTGCTGAAAGCTAGGAGAAAAGTAGTAGAAGCTTCTAGGTTTGTTACCAAAGAAGCATGGATCGGCTGTTACTGCAAAGGTCTGTCTATCTATCTATATCCAGACGCCTTAATCCCATACGGGGTGGCCACAAACAAATCGCCTTCACGTCGCCTTGTCCCCCGCCATTTCACTGACCTGCTCCCAGTTCACGCACCCCTCCCTCATATACCTTTCCACTTCGTCCCTCCATCTCATCCTTGCCCTCCCCCTCCCTCTCCCCCCCTCCACCTCACTTACATACACTCTCCTTGTCAGTCTCTCACTCTCCATCTCCTCCACATGGCCAAACCACCTCCTAACGCTTTTTATCACATCCACATCCACACCACAAAGCTCCTTCACATCCTCATTTGTCAGTCTGTCTCTCCATGTGACTCCACATTTTCCTCTCAAGTAACTCATTTCCATTGCTCTCACTCTTGACTTGTGTCCCTCCAACAAGGTCCAAGCTTCACTTCCATACGTTAGGGTTGGTATCACAATACTGTCATGTAGTAACTTTTTCACTTCCATGCTCACTTCCCTGTTTCTTATCACTGCTTTCAAGGAACCACCAATCTTTCTTCCTTGTTTTATCCTTTCAAGCAAATCATCCTCCAAACTTCCATCCATACTCATCACACTACCCAAGTTCTTAAACGTTCTCACATTTTCCATTTCCTCCTCATTCAACCTCACTGTACGTTCACTGACTTCACTTCAATCAAAGACCATAACTTTGCTCTTCCCTACATTCACCGTTAGATTCCGTTTCTTACACACTGTCCCAAATTCATCCACCAAGCCTTGCAGCTCCCCTTCATCTTCACTTAACAAAACAGTATGATCTGCATATAACAGTAAACGGAGTTTCCAAACACTGCCCTCTCTTATTAGGCCCACTCCAACATCCACTACCTTACCTTGTATCTCTTTTATAACCCCATCAATATACAGACCGAACAACCATGGAGACATGACACATCCCTGTTTCAACCTAATCTTCAAACAGAAAAATTCACTCAGTTCACTATCCGCACGCACTGCAGCCTTAGCCCCCTCATGTATACTCTTCACTGCATTCAACAACTTCCCATCTACTCCATATAATTTCAGTGCTTTCCACAATCCTTGTCTGTCCACCTTGTTAATGCTTTCTCCAAATCCATGAAGGCTGCCTACAACTTCTTTCCCTTCTCTAGAAACTTTTCCACTGAAGTTCTAAGAATGAATATCTGATCTACACAACCTCTTCCCTTCCTAAAACTTCCTTGTTCATCTTCAACTAATTCCGCTGTTATTTCCCTGACTTTGTCAATAAGTATATTACCATATACATTTCCTATTACACTAAAAAGACAAATGCCCCCTGTGATTACCACACAGTTCCTTTTCGCTTTTTCCTTTGTTCAAGGGAATAATTATATCTGACTTCCAATCCCCTGGGACTCTACCTACCTCCCAGGCCACCTTACACATCTTCCACATCCATTTTACTACTGTCTCTCTTCCATGCTTCAGCATTTCACCACACGTTCCATCAATTCCTGGGGCTTTCCCGATTTTGACTTTCTTCATTGCTTCTACAACTTCCATCCTACTGATTCCTTCCTCTTTTCTCGCATCCCTCCTTCTCCCAGCCATTCCCCAGCCACTTATACTCACGTTACTTTCATTCTCTATATTCAACAATTCCTTAAAGTGTTCTCTCCATCTGCTCACTTTTTCTCCCTTTTCCACTAGTAATCTACCGTTATCTTTCATTTCCTGACTAACATCCCTGCCACCCTGTCTAACTCTCTTTACCTCTTTCCAGAACATTTTCTTACGGTCCCTCCACTTTACACTCAAATTCCTTCCAAATTCCTCATTCACCCTCCTATTAGTCTCTCTCACTAATCTTTTCACCTGTCTCTTTTTCTGTACATATAACTCTCTCTTCCGTCTCTCAACTTCTTCCACACCTCTATTTCTCATCCACTCACTATATGCTTTCTTCTTTCGTGCCACAGCCTCTCTCACCTCTTCATTCCACCATGCTGTTCCCGGCACTCCCTTTCGTCTTCTCTTCACCCCACATAGCACCTCACATGCTGCACAGATTTCTTCTGTAAATATCTTGCACACACTGTCCTCATCCTCCATCCGCACCAATTCATATTTACCCAATCACTCCTCCCCTTCTCTCTTCTTTTCTGCCTTTTTCTTATCCTCTCGTAACATTTGCACTCCCCTTGCGCCTACTTCTTCCTCCTGTCCTTCCCTTCTATTTCTTCATTTTACTTGGACCTTAGTTCTGACCACCACCAAGTGGTGGTCAGAAAGTCCACTTCCCCAACCTCTATATGCTCTTCCATCCATTACACACCTTCGCATCCTTTCATCCACACACACATAATCAATCATTGCCTTCCTTTCATTCAGTTCACCACCCACCCTTCTCATCACTCGCCATGTACTGTATACATGTGGATCATTTTGTGCCTGAAGAGGGTATTGGCTATCACCAACCCCCTCCCGGCACAAATGTCCACTAAAGCACTGCCATTCTCATCTATCTCAGCAGGCACACCCCACTCACCAACTACTCCAGCCACCTTCACATTCTCTACTTTACCATTCATATCACCAGTCAAAAACACTCTCTCATTCCTTTCAAAGTTTTCCATGCACACTTCCACATTAAACTCTTCTCTCACTCTACTTGCACAATCTTGCGTTGGTGCATACACGCATCCAATTGCCCACATTTGTATTGCAACTTTCAATCTTACCCACACAATCCTTGAGCCAACTGATCAATGCTTTCTTGTATTCTTCTTCCATCTGTTACTCACAACAATACACACTTCTTCTTTTGTCCTCTCATTCTCACCTACTCCTGCACATATAGCCCATCCATACTCCCTTTCTCTCACACTCTCACCTCTCCAATTAGTTTCAGCTAATCCACATACATTCACTTTCGCACTCTCAAGCACCTGGCCAATTTGCATCCCATACATTCCACGTTGCCATCCATATCACGTCCTTTGTTTAGTCCTTAGTCGTCTTCTTTTGGTCCGTCCTGGTCTGAGGCTTCTTGTTCGTATTTTTAGTAGGTTGTTTTCCAGGGAGGGGCATTAACCCTCCGCCAACTCACTTGTTGTCACGTAAGGAACACGTGTTGATTGGTTATAAGGTTACCACCCAGCGTTGTAAACTGTTTCCTGGTTTACAGGAAATCATTTGGCATGCCACTCGATGTAAAGCTACCCTAAAAAAAAAAAAAAAGTACCACTACACTAAGTGGGTGGATGATGGGCGCCCTCATAAATTTATGGCTGAAGACTTTCCAAGGCTGTCCATTGGCTTTGGTGAAATGTGATGGAGTTGGGATGACATTTTTTCTGTGCATTCAACCATCTTTCCAACAGCATTAATCTGAAAGTAGAAAGATATGCAATTTATTCAGAGAAAGAAGAATCTCACATTTAAGCATCTTCTTGAACCAATAAAAAGTGTCTGGCATTATTATACTGAGATGTCATCTACAAGTCTTATGTTTCTTCTTTCTCTATACATGTTTTCCCACTTCCATGTGGGGGTCAGTGTTTTTGACTGCTCTTCTCCACCAAGCCCAGCTGTACACATCATCTGACAGGTCATTTTCTCTCTAATCCTCCCTTTCATTGTCCATCTTCCTCCGCTTCGGTCTTCCTCTCCTTCTCCTACCCTGTACCTCCCTCTCCATCACTCCTCTTCCCACATATGTCTCGTCATTTCTCAACATGTGGCCGTACCACTGCGGTCTTCTTTCTTGTACTTTCTTAGTCATCTCCATACATCACAGGGCAACAGGCTGCCCTCCTTACACAACACACACACATCCACATTCTATCACATTGCTTTAAACATGCTATCCTCTCTCCATAAAAAGCACCGATCTTGCCATTACATATCATACTCATTCCACAACACATTCCTGCTCCCCTCCCCCCCAAAGAAAGAACTATGGTTGTTGCTATACTGAGAATTAGTGCGGTGGTTTCTCAGGTGACCACCACCGGCAGGGCTGTCTCGTCTGCACAGGGCCCTCCCGGTCGTCATCAAGCGATTGTGCCACCTTCAGTATTGTGGCACCCCAAAACTGCTCATCAGTGCAGTAAAATTTTCTTCTGCAGTATTAAGGGACTTCACTCCAACATCAACTCTGTTCACAATTTCCTCCAGTTCGAATCCCCAGGTCTGATATTATTGTCAGAGACTCAAGTAAGCTCCACTTCTGATTTAGCTATATTTAATTTTCCTGGTTATATCTTGGTTCAAATTTTCAAACCCAAAGGAGGCATATGTTCCCTTGCTAAATCAGATATTGCCATGGAGGAGATTACTAAATTTAACTGTCCTTATTTCGACTATTCCATATACAAATTTAATTCTTTTGGTAAAACTAAGTATTTCTGTTGTGTTTATCACTCCCCTAATGCCTCTCCAGAGCAGAGTTTATTTGACTGTCTTCACAACTAAGTGTCCTCAACATTAATACTGCATCAGAAATTACTATCCTGAGTGATTTTAATGTCCATAATGTTGAATGGATCACTTATTCAGCCCAAACTGATGACTCTGGTCTTGAATGTTAGCTATTTGTAAACCCATTTAATCTCACCCAGTTAGTTAGTCAACCCACCCGTGTACCAGACAACCCCGATCAAAAACCCCACCTATTGGTTTTGTTTCTAACAACCAATTCAGATAATTATAACGTTGAAGTGAAGTCACCCCTCGGATCCTCTGGTCATTGATACAAGCCACCAGTTCAACACCTACCACACCCTCCTGCTTTGAACCTGTCGTGATGACTAAAAAGCGCTAGGACAGGGCCGACTGGGAGAGACTCCAAATCTTTTTCATGGATGTTCCTTGGACCTCTTTTTTCTCTCAAGATGCAAACTCCACATTGGACCACATACAGGATTTAATTAAAGTTGGCATGGAAACATTCATCCCTCATCATAGTTACAGAAAAAAAAATGTAATTCACCTACATGGTTTGATCACAATTGTGCTAGAGTAACAAAATATAAATCAATAGCCTATAACACTTATACAAGGACCAAAACTAAAGAAGCCTTTACCTATTATAGAAATATCAGAAACCATGCCACAACTATTACCAGTCTTTCAAACTTTCTTCAACGACTAGCTAACAAACTACTAAACAACCCAAATGATAAAATATTCTGGTCTACCCTTAATTCATTCAAGTCTAACTTCACTCCCACCTTTTCCATTTCACCGTTACAGTCTCCAAATGGAAATCTAGTAAGTGACCCACGTGGAAAATCCAACCTTCTTACTAATATTTTTTTTTTTTCAACAAACTCAACCCTAAATACAGAAAATCACAGTACTCCTGTACTTGATTTTGATTCCCCTGAAATACCCTCTTTCATGAGTCATACAAAATACGTAGCCTAGTAGCTGTATTACAGAATCTCTCAGTAGACAAAGCTAATGTTCCAGATGAAATTCCTTCAATAGCAGTTAAAAATTGCTCTCCAGTGTTGGCTTCTGTCTTGCCAAATTTTTCTACTTATTTATCTTTACCTCAAGTTTTCTAGCCTCTTGGAAAGAAGCAAATAACCATCCTGTTCCTAAAAAGGGGGCCACTCTGATCCATCAAACTATAGACCAGTCACTATAACTTCTGTTCTCAGTAAAGTTTTTGAGACACTAATAAACAAACACATAGTCAAGCATCTAAAAATCAGTAAATTAATCAATGATCAGCAGTATGGATTTAGACAAGAACGTTCAACTGTAGACATTCTTTGCCTTCTTACCCATCAGATTAACAAAACAATAGACCAACACGGTGAAACACACACAATAACACTCGATATTTCAAAAGCATTTTACAGAGTATGGCAAAGGGCCATATTGTCCAAGATGTCACACTATGGCCTTGCATCACTGGTGCCTCTTATTTTCTTAATAGAAAAATACGAGTCACGGTAGATGGAAATTATTCCCATTTACCTTCCATAAATGCTGGTGTACCTCAGGGATCAGTTTTTGGCCCCACCCTTCTTTCTCATTCATATAAATTCCCTCCTATCTGTCAGTCACAACCCTATACACTCGTATGCTGATGACTCGACACTTCATAGTTCTTTCACATTTAGTACCTCCTTTACACAATCTGATATTATAAATTTCCAAATAAACACAGCAATTTATCTGAACTAGGACCTTTCGAAAATTAATCAATGGGGACAAACAAATCTGATCTCATTTAATACTCAGACAACTAAATACATTCATTTCTCCAACAGAAAGAATCTCTAAGACTCCCACATAATTTTAAATGATGTCAGTATTCCCATATCCACTACAATTAATGTCCTAGGTGCCAACACTAAGCACTAACCTATGCCGGACAGCTTATGTTAAATCCCTTGCAAAAAATTCATTCATTCATTCATTGCCAGACGCCATGTATCCCAAACGGGGTGGCCAAGGGCTTAGAGTTAATTGTTTTTTTACAGGAAGGGGCACTAATCCTCCACCAACCCCACTTGACAAAATGCTTCTAAATAATTGAGAGTTCTGTACAGAGTTCGTGAATTCTTCACTGACAAGGAGTTGGCAACAATAAACAAGTCATGTGTGTTCTCAGATCGAATACTGTTCGCCACTGTGGAGTGAGTGTGGAGTGGTTGCACTGAGGCAGTTGGACAAAATTAAAAATAAAGCCATTAGATAAATCAATAATCCTGCCTGACGCAAGACCTTTCTTCATTATCAGTACCTAGAGATGTCGCATCTTTAGAATTATTTTACCGATTTTTTTTTACCGTGAGTGCTCTGACGAACTTGCTTCAATTGTCCCTCTCCTTCACATTTTCTCCGGAAATACTTGGGCAGCTGGGAGCACCCATGAAATTACACTCTCTCCCCAGCAGTGCAGAACCTCTGCTTATCAAAATTCATTTATCCTCAGAATTACTACTCTCTGGAATTCACTTCCTGGGAGTTGCTTCCCACAAACATTAAATCCACTTTTATTTAAATCCAGCTGTTATATGTATTTTATGAATGGAGGATGCCTTTAGGCACATGGACTTTTTTTTTTTTTCCTTTGTTTTTCCTTCCTCCATTCATTCCCCCCCAAAAAAATGAAATAATTATAAAATAAATAATAATAATCTTAATTCCTCTTATTCTTTCATTCTTGATCTTATTCATTTTAGTTACTCCACACATCTATCTAAGCATTTTCATCTCCACAACATCCAACTTCTTTATTTTCTTCACTGGCCATGTTTCAGCCCTATACATCATTGCCGGCCTTACTCATCAACAACTCATCTACAAGTGATAAAATGAAAAGCAGACATAAGTAAAGTCCCCCCCCCACCACCACCACATTTCAGATCACCGTCTTTGACTGAGAAACTGTGAATGATGTACTGTACTTTGCATTATTCAGCCAATGCCAAGGAACCTCCAGCACATCCTGAGATAACAGATGTTAGTTGCTAATGCAGAACTGAAGGAATGGCCTGTGTACAGACCCTTTTTACCATGGTACTGTTACTGCCATTGATAAATGACCTAAGATGAGCATTCATATGATGAGAAGATGAGGAGGAGGACGATGAAAGGAAAAGAAAAAGGAGAAAGTAGACGAAGAAGAGGATACTAGATTTTAGTGATAACATTGTGCTTCTAAGACTGTGGTGAGTACACTAGTGGACTTTTATTGTTTATTTTATTGCTAGTTGTTCAGTCACTCGTAACTTATGGCTAACTTTGAATGACCAGTGCAGCGATCAGGGGGGCGTCATTTGAGGGGGGCAGCGAGGGGCGCTCGCCTCCCCAAGCTTTCTGAGGGGGCCTCCAAATCAACTACAATTAATGAAAATAAATATAAGGTTAATATCGTGAAATCAAAAATAATTTTTGATTAGCTTCAATACGTTTTGAGTGAAATACAGTAATCCCCGTAATATCCGGACGCCCAATTTCCGGACGCCCAATTTCCGGATATCCCCAATTACCGGACATTTTCCTCCCGGGATCCAATATTCCCAAAATGGGCCAAAAACTGCAAAAAAATCGAAAAAAATAACGACTTTTTCACACCCGTAATTTGAACTTGGCATGTGCGGTGCAGGCCAGCTGTGTTTTGGTGCGTCGTTCCGCTGCTGTCTGCTAGAATGCCCCTGCATCCTCCCCACTTACCGCCCTTCTCTCATTGTGTGTGCACACTCGCCGTCATGGCCGCCCACGTGCTCGCTTTTGTGGTGGTGCCTTACCTGCTGCAGGCTCTCTTGCTGCTCTCGTGCCTCTTCTTCATGTGTGATGATGGCCCCGCTGCCTGAGAAGAGGAAGAGAGTGGTTTTGACTCTGTAGAAGAAGAGGGAGATATTGGATGAAGTGGATGATGAATGGTCTTCCTCACGCATCCTGCGTGAATTGAACCTGGCCCAATCTACTTTGTTTGATATCAAGAGATCCTGAGACAAACTCATGCAGTACACGGGTGACTTCTCGTCGAAACGCAAACACAACGTGGAGAGGAAGGTGATGTTTACGCCCAAGTATGAAGAAGTCGACTGCTCCACGTTGATTTGGTATCGACAGCAATGTGCTGCTGGTGTGATGGTGCATGGCACGGAGCTGAAGGTTGCTGCTGAGAAGTTTGCAAGGCTTCACGATGCCCTAGACTTCAGGGCATCCAATGGTTGGCTCTTCGCGTTCAAGTTACGACATGGCCTTACCAACCGTAAGTCTCATGGCGAAGCTTTGGATGCCAACGAGGATAGAGTAGACAAGTTTCGGCACAAGGTGAAGCGCTTGATCGACAGGGAGGGCCTTACTCTCAGTCAAGTCTGCAACACTGATGAAACTGATATATACTATCACTCTTTGCCTATGAACACTCTAGCTGAGGAGACGGAGAAGCGTGTACCTGGCCGCAAGCTCTGCAAGCAACGGATATCTGCTTTGTGTTGTGCCAATGCTAACGGCATGCACTGGCTTAAGCCCGTTATTGTTGGCCATGCAAAGCAGCCTCGGTGTCTTCGTGGGGTGATGGATGTCCTTCCTGTCATCTGGTACCATTCCTTGAAGGCATGGTTCACTGCCCACGTCTTCAAAGAGTGGTTCCACTGCCATTTCGTCAAGGAAGTCATCCATTACCAGACGGAGAAACTGGGAATCCCACGCAACGAGGTAAGGGCCCTCCTTCTCCTCGACAATGCACCTGCTCACTCGTGTGACAAGGACTTGGTGGCTGAGAATGGCAGCATTAGGTGGATGTTTCTGCCACCTAATACTACTGCTCTCATCCAACCAATGGACCAGGGAGTGATCATGGCAACGAAGAGGCTATACCGACAGAAGATCCTGGATGAGGTGATGGTTGTTCTCGAGGATAAGGACGAGTGCAGGGAGGGACGGGACATGCGAGGCCAGCTGACTTTGGAAAACCTTCGCCACTACAACATCAAGTCTGCCATCTACAACTGGACCAGTGTATGGAAGGAAGTCCTTGTCAAGATTCTAGAAAATGGTTGGTCTCTTCTGCTTCTTAGAACGGATGTGGAGCACGATTTCCTAGGTTTTGACATGGATGACTTCCATGCACATCTACGTGCACATATGGACGATGTTGATGTGGACGAAGTGTGTGAGTGGTTGGATGATGACAAGGGCGATCCTTGGTATCAGACCATGTCTGATATCGAGATTCCATATTCAGTTGCAGGGGTCAGTACCCAGGTTGAAGATTTCGACGAGGACAGCGACGATGATGCGGACTCCTCTCAGCGTGATGCTACTCCAGTCATCCCCAAGCTGAGCGCACTATGGGAACACCTAGAGTTCGTTCTGGACTACCTTGAGCACCTGGACTGCGACACGGAGATGGGGCCCTTGGGACTTGTGGAGGAAGTGCGCGCTTCCATTGACAGCTTTTTCAGGCCCATGACCTCCGCTGTGCTCAGCCCTGGCTCCACTCCATTGCCTCCCCAAGACAGGCCCTCATGCTCCGAGCCACAGCCCAGCACATCAGGCACGGTGGAGTCACCACTCAACGTGAGTTTGTGCCTCTCTTTAGAGTCGTCTGCAGTGGGTACTCCATCACCATGACCCAGTGACGCACCCCTAGGTCACCTGCAAGAGCTACTCTCAGACTCTGACAATGATTAAAAGCCTAGAACTTCTCCACTACACCACACGGGAATTTACAGAGTTGTGCAGTGAAAAAAAAAACAGTGCATAGTGTTAAGAAATTAGCATTCTAAGTAAAAGACAAAGATTTAATTGACTTTCAATGTAACGTAAATTAACTAGAGAGTGTTATGTTTAGAAAATGGTTTTATGAGTGGAAAGACTTTAAGTGCAGAGTGGAACATTTATTTCATTAAGGTACAAGAGGATGAGAAAAAGGCAGAGTATAAGAGAGAAGTGGAGGAACGATTGGGCAAATATGAATTGGAGCAGATGGGAGACGTGGAAGGTGTGTGTAGAATATTTACAGAAGAAATATGTGCAGCATGTGATGTGGTGTGTGGAAGGAAGAGAAGACGGAGGGGGGTGCAAGGAACAGCGTGGTGGACTGAAGAGGTGAAAAAGGCTGTGGCACAAAAGAAGAAAGCATACAATGAATGGATGAGAAATAGGGGCGTGGAAGAGGTTGACTGGTGGAAGAGAGAGTTATATGTAGAAAGGAAGAGAGAGGTGAAAAGATCAGTAAGAGAGAGTAAGAAGAGAGTGGATGAGGAATTTGGAAGGAATTTGAGTGTAAAGTGGAGGGACTGTAAGAAAATGTTCTGGAGAGAGGTGAAAAGAGTAAGACAGGGTGGAAGTGAAGTTAGCAGGGGAGTGAAAGATAAAAATGGTAGATTACTAGTGGAGAAGGGAGAAAAAGTGAGCAGATGGAGAGAACACTTTAAGGAATTGTTGAACGTAGAGGATGGAAGTAATGCGAGTATAAGTGGCTGGGGAATGGCTGGGAGAAGGAGAGAGGTGAGAAGACAGGAAGAAATCAGTAGGATAGAAGTTGTGGAAGCAATGAAGAAAGTTAAATCAAGGAAAGCCCCAGGAACTGATGGAGTGTGTGGTGAAATGCTGAAGCATGGGGGAGAGATAGTAGTAGAATGGATGTGGAAGATGTGCAGATTGGCCTGGGAGGAAGGTAGAGTCCCGGAGGATTGGAAGTCAGGAATAATTATTCCCTTGTACAAAGGAAAAGGGGAAAAAGAAGTGTGTGGTAACCATAGGGGCATTTGTCTTCTTAGTATAATAGGAAAAGTGTATGGTAGGATACTTATTAACAGAGTTAGAGAAAGAACAGAGAAATTAGTTGGAGAAGAACAGGGAGGCTTTAGGAAGGGAAGAGGTTGTGTAGATCAGATATTCATTCTCAGATCTTTAGTGGAAAAGTTTCTAGAGAAGGGAAAGAAGTTGTATGCGGCTTTCATGGATTTGGAGAAAGCATATGACAGGGTGGATAGACAAGGATTGTGGAAAGTGTTAAGAATATATGGAGTAGATGGAAAGTTGTTGAATGCTGTGAAGAGTATGTACGATGGTGCTAAGGCTGCAGTGCGTGTGGATGGTGAACTAAGTGAATTTTTCTGTTTGAAGGTTGGGTTGAAACAGGGATGTGTCATGTCTCCATGGTTGTTCAATCTGTACATGGATGGGGTAATAAAAGAGGTACAAGGTAGGGTAGTGGATGTTGGAGTGGCCATGGTGAGAGAGGATAGTGTTTGGAAACTCCCTGTACTGTTGTTTGCAGATGATACTGTGTTGTTGAGTGAAGACGAAGGGGAGCTGCAGGGCTTGGTTGATGAGTTTGAGAGAGTGTGTAAGAAACGGAATCTAAAGGTGAATGTAGGGAAGAGTAAAGTGATGGTTTTTGAGAGAGGTGAAGTCAGTGAATGTACTGCGAGGTTGGATGGTGAGGAATTGGAAAATGTGAGTACGTTTAAGTACTTGGGTAGTGTGATGAGTAAAGATGGAGGTTTGGAGGGTGAAGTGCTTGAAAGGGTACAGCATGGAAGAAAGGATGCTGGTTCCTTGAAAGCAGTGATAAGAAACAGGGAAGTGAGCATGGATGTGAAAAAGTTACTACATGACAGTATTGTGATACCAACTCTAACGTATGGAAGTGAAGCTTGGACGTTGTTGGAAAGACACAAGTCAAGAGTGAGAGCAGTGGAAATGAGTTATTTAAGAGGAGCCTGTGGAGTCACATGGAGAGACAGGCTGACGAATGAGGATATAAAGGAGCATTGTGGTGTTGATGTGGATGTGATAGGAAGCGTTATGAGGAACACACTGAGGTGGTTTGGCCATGTGGAGAGGATGGAGGGTGAAAGACTGACGAAGAGAGTGTATGTGAGTGAGGTGGAGGGGGAAAGAGGGAGGGGGAGGCCGAGGATGAGATGGAGGGATGGGGTGGAGAGGTATATGAGAGAGGGGGGTGTGAGCTGGGAGCAGGGGAGTGAAATGGCGGGGGACAGGGCGACTAGGAGGCGATTTGTTTGTGGCCACCCCAAACGGGATTGAGGCGTCTGGCAATAGATAGAGATAGATAGACAATGGAGCACAAGTAAGACAAGAGTGCGCAGTTTTAAGAGAATGGAATTCTGAGTGCAAATGACTAAGTTCAGTGCAAGACTTCATGAACAGTGTACTGCATGTGCTTCAGGAACTCCTTCTTACTGTCAGAGTCTGAGAGGAGGTGGGTTATTCATCGAGATGGCCAGGGACTTGCTGTATGTACCCAGAATGTTTCATATTGTACTGTATTTTCCATACTGTACTTACCTCTAACACCTCATTTCACTCTTTTATGTCCCTTATTGGTGTGAATAGGGTCTTAGGTGCTATGCATGTGCAGTAGGGAGGTGTTTTTCTGAGTTAGGCTAGGTTAGGGTCCATAACTACCAGTCCAGGAGCCAGGGACTTCTTGTAAGTACCCAGAATGTTTAATATGGTATAAACTCACCTCTAAAACCTCATTTTATGGTTCTTTTGCATTTAATTCAGTCTTTTATGTCCCTTATTGGTGTGATTTAGATCTTAAATAGGTGCAATGCATGTCCAGAGGGAGTTGTATAGGTGTTTTTCTGAGTTAGGGTGCATAAGTACAAGTCCAGGAAGCTGGGGCCCAATATCCGAACAGGACCACTCTGTTACATCGGATATTGGGGGGATTACTGTATATCTGTGTGTGTGTGTGTGTGTGTGTGTGTGTGTGTGTGTGTGTGTGTGTAAAATAATCACAGTAATTTACTAGACATGTTAAAGGATGTAAGTGTAAATATGTTCACTTAACTTCAATATCGAGCTGCCTTTTTTATTTCATTCTGGCTATCATTAAAAGCTTTTGTTTATCTTAGGAAGTACGTATATGTACAGTAGGTAGGAGAGTCTTAAGAGTTCATTTACATCAGTGGTTCCCAAAGTTGGCGTTGCTTTACAAGTTGGAGAACTTGAAACTCTACAGGCATCATCCTAGAAAGTGGAAACACATACTGTATATATATATATATATATATATATATATACACATACTGTATATATATATATATATATATATATATATATATATATATATTTCCACTTTATAGGATGATGATGCTTGTAGAGCTTCAAGTTCTTCAACATGTAAAGCAACTGACAATACAGACTTAGCCACTACATCATCCCCTAGTCAAGACTCAGATCTGCTTCCTGTTGAACCAGAAGTCACATTAGCACATACTGTTGCATTGAACCAAGATCAAGAAGATACAAAAGACAGTCCATCCACATCACAAACTCAAGCGGCTCAAGTACTTGATATATCCAAGTCCCCCTTTGATAAACCCAGTCGACCAAAATTGCCACGCTACTCAAGCAATCAGAATAACAGGACATTTAAGAGTCCCTATTTTGATATCTTTTCTTGGTTAGAATACTCGGTCTCGCAAGATGCGTGTTACTGCTCTCCATGTAGGAACTTTGCTGGAGCATTTGTTCATAAGGGAGAAGGACTAGGTAGGAGACTTTTTATTGATGATGGAACAAGGAAATGGAAGGATATCAGTACCCATCTCAAACAACATCAGGCATTAATAGTATTATAGCTTGGTCTGATTTGAAGGATATTCAGTCAAGGTCCACTCAGTCTGTAACACCATCTCTATCTTCGGCTAGGCTACAAGAAATTGAGGACAACAGGGAACATGTAGCTAAAGTTAATTTTAAAAGTCACTACATTACTGGAAGGCATGGCCTGTCTTTTCGTTAACATAATGAGGGTGGTGATACATTAAGTTCAGGAAATTTTGCAGAAATTCTTCACCTTTTTGCTGAATCAAATCGCTCTCTAAAACAAAAGTTAGAATGACGATATGGCCATTACACAAGTCCTCAATAACAGAATGAGTTGATATCAGTTGTTGGAAGACACATCAAGGACACAGTTTGTGGTGAAGCACAAGAAGCCACGTACTTTTCAGTTATGATTGATGAAAGGAAATACTTGTCAAAAAAGGAACAGATGGCTATTCTTGTGTGATACTTTAGTGAGAGTATTGTGAAGGAACGTGTCATTGGAACCTATCACATGGAAAAAGTTGACACTGCAAGTTTAGCTTTTATATATATGAGGAGATAGAACAACCTGGTTTAATTTGGTATGTGTGACCCAGTGTTATGATGGTGCTAGTGTAATGAGTAAACGCTCAAGCGGGGTTCAAGCAAGACTACGGGATAAAATTTCCCAAGCAGTAAACATACACTGCCATGCACACAGGCTGAATTTAGTACTGGGCGACTGCATAAAGAACACCAATGGCATCTCTTAATTTTTTCAGTTATTAACACACTTTACACATTTATTACTCACAGAAAAACAGGGAACTAACTTTTCGTAGAGACACAGAAAGCAGAAGATCTTCAGGATTTGACACTAGAAAGACCTACTGTAACTAGATGGTCTTACTATTATAGGTCAATATGAAAGGTTAAGCTTCGCTATGGAAGTTTGCTATCAGTGCTTCATACAGTTCCAGAGGGTTCTGATTCAGAAGCTGCAGCAGAAGCAAATGGACTGTACAAAAAGTTAGAGTCTTTCAGATTCGTAATGGATCTACGCATTATTGGACAAGTCCTTCGAGTTACCAGTAGTTTGTTGGATCAGTTGCAAGCAAACGAAGCCTTACTATCTGAAGCTTGCTCTCTCACACAGTCAAAAATTAAGGAAATGCGGGTCTTCAGAACGGACGAGGCTTTCTCTGATATTTTTGACAAAATTATAGATTTTGCTTCAACATATGTGGCTGATACCAACTTGGAAAATTGAAATCAGTTGAGCAGACCTAAGAGAATTCAGAAGGTATAATCAGGACTAAAGAGCTTAACTGATTCAGCTCTAGGGAGAAATGAGGTGAGCACTTCTATTGCTCCAAAAACTGAAACCAAAAGAACCTATTTTGATATATTAGATTGATTTCTCTAAGAGCTTGATATTCGCTTCACACAAAACATGCCCCTAATAGAAGCAATGAATGCACTTCATTGCAGTTCCAATAACTTTCTAGAATATGAGAAGCTTTCTATTATAGTACAATCTTACAAAGATATATACGTAGATGAAATCCTTCTAGTTTCCCAAATATCTGTCGCAAAAAGACATTTTATAAGTAAGCCTGACAAGCTAAAGAATCTGTTTGAATTATATGACGTCAAATCATTAGATTGTGTGTATTCAGAAATTGTGAAAGTTGTCAAAATTATTATCACCCTTCCAGTAACTGCAAGCAATGAACGACTTTTGTCAGTACTTAGCATAGTCAAGACATATCTAAGAACCACAATGAGAAATGATCGCTTAAGTGACTTGCTATTTATGGCCTCAGAAAAGGAACTTGTTAAAAATCTTAACTTTAACACCCTGGTTGATAACTTTGCAAGCAGAGATCACGGAGATATCCACTGGTGCAGCAGTTTATTCATTTTTCAATCCAATAAATATACGTAGTTTAGTTTTCAATTTCCACCAATGAATTCTGAGATTAATATACTCTTCTTACGTAAGCCTCTTCCAAATGTAAAAACTATCATTTTATTTCTCCCACCTCTTAGTGTAGAGCTTACTTTTCCACATTACTTTCTATGGTTCATGGTATTTTGAGGGGCAGTAAGCTAAAAGCTTTCCATTTTTAATTCAGTTACAAGGTGACATCTTTTCATTCACAGTTTTATAGTCATTATCTTTTCATTAGGCTATAAGAATGAAGTCAGTTTACGCTTTCACCAATACAAATATTTTAATTGTTGTTTGGTCTATTATCCAAGTTCATTAGCATATAATGCAATGATATGTACTTTATGCACTTTAAATTACATATTCATCTTCATACAGACATACTGCCAGGGCTTGAATATGCATTAGTGTGTGTGTCAGGAAGTAATTGGTTTAACAAATAATTATATACAGTATATACTTTTGTTTACTGCTCGCTCGCCACCCCATCCATGTGGGGAGCTGGGAGTAGGGGGGCCTCCTAAATAGCCTATCCCCCCACCCCCAAGGAAAATTGAAATGATGCCCCTGGCAGTGATGCTTCCTACATTATTCCGGTGGAAAAGAAAATAAGTAATTTAACATAGATTTGCTTTCTCTAACAAGTAGATACACGAACTGTCGTTTTAATACGTTTCAGTCTAGTGTAAACTTGTTTTCCATTTTCCTTTATCATATGGCAGCCTTAACTGATATACGTTGCTAATCACTACGTTGGAATTACATTATAATTAGTCAAATTTCAAACCCCTGTCTAGACACTGCAGTAATTGTTTTACTATACTCCAGTTAAAAATATATTCTATTTCTACTTCATTTACAACGGTGAATAGCCATCTTGGATCCACGCCTATTTTTCAAGTTACCCATACTTGTCAAGCTCGAATCTGATTTATTTCACATAGTGGAACCCCATGTTCATGAGTTCATAAACAAACAAATCAGCAGTTTCCGAGCTCAGGATACGGCTGCAGGTGCCCTCTGGAAGGAACCGAATGCTCAACCCGTTGGTCAATAACGTGGTCTCTGTGTCAATAGACTAATGAATTGTAACTGTGTAATCCAATAGCATTATACAGTAAACCAAATGCAGAGGTAAGCATAAATTATACACATTGTTATTTCGCCATTAAATTGTATCATTTTATAGGCTGTTCTGCACAGGTCTTCTTTTACTGGCTTCTTAATATTGCTATAACACAGGGTTCGTAGATACATCAAGAATGACACATAGGCCAGGATGTAAATCAAAGGACACTGAACACTTCAAGGATTTATTCCTTCAAAGCACAGCTGAGGTACAGTACTATAAATCTGCAAAACACTGTTAGCTCTCTCTCTCTCTCTCTCTCTCTCTCTCTCTCTCTCTCTCTCTCTCTCTCTCTCTCTCTCTCTCTCTCTCTCTCTCTCTCGCTACTACTCACTCACTGTCTAATGACTGACTGACTGTCACTGACACTCTGACTATAGCTCTCACTGTCTGACTTTCACTCTGTCATTGACTCTCTCTGTAACTGTCCACATGCCACAGACTGACTCACTGACTGTCCGTAACTAACTCTCTGAATATCATTTGACTGGCTGTCACACACTAACTGCTACTGGCTCACTGACTTGCTGCCACATACAAACTCACTGTCCATTACTCTCTGGCTCACTCAACTGTCTTGAGAGGCAGGATGGTCCCCTCCCCCTCCCCAAACTCCACATACTAATGCAGCCTCAAATAATCTCACACTATAATGTATATTCTAGAGCCTAGGAGAGAACTACATTTTGCCATGCAATAATGCACATAAATTAACAATACACAATAATAATAATAATGGCATGGACTTATTCCTAAGGTGGGAAATAAGGAACAAAACAAAGATATGTCAATGTTTCTAGAATAATCTTCACATCTCCAGATATAAAACATTAACCTAACCCTATGGCATAATACTTAATTTCTAGAATATTCCTTACATCTCCAGATACAAGTCTAACCATTAACTTAAATCCTACCGTCACAGCATTGCCTCTCCCTCAAAACTGTCATCCTCGAGACAACCACTCAATCCTACCTGTATACAAGTACGCTGGCGATCGAAAGAGAGTATCCAGGCCTTGTCGATGCCGGGGACAGGGAAGTAAAAATGATCTGGTGTTCGGACAAAGCTCCAAACACCCTCCCCTCCCCTCCTCCTCCACCAAGTACCACCACTACGTCCTTTGATCGAAGCGTTGCTCACTCCTTTGCTTCGCGGTTCAAAACAGCTCACGATGATAATGACATGTTGTAGATTCCATATTACTTAAAAACACATGATGAAATTCTCATTGCGCAGTAACAGAAACAAAAAAACAGTATGCAAAAAGGGATGAATGTTATATTGGTTTCAAATATAAATGACCGAATTATTTCCCATAACATTCAATCTGTCCTGTAAATCTGTTTGGTAGAGAATCATGTTGTCGGATAGAAGTCATCTTCAGCGAGATGGACAGGCGACAGAAAAACTGACGGAAAGACAGACATAGTTACGCCTTAGAGGGGTACAGCTAAATTGTTAATTTTATTCTAAATATCGCGAAACACATTTAGTAAACCAAGGTGAATATAAACCACTCCAGCAAGGAAAAGGAAACATACAGACAGACACGCCATTTGAGATTCAGGTGATTGCTGTTTTATTCTTGCTAAAGAGAAACGATTACATCCATCTTCGGAAAGAATACCCCTCCAACGTAAGACAGACAGGCAGACAGACAAAGACAGACCCTGGATGATGGATTTACCTTGACTTATTTTATTTTTTGTTTCACCAGATTAAATGATAACAGACCCTTGTAGACGCATAGGATGACGTGAAAGGCAAATGGGACAGACGGACAGAAGGAAGGACAGAGTTCCAAGTATCAGTTCACATCGATTGCTATTCCGCTCCTGCTAATGGCAGACGATTTTTATTCAGCTTAAGTGAAACTAAACCCTTCCCGTAGAGAAAGACGTGAACGTTAAAGAAACAGGTAGAATAACCAGAAGGAAAGTGAGGCAGGCAGTCTCCGAATTATCGGTTCACATTAACTGGAATTATTAGTTCATATTAATTGTTACTTTATTATTGCTGCTGCCAAAAAACTGTATTTAGTTTCAGTGGAAATACGACTATCCCGGAGAGGAAGACGCCAAACATTCGTAATATATTCCGCCAAGGAGGTTATGTTTTCATCCATGTCCGTTTGTTTGTGTGTTGGTTGGTGGGTTTGTGAGCATGATTACACAAAAACTACAGGACGGAATTCCACGGAACTTGATACAAGAATGTGACCCAGGAGAGACTCCATTAAATTTTGGTGCGGATCCGGATAAAAGTACGGATCCAGGATTTTTTTTTTTTTTTCACTTTCTTTAACATTACGAGATAGGACGTTTATCGACATTTTCGTAAATTTTTCAGTGAATGTTACATGGATGTTGATTGCGGAGGTATGCACTGTACTGAGTGCCATTCTAGTTATATTTTTCAGAATATTTTCCACCTCTTTGCTCTCTCTCTCTCTCTCTCTCTCTCTCTCTCTCTCTCTCTCTCTCTCTCTCTCTCTCTCTCTCTCTCTCTCTCTCTCACTCACACACACACACACACACACACACACACACACACACACACACACACACACCACTTAAAACATAGCATCCGATCTATCTTCGAGGGTATGGGTGTAATTAATGTAATTCAGTAAGTACCCAAAGAATATCTGTTACGGGTGACGCAAACTCTACCCTAAGCTAACTAAAACTGTCACCCAGTAGCAGGAATAAAATAGCACTTTACTTGAGGAATACATTTTTTAGAGGGGGTCTGTCTGTTAGTGTGAATGCCTGCATATGTTTTGCGTCTTCCTCTCCGGGATAGTCGTATTCCCATTCTAGCTAAATAAAATTTTTTGGTAGCAATTTTTTAATGCATCAAAGATTCAGTGTTTACACCTATCAACCCGCGAAAATCTTCCACAGGAGTACCCACTAAAGTATAATAATATCCAGCTCAATCCAGCATAATCCTCGAACATGCTTGGGGTTTCATTAACTCGGGATTTATCTTGGGAAGATCATATTGCATCTATTGTAAAATCTGCTTCCAAGAGATTAGGTGTGCTAAGCCGACTCCGTGCCTTCTTTATCCCTACACAGTTGCTGACTTTATACACGGGTTTTATTCGCCCCTGTCTAGAATAAAACTCATGTGTGGGGAGGTTTCCCACATACAGCTCTTCTTAATAGGGTGGAGTTAAAGGCTTCTCGTCTCACCAACTCTCCTCCTCATACTGGCTCCCATCTGTCTCTTCGCCGCACTGTTGCCTCTTTGTCTCTTTTCTATCGCTACTTCAATGGTCACTGCTCCTTTGAACTGTCTGCTTGCATCCGTCCACCTCTACGACAAGTGCATAGCACCATTCTAGCAGCAAACTCTCATCCCTTTTCTGTCCAGCTTTCTATCGCAAGAGTAAACCGTTACCCCTAGTCCTGCATTTATGCAACAGGTCAACTCTGGAACTGTCTCCCTCTGTTTTTCCTACTTCCAATGATCTCCAGTCTTTCAAACGCAGTGTGTCCAGGCATCTCGAAATGAACGGATCGTGAATTTGGCTCTCTTTTGTATTGCTTTTGTGTTTTTCTTGGAGGGAACTGTTTTGCGGGTTCCGGCCTTTGATTCCTTGTTCCTCGCATAAAAAAAATAAGTACCATGTTAATTAATATGAACTAATAATTCCAATTAATGAAACCAATAATTCGGAAACTGCCAGCCTCATTTTCCCCTTGTATATTCTACCTTTTTGTTTAACGTTCACGTCTTCCTTTACGGAAAGGGTTTAGTCTCACTTATGGTGAATGAAATCGTCTGCCATTAGCAAAAGCGGAATACCAATCGATGTGAACTGATATCTGGGACTCTATCTTTCCGTCTGTCTGACTATTCCATTTACCTATCACGTCATCCTCTACGTCTACAAGGGTCTTTTATCATTTAATCTAAATCATGTAATCTTGTGCAACCAAGAATCAAATAAGTCAACGTGAATCCACCATCCAGGGTCTGTCTTTGTCTGTCTGTCTGTCTGTCCTGCGTAGAAAGCATACTCTTTCCGAAGATGGATGTAATCATTTGTTTTTAGCAAGAATAAAACAGCAATCACCTGAATCTCAAATGGCGTGTCTGTCTGTATGTTTCCTTTTCCTTGCTGGAGTGGTTTATATTCACCTTGGTTTACTAAATGTGTTTCGCGATATTTAGAATAAAATTAACAATTTAGCTGTACCCCTCTAAGGCGTAACTATGTCTGTCTTTCCGTCAGTTTTTCTGTCGCCTGTCCATCTCGCTGAAGATGACTTCTATCCGACAACATGATTCTCAACCAAACAGATTTACGGGACAGATTGAATGTTATGGGAATTAATTCGGTCATTTATATTTGAAACCAATATAACATTCATCCCTTTTTGCATACTGTTTTTTTGTTTCTGTTACTGCGCAATGAGAATTTCATCATGTGTTTTTAAGTAATATGGAATCTACAACATGTCATTATCATCGTGAGCTGTTTTGAACCGCGAAGCAAAGGAGTGAGCAACGCTTCGATCAAAGGACGTAGTGGTGGTACTTGGTGGAGGAGGAGGGGAGGGGAGGGGGTTTGGAGCTTTTTCCGAACACCAGATCATTCTTATTTTCCTGTCCCCGGCGTCGACAAGGCCTGGATACTTTCTTTGGATTGCCACTGTACAGTCGTGGCCATAAATAATCACCTACCCTCCTGTACCCTGTGCCTCAGGCTGGCTCCTTTATGCGCGGCAAGTCACACTGGAGTAAGAGGGGCTGACAGGAAGGGGCCAGAGAGAGAAGGGAAGGTGGGTGGGGGGACGAGCGATGGTGCTGGGGTATGAGGGAGGGGAGGGGGGGTAGGTAGGGGAGGGAGAATGAAATGCGAAGTTGTGGCCACATAATTTGTCTGTTTTCTTTCATCCAGGACATCATAAGGAGTTACTTTTCGGTAGATAATTACACCTTGTACAGTGGCGTCAGATAACAAGCTTTAGATAGGTGGTGATATCAAGGACTGGCTCGTGAGAGAAGTATACAGACGTGACAGATCAAATATTAGTGCAGAGACATCGAGATTGTGCGGGCCCAGATTGTCAATGCGAGGAAGCCAGAGAACGAGAGGACACGGGCCCGCCTCCTCCAGCACACCAACGACGAGTGGGAGCTGTTCAGACGAAACCAGCAAACCATCAACAATATTGTTTCCCCGGTGCTGCAAAGCCTGCATGAGGTTTTTAAGGCACGAGACCACTGGACTACTTACCAAGGCCTTCCTGGTTGCTTTGGCATGAGCAGTGTCGGTAAACATTGACATAGATATATCTGGGGAGTCTGGGTAGGATTTTGTTTCATTTTTGCTCTTATAGATTATGGAAGATACCGTTATCATATCCATCCATGAGAACAGACATCAAATTTATTTACCTTTTGTGCACAATTATTTTAAATAGCCGTTTCATATAGAAATGTCATTAAATAATTATTGAATTGACATGATGGTGACTGTATAGAGGGAAAGCATACCGCAAGGTTGATCATATTTACTGTGGACACAGCCATGTCAAAGGTTGCATTTAATATTTAGTTCCAAAAATTAATTACATGTAAGGGTAGAGGTCGTTTCTTACACAAACATTACGGAAGTCAAAGCCATCCACATTCCATTCTGCGTCTGAAGTCAAAATACACGGATAAACACAAATATCTGGCTCCGCACTGATGTTTGATGTGTCACGTCAGTATATTTCTCTCACGTGCCAGTCCTTGATATCACCACCTATCTAAAGTTTGTTATCTGACGCCGCTATACAAGGTGTAATGTAGCTTTATCTACCGAATGTTTAACTCCTTTATATGATGCCCTGAATGAAAGAAAATAGACAAATTATGTGGCCACAACTTCGCATTTCATTCTCCCTCCCCTCCCTCACTTCACCCCTGCACCATCGCTCGTCCCCCCACCCACCTTCCCTTCTCTCTCTGGCCCCTCCCTCTCAGCCCCTTACTCCAGTGTAACTTGCCGGGCATAAACGAGTCAGTCTGAGGCACGGGATTCAGGAGGATAGGTGATTATTTATGGCCACGACTGTACATATGGGTGTAAACTTCCAGACTAAGGGGTTGTTCCTGTCGCCTCTGCTTTCTAGGCCAAACAGCATGAAGACTTGGATTGCTAATGCTGTCAGTGACCTCATCACTTACCTTGGACCTCCTTTCATCTTCGGTGTCCAGCAAATCCACAGCTTCACTCCAAGTGCATTTCCCAGGTCCATGACATCCCCTGTGGAAAATACAGCAATGGACTTCACCAACAACCCCCTCATCTGGTCCATCGCTGTCTTCTCCAGACACTGAACACTCCTGGCAAAGTGGTCAGGTAGTTCTTTCTGGGGCTTAGCCTAACCATTCTCCTCTCCACGCTCTGCTTGATGGCTCCTGATCAGTTTCTTAGCACAACCCCACAACTCTGCCCTAATGTATCTTCTTAAGATGAAATAAGGAGCTGGCTATGATGACTGGTAATTTTTCTACCACAGAGTCAACCAAGGTCCTGGCCACCATCACTCCCCCTTCTATCATGTCTCAGCTCCTGTGCTCCTCCAAAGCCAGGGCAGCGTGCAGTGCACCATTTATCTTGCAGGGAACAGCATCTCTGACTCAGGGAGAATAACTGTATTTCGTCTGGTCGTCACTATAGTCGCGGCTCGCGACTCTGAGGTTGTTATTATCGTTTTCTGGCAACCTTTCATTCAAAAGTGCGTCTGATTTCGTGTATAATATGAGATGCATTGATTATGCATAATATGCTCGTGTATACTAATATTCATGTATAATATATTCGTGCATAATAATGATTCGTGAATAATATGATACAAAATCGGACGCACTTTTGAATGATAGGTTGCCAGGGTACGATAATGACAACATCAGTGTCGTGCACCACGACTACAGTAGACTTCCCTGATTCACTGCCCTCAGCAGAACACTCCTTCCTCGTAGCCACATTCATATGTAATGGAAGTCAAACAGGTAATGGCAGGACAAAAGGCAGTCCAAGGCACGGTGCAAAGGTCTCTGATGTCAGTAACACACATGGCTAGGATCTACTTTTTTCCTCCCCGACGCATCCCGACACCCACCAGCCCCACAAACTCAGTGCAGTGCCCTGTGACTCCACACAGCTGCTGCAGAGTCTCTGGAAATTGCTAATGACCCACCAAACCCAGCTGCACCAAAGTCCTCTCTGCTCCTGTGTCAACGACTATTGGGCACACAACTCCCTCAATCTCACCATCACCCTCCACGCACCTGTCAGGCTGTCACTGGCAACTAAGGGATGTGCTGAGTGCTGACCCTGAAACACCGTTCAAGGACTTCGACCCTGTTATTTACTTCCTGTAATTCACTTCTCACTTTATTATCCACTGTATAGGAAACCACTGTCCTCACTTCTCTTGCCTGATTGCTCATTCTCTCTCCACCTTGCAGTATGCCACCTCTTGCTGTTGCTTCAGAGTCCTGGTCCCATCCTGCAGCTCATCACATAGCTAGTGAAGCGCTTGTCTCTGTCCACTCTGCTGTTCTTCTAGTCTTGTCTAATGTTATGCTTGTGCTTTTTTTTTATCTTGTTATTTACTTTGTTCTTATGCTGTTTCCTAACATTTCACTTCTGTTTCTCGATATTTCTTTTGTTCTTTTTTCTGTGCTTCTTGATATTTTTATGGTTCTTCTTGCTGTTCTTCCAGCACTGTGAGTATATCTTATTTCTGTTCTTGCTCTGCTTCTTGATATTTTTGTTTCATAATATTTTTTTTGTTCTTCTTCTTGTGCTCTCAACACTGCGAGTATATCCTCCTTTTGTTGTTCTTGCTCTGCGTCTTGATATTTGTTTTGTTCTTCATAATATTTCTTATGTTTTTCATGATGTTCTCTGAGCACTGTTAATACATCTGCTAGGAATATGTCCGCCGTTTTGGCAGCCTGTCCACGCTCTCTTAATGTGTATCCCTATTCCTGTCACCAATTGTTACTCCACAGGGCGAGTTGATACATAGAGAAAGACGCATAAGCATGCCAGGATGTTAATCAAAAGCTACTGAACGCTTCAGGCTTTTACTTCTTCCAAGCACAGCTGAGATGAACTTGCAAAATACTGTTCCCTCTGTCTCTCTGTCTGTCTGTCTGTCTGTCTCTGTCTCTCTCTGTCTCTCTCTCTCTCTGTCTCTGTCTCTCTCTCTCTCTCTCTCTCTCTCTAACGCAAACTTCATCTTTACACAGCTCTGCTTGCTCACTCTTCATTCACTGACTGACTGAATGTCAGTCACTTACTCTCTGACTATGCCATCCCTCACTGACCAATTCTCACTGTCACTGACTCTGTCACTATCCATCCACCACTGACACACCGAATCAGTGACTGACTCAGTGAGTTCACTGACTGTCAGTTGCTGGCTCTTTGACTCACTCTCTGACTGGCTCATGCAAACTGCCTTCCACTGGTCCACTGACTTGCTGCCACACACAAACTCACTCTCTCCAATACTCACTTACTCACTAAACTGTCTAAAGAGGCAGGATGGTCTCTTTAACCTCTGCTGCGCTAATTTTTATCAACCTGATTACCTTCCCTGCATCATTGTTTTGGGACTTTTTAAAAAATTAAGTTGATTTTTTGTCATCTGATCAAGTGTTTCTGAGCTCGAGCTCATCATCACCCTCGTATTTTTGTAATTTATGACTCTTGGGAGGGTGAGAAGGCGGTGATAAGTCGCCAGCCTTGAGGGAGGTACACGGGTGTAAATCTGCCATTGCTGGGCTACAAACGAGAACTGAATTACTAAATATGCGATATTTTGCA
Source organism: Coenobita brevimanus (assembly GCF_032717465.1). Classification (NCBI taxonomy): domain Eukaryota; kingdom Metazoa; phylum Arthropoda; class Malacostraca; order Decapoda; family Coenobitidae; genus Coenobita; species Coenobita brevimanus. The sequence goes on along the minus strand of NC_136961.1, from coordinate 25,706,743 downwards.
ACCGCTGTGTGGCATAGAGGGAGACTCAACATTCCCATGGAAACCACTGACTCTCCTCGTGCTTGAAATAATGGCGCCGAGACCCATCACCTCGTGAGACAATCAGCCTGGGCGGGGGTATCCTACATATCTGAATTACAAATTATACAGTATTTGGCAACTGCAGTATGGGAGGGTTTGGCAACAGCTCTGATGGCGTAGAGGGAGAGTCAACGTTCCCATGGAAACAGCTGACATTTCCTCTTGTTTGAAATTATGGCGTTGAGACCCATCGCTTTATATGAGGCAATCAGCGTGGCCAGGGTGGCCTGCATATTGCCTCATATGAGGTTATGAGTGTGGCAGGGGTTAAATACCCTCCCTCCCTCACTAGACTCAACATACTACCGCGGAACAGAATATTCTAGAGACTAGGAGAGAAATCATATTTTCCCATGCAATAATGCACATCATTTTTAACAATACACAGTAATAATAATGACAAGAACTAATTTCTAAGGTAAGAGAGAAAGAAAAAAAATCAAACAGACATGCTGACATTTCTAGAACGTTCCCCACATCTCCAGATATAAACCACTAACCGAATCCTACTGGCACAAAACTATTTAATAGGGGAGGAAATAACTCCAGTTAGACATCTGAGTTAAATACTGTCTGAGTCGTGAACTGTTCTTGCTTTGTTCTTTTTCATTGTAAAGGAGGACATTTTTTTTTATGCACATTGTTGTATTTTATTATTATTATTACTAAGCTTCACCATATAAATGGCGAACTTTATTGTATTTGTAACTTTTCTGATTTATCGTTGTACATTTTCTTTCTAGATTTTTGTATTATACAGGAAGGTACCCTAAGGTTCTTGTGCCAGGTATAAATGTCCTATACGTATTCCTGAAGGTTATATACTCATTTTTGGTACAAAAGGTGCATTTATGAAATTGAAATACCTCTGAAACTAATTGAAATACAGCTATTAGGTTGAAAATCCTATGATAAAAAAGTTAGCTGAGAATTTTGGCTGAATATTTTGCCACTGACCATAGTGGAATGTACTGATTTCAAATATGTTGCGTTTTCTTTGTCGCACGATTTAAAGAAAACCACAAAAGGTGCAAAGTTGTAACTTTCCAGAAAGACAGCTATGGTCCCTCTTGCTGTCCGAAAGGAATAGGGTTACAGTTCAGCATACAGTTAGCCAGTTACTGAGACAAATGTAAAATGTACCCATGCGTTCTTCCACACCTTTTTTCTTTAGATCTTGTTGATATTACACAAGAAGCTGCGTTCGGTTAATATAAGAACATGTTCGAAATGTGAATGACCATGAACTACTTTAAGGGTCATAGACAGGTTTATGATGCCCAAATTTCATACTTTATACATATACCATAAATAGTTATGGTTAAGCTTCCTTATTGTGCCTACACAATAAACAAATAGATAACTTATTATTATTTTTATTATTATTATTTATAGCGGCAGCAGCAGCAGCACTGACAAATTGCAGACCAATCCCCTTTGATAAGAATCCTGAATGTAGGCCCATTGGGGTGGGTGAAGTCTTAAGGTGGATTATAGGAAAATGCATCACGGAGGTGGTGAAACATGATGTTAAGCTGGCAATTTGCAACCTCGAAGTGTGCGAAGGGCAGCAATCAGGGGGCAAGGCAGTAGTTCTCTCCATGAGGAAAATATATGAGGAAGAGGACTGTTAGGCAGTACTAGTTGATGTTTCAAATGCATTTAATTCCATGAATGCCGCTCAACATCAAGGTTAAATGCACAGCATTTATCCAACATGTGGAAAACACCTACAGAGAACTAGCAGACCTCTACATTGTGGGTAAGACAGCTGCTCAAGATGTTTTTGTAATCAAATACATTGAAGAAACTACACAGGGGGACCCCGTTGCCATGGCTATCTATGTCCTGGCTATGACAGTGCTGTCGCAGCAGATCAAATACAAGGCCACCAACAAATACGAGGCCACCGATGTAAAACAAGTAGCTTATGCAGATGATCTCACAGGGGCTATCATGGTGGAAGTTGTGAGGAGATGATAGGACCTTACAACATTTCATGGCCTTGACATAGGTTAGAATCCTATTGCAAGTAAGTAGTATTGCTTGATCATGAAACCAGCAAACTATCAAGATGCACAGGAGGCCTTTAGGGACAAACGTGAGTGACTATGGAAGGTCAGAGGCATCTAGGTACTGTGACTGGAACTAAGGCATTCAAAGATCAATATGTGAGTGTTAAGGTAAAGACATGGGTAGAAGAAATATATTTAGTTTTCAGCCACACAGAAACACAATCCCATGCAGCATACAGCATATTTACATATGGTGTAAAGCACAAACGGACCTTCGTGTTGTGGACCATCCCCAACATCAAGTTGCTGCTACAAACACTTGAGGACGCTATCAAAGAATCATTCCTCCCATTACTGACCAATGCCTACATCCCCACATCTGAAGACAGCGATCTTCTAGCACTACCACCCAGGATGGGAGGCCTTCGCATTATAAGTCCAGCAGCCATGGCAAGCTACCATTGCAATGGAGATGACATGGTACAGGAGGCTAGGACACAGAACTGGTTGACAACCCTGCCCCTCAAGGCACAAGGCTTTCACTTTAGCAAAAAAGAATTTATTGATGCTATAGCCTTGAGGTATGGGTGGCTAACAGAGAGCCTACCTCAAAAATGTGCCTGTGGCAATGTCTTTCATGCAAACCGCAAGAAGGAAGGTTTTGTTTGCATTTGACATGATGAAGTACCACGGTAAAAATACTACAGGAAATATGTCATGATGTCACCGTAGAGCCAGCTCTGCTACCTCTACATGGTGAGCACATCACCCACAGATCAGCATATACATCAAATAAGGCAAGATGTTAGTGCTCGAGGTTTCTGGACACATGGGCAAAGGGCTTTCTTCGACATTAGAATATTTGATCATGTGGCAGCATCTCATCGTGAACTGTCTCTCGAGACTGCACACAAGAGGAATGACGAGAAAAAAAACAGAAACTATCAAGAAAGGATTCAACAAGGGACCACAGCTGATTCACTTCCCTTATGTTCACACTGTCAGGTGGGATGGGTGCAGAGGTGTTGAGATTGTACTTGAGTCTGGCAGAGGTTCTTTTTGAGAAGTAGTGTCAACCTCAAAGTTTCTGTTATGGCCTGGATAAGATGTCGACTATCATTCTCCCTCGTGAGGTCTGCTCTCCTATGCCTCAGGGGCACAAGATCATCAGCCCTCAGGCCAGTTTCTCTGGCTGATATGGAGTACTAAGCTACTGTGGTCAGAGTCGCATAAACTAGCGACTCCAATAGATTAATGTATTTCTTACCTGTCCCCTCCCTGGAGGGGCTTGGGGACGAGTATTCTTTTCACTCAGTTTGTCTGTTTGTTTGTCTGTCTTTTTGTCTATCTGTTAATAACTTTACGCCAAAACTATTGGTACGAATTTGACCAAAATTACAGGGATGATGGGCGATGACCTGATAACTTGATTAAATTTTGAGGCAAACTAGGCCAAGATCCAGGCTGTAGGCCCAAAAATGGAAAAAAAAAAATAAGGGGACGAGTAAGAATATTTTTTTCAACATAACTCCTTTCAAGTTTATCATATTGATATGAAACCAAAACCTAAAGATGCATTTTTCAACTCTGCATCCCGTAACAAGGCTCATTACATCAGGCAGGTCATCCCCCAGTTAGCGGTAGGGGAGTCAGTGTCAAGTGGGTCGGGCCTAAAATTTCAAATGGGCCTAACATTGAAAATGGCCAATAAAATCATCAGTTATCACCTCCAAAGTTGATACGGTATGTGACATGTCTGACTAGATATCCTGTTGTGTATATATGTCAGCACTAAAATGACTGCCAGGGACGGGTTTGCTGTTTTTTTAACGCGAGGAACAAGGAACCAAAGGCTGAGCCCGCAATACGTTCCTTCCAAGAAAAAACACAAAAACAATACAAAAGAGAACAAAATTCAAGATCCATTAATTTCGAGATGCCTGGACACACTGCGTTTGAAAGACTGGACATCATAGGAAGTAGGAAATACAGACAGAGGGAGACAGATCCAGAGTTGACCTGTTGCACAAATGAAGGACTGGGAGTAAAGGTTAACTCTTGCATTGGAGAGTTGGACAGAAAAGAGATGAGAGTTTGTTGCTAGATGGGTGCTACGCACTTGTCGTAGAGGTGGAGAGATGCAAGCAGACAGTTCAAAGGAGCAGTGACCATTGTAGTAGTGATTGAAAAGAGATAAGGAGGCAACAGTGCGGCGAAGAGACAGAGGTTGAAGGGAGCCACTAGAAGGACAGTTGATGAGGTGAAAAGCCTTTGACTCAACCCTATTGAGAAGAGCTGAAGGTGAGAAGCCTCCCCACACATGAGAGTTGTACTCTAAACAGGGGAGAACAAAACCCGTGAATAAAGTCAACAACTCTGCAGGGGTAAAGAAGGAACGGTGTCGGATTAGCACACCTAATCTCTTGGAAGCAGATTTTACAAGAGATGCAATATGATCTTTCCAAGATAAGTCCCATGTGAATGAAACCCCAAGCATGTTCAAGGATGATGCAGGATTGAGCTGGATATCAAACATTAGTGGGTACTCTTGTGGAAGATTTTGACGGGTTGACATGTGTAAAAACTGAGTCTTTGACGCATTAAAAACAAAAAGATTATTTACACTCCAGTCAGAGATAGTAGCCAAGTCAGAGATTAGGTATGCCATAGCCTCATCCCTTGTTTGTTGAAGAAACTGCTGAGGTGGATGTTGCAGAAACCGAGTGGAAAGGTGAAGGGTGGAATCATCAGCATACGAGTGGATTGGATTAGATGTACAGCACAGAAGATCATTGATGAATAAAATGAAGAGAGTTGGTGATAGGACAGAGCCATGAGGAACACCACTGTTGACTGATCTAAGAGAAGAACTATGGCCGTCTACAACAGCAGGTATAGAACGACCAGAAAGGAAGCTATAGATGAAGGCACAGATAGAAAGATGGAAATCGTAAGAGGGCAGTTTGGAAATTAAAGATTTATGGCAGACTCGATCGAAAGCCTTTGAGATGTCAAGTGCAATGGCAAAGCTTTCGCCAAAGTCCCAAAAGGAGGATGACCAGGAATCTGAAAGGTAGGTGAGAAGATGGCCAGTAGAGCCTCCCTGACGAAACCCATACTGATGATCAGAAAGAAGGTTGTGATAGGAAAGATGCTTTAAAATTTTTCTGTTAAGAATAGACACGAAAGCTTTTGAGACACAGGATGTTAAAGGAATTGGACGACAGTTAGAGGGTTGGGAATGGTCACCCTTCATTGGGACTGGCTGAATGAGGGCAAACTTCCAGCAAGAAGGAAAGTTACAAGTTGAAAGACAAAGGAGAAAGAGTTTACCTAGGCAAGGTGTAAGCATAGAAGTACAGTTCTTGAGGACAATAGGGGGGACTCCATCAGGCCCATAATATGCCTTGTTAGTACTGAAAATACATCAGCTGAAGAAATTTTAATGTCAGCCATGGGGAAGTCAGAGAGGGAAAGTGATGGAGGAACAGCACTGGAATCGTCAAAGGTGGAATTGCAGGAGAATGTCTGAGCAAAGAGATCTGCTTTATCAGTGGAAGAAATATAGTATTTTGCATTATAGTCAGACAGCTAATCGGTGGTTTATGACAAAGCTCAAAGCTCTGAAACAATTGGACATTGTTTGGAACAAATGCATAAAATAGTATATCAGTATGTTAGACAAAGTACAAAAGTCAGACAAACTTCAGTCCTAACAACATTGCCGCAGAAATGAAGCGTCAATACTACAAACGTTACAACAATAAATAAGATTACTTTGACACTTAGAGAAAATGGAACGTCATAGCAAAACATGAATCTGGAGCATCGAACCTATACCTTCCCTCCCTCACCCTCTACATCCCCCTCCCCCATGGCATGTTAACGTTGTAAGGCCTGTCTCCACCTTCAGAACAGTATATGTATAGCTTCCCTTGCGGAACAATGCCTCGTCGTTGTCGCAACGCCCGCATATCGGAGGAGGATAAGCAGTGGATAATTGACAAATACGAGGCGAACGGAGATTTCCTTATCACCGCAGCTGATCTAGGCATTAAGAGGACAACAGCTTATGGCATCATACGAAATTACCAAAATACGGGGCACGTACATGACAGCAGTCACCATGCAGGTAGCTATAGTGGACTGTGCACGATATGGAATCAAGTTGTAGGCTATAGAACCTACAGTATCAGAATACAATACCCAGCCTGAAAAGTGGCTACAAATGGGTTGTGTGGTGAGGTGTTATGTAGCCTGGAGTACGTAATGTGGAGTGGTGTGGTGTGATGTGACGTGCCATGGTGTTGTGTTGCGATGTGGCGTGGTGTTATATGGTTTGGTGTGGTGTGACATGGTGTGTGTGTGTGACATGGGTGCCGTGGCATGGTGCGACGTGGCTGTATGAAGTGTTGTAGTGCACCTAGTGTGGTGTGGGATGTGGATTATATATGTTGCAGTTAAGATACTGTACTTAAAATCTAAAGTCATTTTACCTACACTGTGTATCCCCATGCAGGTAGACACCATAAACTTGATGATGAATCTCTGGACTTCCTGGTAATGATGATTGAGGCTGTCCCGACAATCACCATAAAGGAGCTAAATAAAACACTGCGGGACACCTGGCCAAGAAAGCAGCTGGTATGCGATAGCACAGTTGCAAGAGCATTGGATGGTGCTTTAATAACCCTCAAGAAATGTGAAAACGTTCCTCAAAACAGAAATTCACCTCCAGTTAAAGATGCTCAAGTGGAGTATGCACATTATATGTACAGAGAGAGGGCTTCAAAAACACCATGTCTATGTAGATGAGACTGGCTACAATTTGTACACAAAGCGTACGTATTGTAACTTGCAATACTTTGGTGATAGAAACTCCGTGTACAAACAGCTAGATAAGGAGTTTATTACAAGCTCACAGTAAAACAGTCTACCCGTGTCGGCTGTCTGCTAAGAACTGATGCAATAACGCCGTCTTCAGGCGTGGGAGAGCATGCTGACCTAGCAAATTTAGTGGGGGCATGTATGCATCGGGGGTAGACATATTGTGGAGGGGGTACACTACTCCCCCGGGTAGCTGAGATGGTGTCTCCTGACACCAGGAGGTAAATGGTGGGTGATTATAGTAGTAAGGCAGGACCGGGGAGGTTTGTACAAGGGATAAGTATGATACAGGGGCAGTAGGGGAGACATGGCCATGTTGAGGGGAGGGAATTAGAAGGATATATACATATAAGATATACAAGGAATAATAGGTACAAATCCAGTAAGGGTCGAAGGATATATGAACATAATGGGAATTACACAATAATAGTTTGATACATGATAAACAAGGAGTAAATATGAGAGTTCTATTGTTGTTCTTCTTTCATTTTTTTTTTTTTTGTGGATTTTCTGTAGGACACACTGTCACTGAGTAATGCATGAAAGAAATACCATCATTTTCTAGTAGGCAGAGTGCTGTTCACAGTTTGGTTAATTGTCAGATGGCATTGCTAGTCACTGAATGTGAGGGCACTAAGTACGGGGAGTTTCTACGTCGTGGGTAGGGCGTACTATGCCTGTAGCGACTCTGATTTCCTGGAGTCGACGTTCCATTTTTCTGACACAACAATGCACTGCACAGATGATGAGTAGAAAACCTATGAAAGCGATAACCACAGGGGGAAACACAACTGTCGGATGAACCCATGAACGGCTGAAGGCCAGGGAAAATTGATCCATAAGGAAATCACTGTCATTGACGAAGGTGAGCATGCGCAAGTGAGGGGAGGTGATGATAATGTTGGCAGAAGGTAGGGTTGAAGGCATGTCGATTGGTTGAAAGATGTCATAGGAGTGGGTACGAACAGCTTGGTGATAGCGAGTGGCGTAAGTGATGACGGACTCTGATTTGACAGTACAATAGTCAGGGGCTTTGTAGAGACCACTAGCGGGGACAGAGCGAACGGAAGAACCAGGACACATGATTGTGACAGAGATGGGAACATCAAAGAAGAAATACTGGACATGGTTGAGGTGAGCATGGTGGACCGGGAGGGCAGGAGCTGGGACAAAAGTACAGGCCGAGTAGATGGAATGGTTGTGAACTAGAGCAGACTCACAGGGTGTAGCACTGCTAGGGAAGATAGCGAAAAGGTGGGCAGCACAGAGACGAGAGGTCGGAGTAAGGGAGGAACATTGCTGGAGGTCTGTGGAAGAAAGGAAGGCAACGGAAAGATGATCATGGGAGAGGAGGAAATATTCTGAAGGAACAGATACCTTTAACAAGGAGTTGTTGAGGCGGAAAGGGAAGGGAAGGATGTGGAAAAGGTTAAAGGTTATGGCAGAACGGAGAGGAATATGGACGACGACGTATGTAGTGAGAAGAGTGGCTTCGAGAACAGGATAATAATATTCAAGGGAGGAGTAAGGGAGGACTGGGGAGAGACCGAAGGTGGAGTGAGCCCATTCCAGGACAGAACGGAGAGCTGAGACAGGTACTAAGTTGGCAGTGACACGTCCATTGATAGCATCGACCAGGATACGAACCAAGGTAGAGACTTGAGACAGGAGAGAGTCAACGGCCAGTTGGAGATTATCCATGTTGAGTTCGAGGTAGAAGAACTGAGAGATAACGTTGAGATCTGAAAGGTGGCGTTGTAAGATATCGGTGAAATTGTTTAGAGTGGACGTGACTTCATTGAGTTGGGTTGTGAGCTTCTGTAACATAGTGTGTTGGATTTTAAGGACTCGGCATTGTGATTCTAGGGCGGAAGCTAAATGAGTGAGATCAGATTGGAAGCCAGAAATGTCACGGGCTGTAGCAACGCCAAACAAGCCACTCAGAATCTCACCGCCGAAGTCGAAGAGACCTCGTTTCACATGAGAACGACCCACGGGTGTCTGAATGGAAAATGTGTCATTGAGCTCAGTGAATCTGTTACTTATGTATTGCAACTGCCAGGAGAGTGGGAGGAAAAGGTTATAGAGATACTCATTCGGGTTGTGTGTCCCCATGAGGGCCGTGAGATGGTTCCTGATTCCGTGGAGCTGGTGCGCGTAGGCAGGTAGGGCAATGGCTACGTCGGCCAGGGGCGCAAGATCGTAGCGCAAAGAGGCGATGTCGTCGATAAGCATTACCTCACCTCCCGAGCTGACCAAGGCCCTGGGACGTACTCCACCATCGTCCTGACCTGACCCAGACCCCAGGAGGGTCAGCACTGCCAGCAGGGAGATCGCTAACATCGTACCTAGAAAATCAGGGTAGAGTTAATGGGGAAGGTCGTGAAGAGGTTGATGGGCAGAGCGCAGTTTGGACTGATATTGATTGGTTGATGAATGAGCAGGTGGAGGTGGAGAGGAAGGAGACTGAGGGATAGGTGGAGACAGAGTAGATTGAGGGATGGGAGGAGGGGAAGAGGGGGCAGGAGGTTGTTTAAGTGACTCTTCCAACACGAGGCCATGGGGTGCTCGCTTTAAGTCATCGACGTGGACCCATCTGGTGTCCCTAGTGGACAGGTCCTGGAGGTGAAATTTGTGGCCTTGTCGAGTGAGGACGCGGTGGGGCCCTGTAAATTTGTCATCCAACTTAGAGGAACGCGTATGGGAATGGGCAAAGACAAGATCGCCTACATTGATAGTGATAGGAGAGGCGGACTTGTGTTGGTGCTGCAGCATGTCCTCCTGAGAGGAAGCCAAAGTGGATTGGACATACTGGTGGATTGTCTGGAAGTTGGCCAATTTTAGTTTAACATAATCATCCATGTTGTAGATGGGTTCTGGCTTTGAGGATAAGAGAGAGTATGGGAGGTCCTTGTCAAAACCAAAGAGGACGAAGAAGGGAGATTCAGCAATGGATGTATTGATGGAACTATTGATGGAGGATGCCACCTGGGGAATCCAGTCATCCCAGGACGAACTATGGGAGCCGAGATGTCTGAGGCACTCTAAGATTTTACGGTTGTGGCGTTCTACAAGGCCATTGGAAGCCGGATGGTTAGGCACGACATTGCACTTACTGATATGAAAGTGGCGACAGATCTCATCGAGAAGGCTATTGTTGAATTCTGTACCGTTGTCAGTAAGAATGGTATGAGGGGTACTGAATGGGCAAATTACGTGGTCTACAAAGGCACGGGCAACGCTCTTCGCGGTCTTGTCGGAGAGGGGGACGAGGACACAGTAGCGGGAGAAGTGGTCGACCGCTATGAACAAGTACTCAGCGCCAGATTCTGAGAGAGGTAGTTTTAAGAGATCGATTGAGACAGTTTCCCATGGTCGTGACGGGATTGGGTATTGTAAGAGAGGTGCTGGTAAGCCGGTTGTTCCTTTGTGGCGGTGGCAGGAGAGGCAAGAGTCACAGTGAGCATTGATATCGCGGCGCATGGTTGGCCAATAGTATTTGAGACGTGCTTGGTGCAAGCATCGGTCTTTACCTGGATGGGAAGCTTGAGGAGTATTATGAACAAAATGAAGAACCTCTGGTATCAGGGCAGTGGGGACAACAAGTTGGCGTACTTCGCGATTGGTCATATCTTTGCCTGTTAGCAGTGTTTTCCTGTACAAGAGATCATCATCTAGCATGAACTCATCTAGTGATACTGGCAGAGTAGGTAAGGTCGAGGCATTGCCAGATTCTAGGAAATAAATGACTTTGGACCACATGGGGTCTTGGCGTTGAAAGTTTCGAGCAACGTCTGACGTTAGTGTAGTGTTTTCAGTTACTTCAGGCTGCAGTGATGTTATAGCTGCTGCTACGTGACGTGAGAGTGCGTCTGCGACTACATTCAACTTGCCTGGTACATATTGAAAAGTGGGATTAAAGTCCTGGATGATGACAGACCATCTAGCTAACCTACCTGTTAGGTTGCGATTTTTGAACAAATCACATAGTGGAAGGTGGTCTGTTTGGATATGCACTGGATAACCATAGACGATATCTCTAAAATGTTTCAAGGACCAGATTACCGCTAGTGCTTCGAGATCTGTGACACTGTAGTTACGTTCAGCGGTTGTAAGGGTGCGACTAGCATACGCTATTACGCGCTTCCTTGATGCTTCATCGAGTTGCATCAAAACGGCACCAAGTCCAGTGCCTGAGGCGTCTGTGCAGAGAAGGAAGGGTGTGGTATAATCAGGGAACGTTAGAATAGGGGCATTTACAAGAGCTGTCTTTAGCTTTTGGAAAGCCTGTGACTGGTCGTTAGTCCAAACAAAGGGCACATTCTGCTTGAGTAAATGGGTCAGAGGAGCGGCGATCTTCGCGTAATCCCTGATAAAGCGACGATAATAGCCACTGAGGCCCAAGAAACTTCGTACAGCGTCGGTAGTGGTAGGTTCTGGGAAGTTAATGATCGCCTTATTTTTATCCTCATTAGTATGAATGCCTTGTGCAACTACGACATGGCCTAGGAATTTGATTTTCTTCCGCAGGAAGTCACATTTACTGAGATTGATTTTCAGGCCTGCGAGCTGGAGGCGTTCAAAGACTTGCTGGAGTTTGGTAAAATGGTCAGGGATGGATTTACTCACAACAATGATATCATCTAGGTAAGCAAAAAGAGAGTGTCCCATCATACCGCTGAAGACTGAATGGATAAGTCGCATGAACACAGAAGGAGCATTTCTCAGACCAAAAGGGAGTCTCTTAAACTGAAAATGTCCAGAAGGGGTGCTAAAGGCTGTGACTGGGCGAGAGGACTCTTCCATTTCGACCTGCCAGTACCCGCTGAGGAGGTCTAAAGATGAAAAGACTACGTTATTTTCACCAAGGGATTCTAGCAAATCAGTGAGGACAGGTAGTGGGAAACGGTCTGGAACGGTGACAGAATTGACCTTACGATAGTCGACTACTGGTCTAAGGTTGCCGTCCTTCTTTGGTACTAAGAAAAGTGGGCTATTCCATGGACTGACGGAGGGTTCAATAATGTCCTGGTCTAACATGTTCTGTACCATTTGATCTGTTTGCTTTCTCTGGCTGTGAGGCAATCGATACGCTGGTATGTAAATCGGCTGAGTTCCTGGGAGTAGTTCAATCGTATGTTTGACAAGGTCTGTTCTACCCATCGGTTCACCGGGTAAGGCAACCACGTTTCTGTACGAGGTCAGAAGGTTGAGGAGTTGAGGGGTATGTTCTGGGAAATCTGTACAAGTGAGATGTGAGAGCATATCGGGTAAATGCGTCAGCGCAGATCCCATAGAGTTAATAGTACATACACCGATTGGCGTATCATCAGTCTGAATAGTAGGAATTGAGGAATCCTGGCACACCTTTACGGCCGCTGGGTATACTAGGAAGTCTCCAATCTTTACACCACTTTTAAGTTTTAGTGGAGCATTTGTGACATTGAGCAAGTACAGGTAGCATAAACTGTCCTCTAAAACTGTACACCACGCTGACTCATAAGTCAAGTCATTCACACAACATGTCTCAGGTAGGGTTAGTACATCCACTCCTTCTTTCGCACCGGCAACACAAACAGAGACTTTGGTGAACTCATGTGGTAACAAAATTGTGCACGTATTCATTACTGCACGTTTCGTCTCTGCGTGTTGGAGATCATTCAGACTGTGTGAGGTAAGTAACTGAGACATGTCTGAGTCAGCGATAGTGTTGTCGGGAGAGGATGTAAGAGCCATGTTCGAGGGCTGAGATGATGTATCAGGAGACATTGAGGAATTTATGTCCTTGCTCGCAGTCAGTAAAGGAATGATCTCTGTATTCTCAGATGATGAGAGTGGTGGTTTGGGCTGGGTTGGACTTTTTGGTAGTGATAGGGACAGAGGTAATTGAAAGACTGATTTGATCGTAAGAACAGGACGGGGACATTCCATAGTGTAAACCGGGAATCCAGAAATGTCTATACTACCACAAGCAGGTAATAATGCAATGGAATGTTGTGCCATGGTGGAGAAACCAATAAGAGCATCTGCGGGATACTGCAAGTCATTAGTGACATGAAATTCAATGAGGATAGGGGGCAAAGCTCTGTGGAGTTTGACTTCAAGGGTGACTCTTCCCTTAACCTTAAACTCTGAGCCGTTAACACCACATAGGCGAATGTCTGGTGGTTCTAGGAAACTAACGTGGTTGTGATGGCAATGAATAATTTGTAAGGAATTTTCGGAGATGAGATTTACTGTAGATCCTGTGTCCAAGAAGAATGACGTTGGTATGTCATGACTGCTTCCGAGAATGACTAAACCCGAGGATGTTATGGGACCTACATGGCGGATGGGGAGTTGGGTTTCTGGTTCTACGTGATATTGGTCCGATACGGGCGCGGCGCTTCCCCCGACTGTGGGCGGTTGAGGTAACGACATTCCTCAGTGGTGTGAGTCGTGCTTGATTTGTGGTATTTGCAGTGTGGACGACATGAGCGGGAAGGCGTACGCTGTCTGGTTTGGGAGTGAGGACGCCTGTATGTACGGTCGCAACTGGATGCTCGATGTCCAGGATGACCACAGTACCAGCAAAGAATCGAAGATTGTCTGTTCCGTCGGGCGCTAGATTGATCACGACCTGCGGTAGGAGAGCGATGTGTGGCAGGTCTGCCGCGTGTGGTGGGACGGGAGCGAGATTGGTCTGGGGTAGTGGAGATGTGACAGACTGAGGAGGCCAAGGGTTAGGTGGTGCCCTGACGCGTGTAGTTCGAACCTGTTCTTTCATGAATGGCTTTAGTGACCTGAATAATTTGATCTCCTGGATTGAAACCGATTTCCAAAGCCAGCTCTCGCTGTTTAGGAGTAAGCCAGTGAAGGAATCTCAGGTAACCAATTAAGTCAGCAAAGTTGGTGAGTGAAAGCATTGGAACGCCATTCTTGTCTTCTAATTATTTCGTGCCTACCAGTAATTGGAGTATCTCGCTACTAGTTGCTTTCATGGTGGCGGCAGCTTCGCGGAGCTTGGCATATTGTGCTGGGATGCGCAAGTCCTCATCTAGTTGCTTTAGGAGATTAATGAATCCCATGAGAGACGCGGTATTTGAATGCTGGCAACAAAGGCTGATGAGTTCCGTACGAAAATCAGCAAAGGTACGAATGCTATCGAAATGTCCTGCACGGATCGCGGATCCGATGTCTGATTTACCGTGATGCAAGCGACCGAGGAGGTAAGCTACTTTGAGCGATTCCTCGGTAATTTGTCTATTATTTATTTCGGTTTCGACTTCTCTGAGGAAATCATAGACAGACCAAGTTGGGTCCTGGCCGGTAAATTTGGGACGATTGGCATCGTCGAGATAGATAGACTGTGGAGGGTTGGCCATGGCTGGAAGTGTAGAAGTGTCGGCAGGAGAGGTGTGGGAGAGAGAGAAGGTAGTGGTAGTTAAGGGCGAGCAAGACGGGGTATGAAGGGAGGCAGGAGAGGGAACGACAGGGGAAGGAGTAGAGGAAGAAGAAGGGAGTGTAGAGGCAGGAGTAGAGGAGGAAGTATCTGGATTTACGACGGTAGGACGGGTAGTAAGTGATTCTGAGGGAAGTGAAACGGGAGTCTCAGGTACAGGGCGGTGGTACTCTTTGCCACATCGTAAATGAGTGATTGTGTTAGAGTCGGCAGATGGGGTATGAGCAGGTGATGTTTCCGGGTCGAGAGGGCTGGTGGTAAGCGGTTGACGTGGAAAGTATGACATTTAATGCGGCAATGGAAGATGAAAGGATGAAGATGGATACGTAGGTGGAAATGTATAAATAACAATGAGAGAATGGAATACACTAGGTGTGAAAAGGAATGAAGGTGCGGGCATGGATGGTTTAAATAAAATGCGAAGGATGAGATGGATAATAAATAACGTAGGTGAAGATGAAAACGGGGCAATGGAAATGAGATGGAATATTTACAATAACCAATCTGTAGAGAAAATCGAGGATAATCTCTGGAGAAAGGAAAGATATACTATAGTTACACAGTAGAAACGGGAGTGTCGAGAGGTATGACGTGCAGGGTGGCAGGGCGTAGCTGGGCTGGGGCGGGGCGGGGCGGGGCGGGGCGACGGGGCTGGGCTGGGCGGGGCTGGGCTGCGGGGTAGAGACAGCTGGGCGGAGAGGAGAGGAGACGCCGCAATGAATCACCGGCAGGGAGTGGCGGTCTTAGGAGGCTCCGTAATGCAGACCAGATGCGGGCGACGGCGGAGGCCGGTGGTGGGTGGTGAGGCAGATGTCGGCGCAAGGCAGGTGTAGAGCTGGTGAATTGCAAATGTAGAGAATGGTGGTGGGCAGACAGCGGGCAGACAGTGATAAGTGGCACCGTGGGGGCAGGAGCTATGATGAGTCCGGAACAGGTGCTGGGAACAGGTGCAACAGGTGCGTAGGTCGGCGATGGTGACACTTGCGGTCAGGAACAAGGCGTATGGGTGCGGTTGTTTGAGAGGTGAGCACTGGTGAGAAAAATGGTACACTCGAAAAGCACAGCCAAGGTATAGAGGCACGGAGGAAGGGGCGAGGCTGGCAGATGCGAGACGTCGTGTATCATGTTGTATCACTAAAAATCCAAGGAGGCGGTCAGAATGTGATGGTTCGAAACACCGCTGCTACCAAATGTAACTTGCAATACTTTGGTGATAGAAACTCCGTGTACAAACAGCTAGATAAGGAGTTTATTACAAGCTCACAGTAAAACAGTCTACCCGTGTCGGCTGTCTGCTAAGAACTGATGCAATAACGCCGTCTTCAGGCGTGGGAGAGCATGCTGACCTAGCAAATTTAGTGGGGGCATGTATGCATCGGGGGTAGACATATTGTGGAGGGGGTACAGTATGGTCGTGCAGCACGAGGTGAGCGTGTCGTACGAACCGTAGGGGGACAGCGAGGTGGAAACAATGCTGATAGCCGCTATCTCTGATGTTGGGGGATTAATCTATCACGAAATACATGTCCGGAGTGTTACCAAGGAGATCTTTAATGATTTTCTAACATCCCTTGTTGTTATTCTCGACGACGAAGACGCTGTTGTCATTATGGATAACGCTCCGTACCATCGTCATGGTGCCCAGTCCATGACCAACCATGAAGTGAGGTACCTCCCACCACATTCACCATTTCTTAACCCCATAGAGAACTGCTTCGGTGTCCTCAAAGCTACCCTGAAGCATCTCCTCAACAACATTGCGGGAGGTTGTGATACTGCTGCAGCCAGGAGAGTGGGTCAGACTCACAGGGCTTACCGTGAGGACAAACTACGTGGGGCGATGGAGGAGGCTTTAATTGTAATAACACCACAACTAACGCCGGCAAACTATGTACATAGTAACAGCTACCTGATGAAATGCCTTCATAAGGAGGATATATGGGAGTAACGGTATACAGTATGTACTGTTACTAATGAGATGAGCATGTAATCTCTTGCTATAAAGCTTATCATTTGAACTAATTTTTCTTTGTATTTAACACTGCATACAAGTGTTTAGTAATTCTAAATTGATTGGTATTATACTTTGTACACTTTAGATGGTTTAATTATGTTCATACCTTTATATTGGATTGATCGAATATAATTTACAATTGTGGATATAATGTATTTTATTGTCTTTGATACTGGTCTATGTCGATGTATTTTGTAGCTTTGTTGTTATCTAACCTGCAATTATGTCAAACTATTTCGTGGGAATGGCAAACTACGTTTGTTAAACTATTTTGCGTGAATGACAAACTTTATTGCTACGGTGGTAGAGTTCTGGACTCCGTGATATTAATGGTGACCGCTGTTTTTCTATTCCTCATATCTGTCTATCTATAATGCAAAATACTGTAGCTACAGTGCCATCAGAGTGAAAAAGATGAGGGAAGGATGATGAGATAAAGTTGTTAGAAAGGTTTTTGGCAAGGTGGCAGAAGGAGTGGGAAGAATTCAAGTTGGAGAGTTGGGAGCATTTAGTACAGACGAAATTATTAATGCAGAGTGAAGAACAGACTTAGCACGATTCCAGGCAGAAACATGAAAAAGATGTGTCAAAAGTGGGTTGGCTCTGGTACATTTTATAGGCCCTCTCCTTCTTGCGGCCAGCATTAGAACAAGCATAATTAAACCAAGGGTTTCTTGCATTAGTCAAAGAATATGAGAATGGAATGTATGCTTCCATGCCCGAGAGAATAACCTCCGTAATGCGCAAGGCACACTCCAATGGCTTCTGGGCATGGAAACAATAATCATTCCAGGGAAAATCAAAGAAGTACTGCTTGAGGGCCTCCCAATCTGCGGCTGCAAAGTGCCATAGACAACGTTTCTTTGGAGGGTCCAGAGGCCCTACCAGAGCGATAGGACAGGTTAAGGTAATAAGGTAATGATCGGAGAAGCCCAGTGGAGAGAAAAGATTAACAATGTAAGCAGAAGGATTAGTTGTAAAGAAGAGGTCAAGTATGTTGGAGCTCTCTGTCACGGGGGTATGTAAATTTAAGAATAAAATATACTTAGATATTACTTGAAAGTAGGGACAAGGAATTGACTTGTGGAAATCAAGTAGTGAGTTTCACCTTATGTGGCTTACTTCGCCGATCCTTTAAGGACGAGAATTTATAATCGTTCTCAACAGTACACAGCAGAGATTAATTACTCACGAGTGCTGTTTGTTAGTACTGTTAGCCTCTTGAGAAAGTGACTCCACCCCTGGCAATCTATAACTAATGCTAATAATAATGGACAGGTTCTTACCAGTGGTTAACTCCTGGCTGGCACAACGGATTTAAGTTTGATACAAAAGGACTGGTCTAAATACCAGTCGTGAACAATGTAAGGAGTTTGTGCAAACTAGGAGTGGCAAACAGAAGTAAGCTTAATGTGGAGAATTAAAACATAATTCTAATTACATTACGCTAAAAGAAAAGAACTGTAAATTTATTGATTACAATGAAATAAATTTATGTTATATGAGTCTCAAAATGAATTCAAAAGGGGAATTCACGGTCACTGAGGGACTCATGAATTCAAATAACAAAGGAAAGACACTCACTCACTCATTCAAAAACTAATTAGACTTAAGCCTAGAAAAACAAATGGAAATACTGGTCAGTGAAGGGAATGGAGCTGATGAAAGACTGGGTGTCTGTGTGTTGAAACACCAAGCGCTGCTGTTCACTGCAAGCTCACTTCTCCAATCACCGTCTAGGTGGAGATACAGGAAATCACTGTACAGTGGAGACGCTATTCTACGGTGGGCACAAACGATCCTATTCTCGAGGTATTCCAAAGCTAACTGAGTTCAAACTGGGAAGAGAGGTAAGAGCTGGCCGTGTTTGCCGGAAGTAGGCATTGCCTAACTTCAACGGTCAACTGAGAGAGGGCGAATGATACACACACACAATAAAATCACTCAGTGAAAGCACTAATGTCGTGCATAAGAATGGTCACTTATGAAACAGTGACAAATGTTCTGAAAACCATCCCCATCGAAGTGAATACAAGGACGGTTGTACTGAGTGATGCCCAGTGGGATTTCCACTTGAGTTCGTGGTTTTCTCACCAAAGTGCAATGTCACGATTTTGTATAAAAACACTCGCGCGAATTCGTGACACTCTCTTCAAGGCAGTCAGGGATATGGGTAGGGTACTGTACAAGTTACTCTAGGTCATTACGGGTAGAAAAGATGTAGGCTTGTCCACCAGGTGGATCAGTGAAAGGAGAGGAGAGCTAAAGGTGGTGGTGAACGTTGAAATCTCCTAGAATGGAGATTTCAGAGAAATGAGAAATAGATAGAATGTGTTCCATTGTTCAAGTAAGATAGTCGAAGAAGTTTTGATAGTCAGTATAATTACGAGATAAGTAAACGGCGCAGATATATTTAATCAGAGAATGACAGGACAGCCGAAGCCAAAGAGCAGAGAATTCAGAAGTAACAAATTCAGGAACACAAGAGCAAGATAGGTCGTTTGTGTACATATACACAACATCCATCTTTGGCTTTGAAATGAGTATAGAGAAAGTACACGGATACAGAGAAGGGTTTGCTGTCAGTTGCCTCAGACAGCTGAGTCTCAGTAAGAAAGAGGAGTGGTGGTGTTCAACAGAAAGAAATTTAGAGGAAAGGCCGCAAATGTTGCAGAAATGAAGAAATGAGTCAGACAGTGGATCCAGGCAGCTCAAAGAGTCGTCACCGGGAGAGGGGCGGATGGTGGGGGCATTTATGGTTCCCCCCCTGGGGACTCCGAGGCATGGTATGGGTGCGTCATTTTCCTTTTTTTTTTTTTTTTTTTTTTTTTTTGAAAAGGAAGTACGCATGTACTGTGCATGTAGATTGGTGCTGACAGTTAGAGAAACTTGTATTGGAGAGCATGCTGGCCTACTCTCTGTGTTACTGAAACTGAAAAAATTCAGCAAAGGGGAATGGTCAGGAACTAGTCCTGAGGGCTGATGAAACGGGAACTCCAGCTCTCCAGCTGTGCCTTGGGACTGCTTCTTGTTAACATTGTAATGTTAATGACTAAAACTAAATAAAAGTACAGCAGTAGTAGATGGTTGGCAACCACAGCTGTTGGTGTGCTTGGGACCAACATTTTGTAATATGAGGGTTAGTGTTAGCCTTCACATTACATCTCCAAATGGTAAACTGTATTATGACGTCTGGTGCTGAGCTTCACAATATAATTCCCAAATGGATGAAAGTAATCTTAGATGTAAAAAAAAGTATTAGCAGTAGTAACAGTAGAGAAATCCTGGTATTTCTGGACAAGCTGATCCATTAACCAAAGCAAGCAGTCAGCTCTGCAGGGTTATCCTGTGTAGTGAACCGATGTTCCCTTGTGGTGGGCGGGACTTGCGAGAGTTTGGCCCAAGGAAGAGTGTGTAGGTGTGGTTCCTGGATGGGCGTCACATCTGTGTTTCTCCAACCAGTTAACAGTGGCACAAGAGTAGGCTCCACATCACCCTGTTATTTGGTTTTGTTTACCACCCAGCATTGTAAATGGTGTCCTGGGTTTTGGAAAACAATCAGGCATGTACCCATGGTTGAGTAACCCTGGGAAGAAGTAGGCAGCACTACCAGTGTGTGGATGATGGTCGCCAGTACCTACCACCAAGTCCTACCATCAAATATTCTAACCCACTCTCATTACCTGTCTCCCCCTCTTCACGCAATTCATAATCTCTGGAGTCTGACCTAAGGAAAAGAGGTGAATTATATCACCCACATATGATGCAGTGTGATGTGGGAGTTGAAATGGGATGGAGGAGTAAGGGGGTGGGGGAAGAGGGAGGTGTGAAAGGGAACCATAGATACATTTACATCACAGTACTGAGAGTGGATATCTGATTATGCAGCCTCTTGCCTTCCTAAAACACCCTTGTTTTTCCCTTACTGATTTCTAGGGAATTACCCAGACCCAGTAGAAAAGTATCTTATATATATATATATATATATATATATATATATATATATATATATATATATATTAATAACAGAACAGAGGAAGGAATAACAGATGAATTTAAAAAAAAATCCATATGCAAGATTACTGGCCTCCTCCATTCATATAATATCTGTAACATTTGGACTTCAACAACTACAGGTTGAAGTTTGGGGAAACAACATCGGGGAAGTGAGTTCCAGAAAGATGCAGTTCAGGGAATAAAAGAATTCTTATAGACAGAAGTTCTGGAATATGGCTGTATGACACTCCAGTCATGAGTGCTACCAGATGCCTGTATAGCATGAGTGAAGGCATGTAAAGGTGGCACAATGGGCACTGAGTATACGCCATAAAAACATCTGTAAAATAATGCAAAGGAGGAAACATTGCTTCTTATTTGTAGGGAAGGTAGTTAATATATAACACTGTGTGACAAACTTAAACCAATTTTTAATGCTGATTTTCATGAAATTTCTGATCAATGTCAATGCGTAGATTCCAAAAATGCTATTTCTTTTTGCTTAAATCTAGAGTTACAGGAATTATGCAACAACATATGTATCATACCAGGACAGGAACTGCAACTTGTTACCATTTCGAGAATGTTGAGAATGTCAAAGAATTTATTTATTTCGGGGTGTATATTAAGAAAATACAGTAATCTCTAATATCCAGACGCCCAGTAACCGTACACCCCAATGTCCGGACATTTTGGGCCCAGGCATTCAGAACCCAAAAATGGCCAAAAAACATAAAAAAGCCCCCCAAAATCCAACTTTTCCCCCACCCCCATAAATTGAACTTGGTGCGCAGTGCAGAACAGCTGTGTTTGCGCGCGTCCCCCTTGCCTTGTTTCACTTCCTCCCCTCCCCAGTTAGATCCTAATTACCATTCTGACTAGACATTCATTGGAATGGCTGCCACATGTGCTCGTTTTTGTGAATACACCGTGAACAAACTGTAATTCCTCACCACTTGACCACATGGGAATTTACAGTGTTGTGCAGTGTTAAGAAATAAGAATTCAGAGTGCAAAGGATTAACTGCAGAGTGCATACTGGTGGTTGCAATTGGTGTGAAGCAAATAAGAGCAGAACGTGCAGTGGTAAACAGCTATATTTTTCAGTGCAAAGGATTAATTGCAGCACAACACTGGATTTCTGTATGTGCTTCAAGAGCATCTTCACCACTGCCAGAGCCTTAGAGGAGGTGGGTTAATCTTTGCAACGGCCACGAACGTGTAAGTACTCTGTATGCTGCTAAAAAATTTCTATACTCACTTCCAGTTCGTCATTCTCTGTTTCCTTTTCGTTTGTTATGTTTTCTGTCCTTTATCTGTGTCAATAGGGTCTTAAATAGGTTCTATGCATGTCTGGTAGGGAGTTTATGTAGATGGTTTTCTGAGTTAGGCTGGGTTAGGGACCATAAGTACCAGTCCAGAAGGCAGGGTCCCAGTATCTGGACAATTCCACTTCCCGGACATGCCTTTGGCTGTATTACATGGGATATTGGAGACATTACTGTAACTCAGGCCCGTAATTTTCAGCAAAATTTTTTTGGTGGCTAGGGCAAATGTATATATCTCCGTACTACAAACTTAAAATTAAATTGAAGTGCTTAAGTTTGCAGACTATCTGATATTTTTCAGCTTGATTCCACCTGAAAGCTGATATTTAATGAGGCATGTATGTTTAGTGATGGAGTGGGTGTTTAGATTAAGGACTTCACTTTCTGTCAGTCTGAACTTTCAACTCAAACTATGACTTTAGTTTAATAATTTTAATAATTTGCCCATTTTACATTTTTGTTGCGCTACACTACACCCTTATCAAGATTAATTGCTTCTGCACACCCGTGGTAGGATTCAGATTGAAATATAGTATACCACTCTGACTATTTTTTTGGTAATGATAAAATAATCAAAATCTAAGTACTAATATGATTTAGTTTATGATCACTTTGGATCAAATTTAGAAATATTCGATCAACCACGAGTGGAATTGTTTGAATTTTCACCAAAACTTCTCCAAGTATTTCCTTCTTTTTATTTTTAAGTTCAGCTTTATAAGCCCTCAGTGTTTACCTGTTATTTTAGAAATTAAGAGGTGAAATCAAGTGAATGTACAGTGAGGTTGGATGGTGAGGAAATGGAAAATGTGAGTACGTTTAAGTACTTGGGTGGTGTGATGAGTGAGGATGGAAATTTAGAGGGTAAAGTGCTTGAAAGGGTACAACAAGGAAGAAAGGTTGCTGGTTCCTTCAAAACAGTGATAAGAAACAGGGCAGTGAGCATGGAAGTGAAAAAGTTACTACATGACAGTATTGTGATACCAACTCTAACATATGGAAGTGAAGCTTGGACGTTGTTGGAAGGACACAAGTCAAAAGTGAGAGCAGTGGATATGATTTATTTAAGAGGAGCCTGTGGAGTCGCATGGAGAGACAGGCTGACAAATGAGGATATAAAGGAGCGTTGTGGTGTTGATGTGGATGTGATAGGATGCGTTAGGAGGAACACACTGAGGTGGTTTGGCCATGTGGAGAGGATGGAGGGTGAAAGACTGACGAAGAGAGTGTATGTGAGTGAGGTGGAGGGGGAAAGAGGGAGGGGGAGGCCGAGGATGAGATGGAGGGATGGGGTGGAGAGGTACATGAGAGAGGGGGGTGTGAGCTGGGAGCAGGGGAGTGAAATGGCGGGGGACAGGGCGACTTGGAGGCGATTTGTTTGTGGCCACCCCAAACGGGATTGAGGCGTCTGGCAATAGATAGATAGATAGATAGGAAATGTAGATGTACGTATGCAGTCTGAATAATTAGCTAGAACAGATGCAAGTTCTGGGGAACACTTGTTTAAAACGATTGGAGGAGTTTCATCAGGGCCTGGAGCTTTGTTGGTTGGTAATTTGTCTAGGATGGATTTTACGTATCTTGTCTGTATTTTAGGTGGCACAATTTCGGGAGAGTCAAGTTCTAGTACTGGGAAGTTCTGGCTGACTTCCTCCATCGTACAATTTCTGGCAAATGTACTGACAAAGATATCTGCTTTCCCACGCGGCTCATTGGTAATTTTGCCATCTGAAGATTTTAGTGGGGGAATGGATGATGACTTGTTAAAGTTATTATTCAAATAACTGAGAGTTGACCAGAATATACTCTTGTCATTAGGGTTTTTAAGTAGTTTTGATGCTTGATTTTGATGAAAGTTTGTTTTAGCGAGATTTATTACAGCTTTTGCGTTGTTTCTAGCAATTTTAAATTGGCAGAGTGATTCAGATGTTTTTGATTTTAGGTACCGTGGGCGTGCTTGTGGTCATAGGAGGCGTCCAGGTGCGGGAGCATCACACCGAACCACCCCCAGCATTGGCAGGCTTGACACTTTTGTGTGGTGAAGGTGAAGGTTTCGAGCCAGCAACGCCTCCCTTTGATGCGACAGGATCTGGTGTACAGAGGGGGCACCTTGGGGCAGGGACACCATCAATCTTGTCCTTTTTTGAGGCCATATTCACCACCACAACAGTTCAGTTCCTGGTGGATGAAATAAACTTTCACCACGCTATCTCTGGACACTGGTTGGACATGTCTGTAAGTGAAAGCCTGAAAATGAAGGAGTGCAAGATAGTGGAGGTGGCGGAAAAGTATGTGCAGCTCTCTTATGTTGATTATGGCGCATATGAAAAAACACGTTCTCCATGACTATTGGGCCATAGACGAAATAATTCACACACCTGTCTCAGGTAATTACATAAGGCATGACCGATATCTTGTCATCCTGAAGTTTTTCCACTACAGCAAGAATTATGGGCCGACACTTAATGACAGGTTATGGAAAATTAGGAACATCCTGATGCTCCTCAAGGATGCATTTCTGGGGCATTTCTGGCCATTTCAGAAGGTTGTGACCGACGAGTTGTTTGTCCTGTTCTGGGGTCGTCTGGCATTATTCAGTATGTGTCCTCAGAACACCGCCATTCTGTACTAAAGTTCTTTGTATTGTGTGACTGCCAGACTGGATATGTGCTTGACGTGACTGTCTATTCGGCTACGGATGTGAACGTTCCCTGTGATGATCTGCATGGTTTTTCTGCTGCAGTGGTGAAAGTGCTGATGAACAGATACTTTCAAAGGAACCACATTCTGTACACTGACAATATTTACACTTCCCCAGCATTGACGAAGTATCTCCTTGAACATGGAACTGGAACCTGTGGAACTGTCCGTGCTAGTCTGTGGAATTTTCCAACCTTCCCCAAAACGATCGAGAAAGGTGCCCTGCTAACCCAGAAGTGTGGTAACATGATGGCCATTCACTGGCATGATTAGCGGAAGGTCAACATTTGACCACAGTTCACAAGAGGGTTATGCAGGACACAGGCAAGACAGACTACAGGACCAGGGAACCCGTGTTAATGCCAGATGCTGTCAAGATTATAACATCAACATGTGGCTTGTTGACAAGTCTGACACGCAGATAAGCAAGATTGATTGTCTCTGCAAATCCCACAGTTGGTACAAGAAGGCGTTCTTACACCTTCTTCATATTGGAATTCTGAACAGTTTGATTCTTTACAAGGATGTTGCTGGAAAAAGTATTTGTCTACATGGGTAGTACAAGAACTGGCGCAGCAGCTGCTTGCAAAAATCTGCAATTGTTCAGGCCACACGTGCAAGGAGGACAACGTATCAGGTTGCGATGGCTGACAGGTCGGTGAGTTCCAATTATCTATCGCATCACTGTCTAGTAAACCTGGGCAGAACTCCTGCTGGCCACTTGGCCTACAGGAGATGGCACATCTGTACAACAACTAAACGCTGGGACTAAGCACATAAGGAATATTATTATCAGTGTAATGAGTGCAAGGTCGCACTATGCAATGAGTGTTTCTTTGACTATCACCAGTACCATAACTACTGAGCACAGGTGAGTGGGAGATTTTAAACAAGAGGGAATGTTGTGCCAGTGTCGTATTTCTTTATAATTTATAAGATATAACATAAGTGCAATGCTGATCTGTGACGTTGAACATGTTAATAATTTGTTACCCTATCGCCTAAGGAAAAAGAACCCCAACTTGCACTTGACGACAATTGCTTTCTTGGGTAGTTCTTTTGTGTAATTTGTGGCATTTGGTAGTACTATGAAAAGTATGTGATACGCACTGTAAATGTGATATCAAGTGCAAGTGGAATAAGTGTTATACAACATACTGTGTGTTGTAAAGTAAGTATTAGTCTTATGCCAAAAGAAAGCGGCTAAGAACACTAAGTGCAAGACAAGTGTCTACCTCATGATGTACTGTAATTTTAGGAATAAGATTTTCATTACACTAGTTCAAACTACCTGCAGAAGAGTGACTAATGGAACCAGGAAG
The DNA here is from genome assembly GCF_032717465.1 of Coenobita brevimanus. NCBI lineage: Eukaryota > Metazoa > Arthropoda > Malacostraca > Decapoda > Coenobitidae > Coenobita > Coenobita brevimanus. The sequence continues at coordinate 25,680,959 of NC_136961.1, read as the reverse complement.
TGCAAGGCGCAAATTTGGTTGAAAATTATTGGAAAATGAGTATCTTCGGCAGTTTTATTGCATCTGTGAGAGTTCTTCCTCACAAACGGGGCAAAGTGTCTGTTAAGACCAGAAAACCAAAGATGAGCCACATGTTCAAAGTGATGATTCAAACCCATAGATAAGTGTAGAGAAATGATGGAGATTGTGTATGAAAGTGACCGAAGTGTTGGGCAACACTGCAAACACTCCTCAGTGCTTGGCTGGTCATGGCTGCCAAAGGCTAACCAGCCTGTGCACCACGGGACCCAAGCCGTGGCCAGAAGTGCCACCTTGGCTTCAATCCCATTATCCACGGAAAGTACACATCTTCAACAGCTCCCTACTCATCAACAGGGCAACCTACAGACCTAGGGATGGTTTGTTTCACAAAATGAAGAGTTGGTGAGTAATATGTTTTTTTTATTTATCTCCTTAACTTCAATAGTTGCCGAGATATCAAGGTTAGAAATAAAGCTATTCTGTGGAAAATTCCCTTACTGAGAGGAAGCACAGACAATATATAGCCCGGCATCTAGAGGTTAACCCTGGAACACATACCCTAAAAAAAATTACATTAACACATACGGGGGTCCGTACGGACCCCAACTTTTGGGAAAAAAAAAAAAACTTCTAATTGCATTTTATTCAATCTGAAGGCACCATTGGCAAGGACAAACTTAATCCTGTTTCTTGAATATCAAATATATGTAAAAATAGAAAATGAAATATTGGACTGGTAACTCTAAAAAAAAAATCAAAAATTCATGAAAATTAAGAGACCTGTAGACATTATATTTGGTATCACGTTCTCCTATGCAGATATTCCCATGTCCTGTGCTCCAAGTACAGCCTGTGAGTGTGGGATGCAGCTTCTGTACCCCCATTGTTCTGGCACCACTGCTAGACGTCAGGCATGCTGTCAAATAAAGTGGATAATACACATTCGTGGGGTCAAAACGGGCACCAATTGCTTCTACACTGGACACGGAGGGAGCTAGAACGACACCCACCCTACCTCACTGGGCATGCACCAAACGCAGAAGCTAGCAGGCAACACAACCTACTGGCACCACTGAGGCACCAGTGTTACCAATGAGAAGTTTTAGTGGGGTCTGCACTGACCCCCGCTTGTGTTCTAGGGTTAAACATCCCTTGTGAGATTAAGACATCTAAATGGCAGATAAACAGACATCCAGATAATACTGAGGTACATTGGTGCAAGAAAGTAGCCAGCAAGACTTTCATCAAACTAATCAAGCTAGATATGTAGATTGACATATAACCAAATGATGCACTAAATCACATATGGTCTAGTTAATCACAAAAATTATTGAGTTCGAATAAGATACAATGAAATACTGTGAGAATCCGTCGTTGCCACTGCTCATCTTGCGTGTTCCGCTAAACAACTTCTTATATCTGGGTCTGCCATAACCCTCTGTCATTTTTGTTGTGGCTTTACCCTATTCTGACTTACCGAGCAGACCCGTCGACTGAAGCAAACAGCTGCCTGTATGTGATCAGCCACTAAGTTCCTTACCCCGTTCATATTGCTCATGCATCTTTGTGCTGCATTTGCTGTGCAGGGCTCTGTTAAGTTTGTTGTGTTGAATGGGCCAGTTCTACAGGAGGGGAACGTTCTATCTGTTTTTCACCCAACCTGAATCGAAGGAGGGCTGGGTAATGTCCTGATCTGCTTTGCACCTGGCCTTATCGCTGAAGATCGATCCTGGAATAGTGGGGGCAATGATGCAACCACCAAATGCTTATGGCACAAATTCTCTTTTTCACTTTGGATATCCCACTTCGTAAATATAATATGGCAAAGATAGTATTGCAAGTCTTTTTTTTAATCACTGATAAGAATATTCATAATTTCTTGAAACATTATATTTAACTGATAATTGAAACTCTAGGTTCCTAAATACTAGGAAAGATTATGTACCTAATGTGCAAGCCATAGCAAACAACTACACACAGTGTGCCTTCTGGTTCAAAGGGAACCACAGCAAACATTGTGTCTTCCCGCTCAAGATTCCCTTGATTCCTCTAATTCTGAAGACGAGATGGGACAGACATTCTGCACGACACTGCAGAGGTGTGATGAAGGGTTGTTCCCAGAAGCAAGGGACATAGAAGAAAGATTGAGGGAAAATGACTGTTGACAAATCCTCAATACTTACATTTTAAATCCGTAGAGTCTTTGTCTTCATTATGAGAACACTTACTATTTATTATACATGATGATATTGTAACAAATGTTTCATTCCTATCCACAGTCGATTCAAACCACGTTTAACGTGGTTTGAATTGATCTCCAAATGCAATAAAAAATATACTTGTAAGTAAAGTTATTTTATCGTTCAAATGAACAGAATCTTATCTATTCATAGTTGTAAAATGTTGCCAGAGAGATCCACCTCTCCATATAATGACAACCTTTACGTGGGTTGCGACAACCCCCCCCACCTTCACCCCTACATTTTACTTTCGAAACTTCCATCTCGCACCGTGGTGAGACTGCTGATGCAACACAGCCTAACTAGGTGCGTTCGATCGGCTCTGTTTGAGGGTGTCTCTGACAGGTAAATGTCTGGAGAGAGGCTTGTAGTATAGTGCTTAGCCCCTACTGCAGAATTATATGGAATCACTGCAGAAGCATCGGCATACTGCAGATCAAGAACAGATGTTAGATTAGTCCTTGTAAGTCTTTTAATCTATAGAGGTTCAATGCACTACCATCCAAAAGGTACCTTATCTATAGCCCGCACTCAAACCCTGCGTCATCAACCCCATGTGCCTGAAAAGTGGCTGCTAAAAGGAATACATTGAGGAGTACTGGCACGAGTACACATCCCTGCTTCACTCAAACTCCCATTGCGAAAGGGTCAGACAGACCACCTCCGACGATGTCCTGGCAGTAGTATCCTTGTGTAGCTGATGGACCAGCTCAACAAATCTTTTACAACATCCAACCTTCTCTAATATAGCACAAAGAAGTTCCCAGTTAACAGTGTGAAATGCCTTCTTAAGAGCCATAAAAACACAGCTGATTGGTTGATGTTGCTCCATGCATATATATAAAAGTTGCTGACGTACAAAGATTCTGTCAACAGCACTCCTATCTGCTCTGAAACCACACTTTGATTCTGGCAATAATCTCTCCAAAAAGTATCCCATCAATTTTTTAAAGTAACACTCCGCCAAAAATCGTCCCTGCAACATCCAGTAAGGATATATATACCACGGCTGTTACCATTCAGAGACCTGTCTCCTTTTCACTTGTAAATGTTGACAATATTTGCAGTCCTCCATCGTTGTGGGAATCTACCATTGTGCCAAAACATTGTAAAAAAAATCATGTAGAAGGAAGCCACTTCTTGGCCGCCATACTTTAAAATTTTCAATGGAATTCCATCGGGTCCCAGAGAGTTTAGATTTTTCAGTTGCTGAATGGCATTTTTTACTTCAGCAGGTTCTATAACTTCGTCCGTTTCAGGAATCTGAGTGACTCTGGGAAGATCATCCAGTGCTAACAAGCCCAGAGAAGTACTAACAAGCCCACAGGAATAACAGGGTTTAGCAGCTCATCACACTGTTCCACCATCAGCTGAACAAAGTGATGTAGGTGTGTTCTTTATAGGGCCAAAGATGCCCTCGACCGAGTCACAGGATTCGAGAATCTTGTCATTGTTGGCAAAACCCCAGATTTCCTGTGCCCTCTGCATCCACCAACTGTTCCGCAAATCTCTCAACATTGTCTGTATCTATGCTCTGAGTTGCTGCCTCGTGTTTCAACATTTAACCGATGATGGATTTGCCAGCAAGGAGACATGGGCATTATTTTTAGCACTCAACAAGTCATGTATGACAAAGTCGTTCTCATTAAACCAGTCTCAATTCTGCTTCCTGAAAGCCCCCAAGGATCCCAAACTATTTCTGTATAGGCCTTCAATCAGCTTCTTTCATGTTTCATTAATTAGTTCACCGACATCCGAGGTTATGATTTGCTGCTGTTAATGGGATGCCCTTTTTTTCACTTATGATGTTGGAGAACTTCACATGCAGCTTAGCACGGTTCTTGGGATCTGAAAGCTTTGCCACGTTTAGTCATTTCAGCCCTCCCTAACATCTTGCAGATGGATGCTCAGTCGTATCCCTGACACAATCATACAATGACTTGTCTAGCACTTTGCACCACGCATAATATGTAATTTTTGTGTCCCTCGGGTCTCGTTGTGTGACTATGACGTAGATTAGGACGTGCCATTGGTGAGACTGGGGGTTCATGCAGGTTGCCTTACATTTATTCTTCAACCAAAATGTTATGTCAGTGATGGTAAGATCGTGCTCTATGCAGAATGATAGGAAACTCAGCACATTGCTATTCATTTTACCCACTCCATACCCACTGAGAATGCCCCGCCACATGGCAAAACCTGATCGTACAAGCTCGTTGAAGTCTCCTAAAATGATGAACTTTACTGAACTTGGTACTTGCCGTATCACTTATACCAGGCCCTCATAGAATCTGTCCTTGATCTTGTCTTCTAAATCCAGGGTTGGTCAGTATTTGCTGACAAAAGTAGCATGGGCCTCTCTTTTTACTATCAAACGAAAGGCCATCTTTCGCTCGCTGTGTCCTATTAGCACCTCAGTGATGCTCCTCATCAGCTGGCTCCTGATGGCAAAGCCAACACCATGTATTTGTATCTCATCCTCCGCCAGTCCCTTCCAGAAGAAAGTATACCCCTCTCCAACTTCCTCAGGTGTACCATGACTAGCAAATCTTGTCTCAAACAGATCAGCAATGTCCACACTGTATTGTTTCAGCTCTGCTGCAACCAGTGCCATAGGCAATTTGGGCCTGTTACTTGCCGTTGAGTTCATCAAAGTTCATACATTTCATATTGCCATTTGAAGGTCTTTTCCACTTCTACCACAATGAGGATACCTCGATGGATGCGGTCCTCCAGCCAGGTAGTTGTTTAGGGCAAGCAATGTTTAAGCAACATTTTCTAGGCTCCTCCTACATGAAGGTAGGTGGTGCTCTCCTTAAATAGGGCTGCCCGGTTGCAATAGTAGGACCGAAATGTCTGTTTGCCATCTAGCTCCAGAATCCAATGACATTCTAATCTAACCTGTGCCGCCTAATGTGCAGGGTTCCACCTAGGAGTGTCCAGCCACATCTGAGGTGTGCTCCCATCAGCAGTTCCTCATCACCATAAGACTTGAGTCATGGTTGTGAGGCTTCTTGGGAGAAAACTTGCACAGTGAGTTGTTTAAGATGGTGAAAGGCATGTACCGCAGCCCAGTCACACAATCTTCACCAACCTTCAGATGTCCTGATGGCCAGAGGGACACTCAAGACGATCAGAGATGGTGGTTAGTTGCAGAGGACCTGCAGTCTTTTGTGCTTCGCCTTTTAGTCAGTCCACCTGGCATAGTCTTCATTCGCCTTCCTCCCGATTCCGCCATTGGATGACTATAAAGTCTCTCATCTGCCTTCATTGTGGGGTCCACTGTCTTAGGTACTGTCTATTATTGTAAGTTTTATATACCGCCGGTGCCAGTCTTGTGAGGCGTTGACCAGCTGATACTGTTACCACTTGCACCAGCTCCTGAAAGAAGCTCCATCCTTTTATCGTGGAGCTGCCTCTGTGGAGTTTGTTATGGGCAGTAAGCCTACAGCGCTTCAGCGAAATCCCATAAGGCAGACATACAAACAGACATTCTCACAGTTATTGATTCACATTGATTGCTTTTCATTCTTGCTAGCACCAAACAATTTTATTTGCCTTGAATATACGACACCCTCCACATTGTGGAAGTCATGAAAGATACACAAACAGAAGTTCTCTCACCTGTGAATTCTTATTGTTCACTATTTTGTATCTGCTACAGTTGAGTAAGTACCCAGCTTAGGATAGAACGTGCCTCTCCTGCAAGTAGGACACGACTAAGGCAGATAAACAGAGATAGTTCATCATATACTGATTCACAATGACTGTTAAATTATTAATATTGCTGTCAGCAGACTGTGTTCCACGTAAATGAGACCACGCACCTATATTAATGATTTGAGAGACAGAAATAGCAACACAGACACAGATATACCGACAGACTTTCTATCAGTCAATGATTCAAACTGATTGCGTCTTATAGCCACCGCGGGAAGAATATTTTGTGCTTAGGTGAGAAGGCGCTGCTGTTGAAAGTAATAGATGAGAGACAGACATAGGCACCGAATATGAAACAAAAAATAACTTTGAGATGTCGACTTACATTTATAATCAATTTTACACGTCCTATCGTCAGACAGTTATTTTAATCTTAGGATATATTGTATCCCTCACTTAAGGAAGATATGCCAGACAGAGAACCAGAATTAATAAACCTTTGAGGAAAGATTATGGAAAAGTCCTGCAGAAGGAGAGTAACTCAGCACAGAAAATACATGACTAATCGGAAATAGAGGCACTTCCAGTAAGCCTAATTTGTAACTTTTCTTCAAAATATTGTTTTAAAATCCCATTCAGGTAATCACTCGACATCTGTGATGTTGGAGTATGATGATGGAGACCGTGAGGAACTTCAACATACAGGTGTGTTGAACTGAATCACAATCCCTACCACCAATCTATTTTCGTGAGTGTTTTTCGGCAGCATGCTACCAAACTTAGCAGTTGTGTGCTCTGACCTTTGACCCATTGTTAAAAAAAAAAAAAACAATACGCAATCTCATTAGCTATCACTTGACTCTTACTCCAAGATTGGCTGAAATCGAATAAAAAGTGCTCGAGTTATGTTCACACACACACACACACACACACACACACACACACACACACACACACACACACACACACACACACACACACACACACACACACACACACACACACACACACACACACACACACACACATCATATATAAGTAAATCAAAACATAATACATGCTGTCGTTTCGCGAGCGCGGGTGTAAATATGTTATTGCCGTAAAGGGGTTAACGATCACAGTTTTTAATTACTGTACAAATGGCACCTGGAATGAATATGGAACAAACCTGACCACTGATTTTAATTCAGTGGCAAATACCTTAACGTTCGTCAGAAATTTCGTATAATGATTATAGTCTAATTACGTATGCTCTTCTCCACTTGCAACCTCACGACGATTTTATTTGGATTAGGAGAGACGTCTTGAACAAGAAGATATAGCTGCAGTTTCCACTGATTTCCTGACCACGATGGATTTCCCTCGAGATGAATAAAATTAAGCTAGCTCATGCTGGTAGAGAGAGAGAGAGAGAGAGAGAGAGAGAGAGAGAGAGAGAGAGAGAGAGAGAGAGTGATTGATTGATTGAACGCATGGCACCGCAACAAGATGGTCATATGGCGCCGTATAAGCAAAAATATAAGCAGTAGAAATATAAACAACATTAAAAAGTAAAACTCCATATTAAAAACTAAACATCCAAGTAAAAACAGTGGAATCATAAAAGGTGAAGGAGGCCAGCCTCCCTCAGAAATAAAAACAAATCGTCCCCAGGGGTACCAGGTTCTCTCCCAAGCATCGAAGAGAGATAGTAAGCACCACCCTCCCCTCGGTGCCTCAATAGCAGCCTCCGACGTAAGTCGCCCAAACTGGGACACTCAACCAGCAAATGCCTGACAGTAAGGGGAACCAAACAGTCATCACAGAAAGGCGGCACACCTCCACACATGAGGAACTCATGTGTGAGCTTGGTATGTCCAATGCAAAGACGAGCCAGAACAGTTTCTAACTTATGAGGTATTGTAAAACAAACTCTCTGAGAGACGAACTTGGTGACTTCCTTTAGCTTGCTGACAAGAACGCTATCCCACCGTAACTGCCAACAAGCATGAACAGCAGACAACACTGAAGTGCGAAAATCAGTAGCAGGTAAAGGGCAAGGAGCACGTACAAGTTGTAAAGCTGCAGCCTTAGCAAGTGCATCTACCCTTTCATTACCTATGACACCAACATGTGCCGGAACCCAGCAGAATCCACTCTCTTCCCTCGACGACGAATGAGGAACAGCCACTCCAAAATAGCTAAAACTGTAGGATGGGAAGAGTTAAAAGAGTCCAGGGCCAAAAGTGCCCCTTGAGACTCGCTAAAAATAGTAAAATGATTGCCATGGTGAACAATCACCAACTTCAGGGCTAAAACTATAGCTGATAACTCTGCAGTAAAAGCTGTGGCAGCCAAAGGAAGACTACCTCCACGGCTAAAATTGGGAAATACCACTCCAAAACCTACACCAGAGGCGGATTTAGAGCCATCAGTATACACAGGCACAGATCCACCATGACTAGAAGAATGTTCTAAAAATAACTGTAAAAGACACTGAGGAGCAACAGCATCCTTGGAGTCTGCAAAAAACCTGCAGTAGGTCACCTTGGGCAAGATCCATGGAGCAACCCTCGGGATCCGAACAGGACTGACAGGTACTGTCAACAAACCAAACTCCTCCATGATATCCCGAACCCTATAGCCAAACGGACGAAGCATGCGAGGATGTCTACTATAATACAAAAAACAAGACTGTTGCATCACACACTTACAGACAAGTGAGTCTGGAATGCGACAAATTCGGAGCCAGCACCGTGCTGCAACAGACTGACGCAGTAGATCTAAGGGAGGCACACCTGCTTCCACCAATAAGCTGGGAATTGGAGATGACCGAAAAGCCCCAGTTGCAAGGCGAAGACCAGAATGATAGACAGCATCTAGGGTTTTTAGTCTTGCCTCTGTGGCAGACGAGTAGATCTCGCAGCCATATGACATCTTGGAGGCTACAAAAACCTGAAACAAATGCAAGAGCATCCTCCGATCAGCACCCCAAGAGGTATGGGACAGAACGCTCAAAAGATTGAGAGCCTTCATACATAATGCTTTAAGACTTGCCAAGTGTGAGACCCAAGTCAAACGACAGTCAAACGTCAGGCCCAAGAATTTCGTCTCTTCCACACAATGGAGTCTCCTGCCACAAAGCTGGAGATCAGGGTCTGGGTGTACCCCTCTCATCCTACAGAAGTGCATAGCCACAGTCTTAGAAGGGGAAAACCGAAAACCCTTGGAAGTGGCCAAGGCTGAGATCTTGTCCAAGGCAAGTTGCATTCGCCGCTCAATAGCAGACATGCGGGAGCCCGAAAACCATATAGCTAAATCATCCACATAAAGGGATGAGGATACCCTGGTGGACACAGTGTCGAGAATATCATTGATGGCCACCGCAAATAGGGAAACACTTAAGACACTCCCCTGTGGGACACCTTCCTCCTGGCACAGTGGCGCAGAAAGGGTACAACCCACACGGACCCGGAACACACGATCAGTCAAGAAGTCTTTAAGTAACACAGGCAGACGACCACATAAACCAAAGGCATAAAGTTGTTGGAGGATGCCATGGCGCCAGGCAGTGTCATAAGCCTTCTCAAGGTCAAAGAACACAGCCACAAGATGTTGCTTAGTGGCAAAAGCTTCACAGATTGATGCCTCAAGTCTGATAAGGTTGTCGGTAGTGCACTGTAATTTCCGGAAGCCACTCTGCGAAGGAGAGAGAAAACCTCCTTTCTCCAGAAACCACATAAACCTGACATTGACCATCTTTTCAAACAGTTTGCACACGCATGATGTCAAACTAATAAGGCGATAGTTGGAGATATGGGAATGGTCCTTACCAGGCTTTGGAATGCGAAGGACAACAGCCAACTTCCAACTCTTGGGCATAGAGCCCTCACTCCAAGCCCTGTTAAAAAGGTCCAATAAGAATTGAATTGAATCAGTCGGCAGATGACGTAGCATAGCGTATGGAATGTCGTCAGGTCCAGGAGCAGTGTCACCACACTCCGAGAGGGCAGCATGCAGCTCTCAGAGACTAAAGTCTAAATTATATGGCTCTCCGCCACGAGAGCTAAAGTCAAGACCAAGCCTCTCCTGATTCCTACGAAAGCTAGCATATGGCCAAGAAGGATCCTTTTTTGAGACAGCGCAAAACTGATCTGCAAGAGCAGAGGCTACTGCATCAGGTGCAGACACTAGGTTTCTGTGAAGTCGCAACACCGGTGGAGAGGGGGGCGTGAACCTACCAGAAATCTTGCGCACCTTTTTCCACACACTAGGCATTGGAGTAGAGGATGTAACTGTAGAAACATACGACCTCCATGAGTTTCGGCGAGCATTCTCCATGACCCATCTGTAGTGAGCATGTGCTTTGCGAAACTGGATTTTTAGGAAAACAACGTCACGATTGGCAAAATACCGACGGACAGCCTCTTTGTAAGCTCCCTTTGCTATAGAGCAGTTGTCATCCCACCATGGCACAGGTCTCCAGGAAAAAACACCAGAAGTCTGTGGGATGGAATGAACCCCTGCTAAGAAAATGGTCTTAGTAAAAGAATGTTCAGCATCGTCGACAGTTGAAAAATCAGTAACCCTGTTGGCAAATACACATAGTTCCTCAAAGAGAGACCAATCAGCCCTATCCAGACACCAGCGTGGCATACGGGCTGCAGGAATAGAGCGAGTAGTCTGGACCAACACGGGATAATGGTCACTGCCATGCAGATCATCCAAAACCACCCAAGAAAAATCAAGGGCACAATCAGAGGAGGAGATGGTGAGGTCAATGACAGAGTACGTGCCAGTCTGAACATGGAAATGGGTCGACCTCCCATCGTTGAGGACAACCAAATCTAAATCCCCAACCAAAGAAGCAAGAAGATCACCCCGGGGATTTGAAAGTGAGTCACCCCACAAAGGATGGCGGCCATTAAGGTCACCAAGGAGAAGAAAAAGGGGTGAAAGTTGGCTGATAAGGGTTTCCAGATCAGCACGTATAACAGAAATGGAAGGTGGAAGGTACAGACAACAGATGGTATAGCACCTCCCAACGTGCATCTGTACTGCTAGAACTTGAAGGGGAGACTGTATCTCAAAGGAAATAAAGGGGACATCAGAATGGCACAAAATTGCACATCCACCTCTGTGACCGCGAGGAGGAGACACATGGAAGACCTCATACCCCCTAATAGACGGGATCCCCCAGCATTGTCTCCTGAAGACACACAGAGCGGGCTCAGAGCAGAGAGTAATAACTGCAATTCCTCCCAATTCGCCATGGTGCCTCTACAATTCCATTGGAGACAAATTGGTACTGATTGAGTCATAATGAATAGTAATAAATATTATGAAATGCGAAATATCAAGGCTATGTAGCAACCTCACTGGGAAGAGTGTGAAAGCCCTTCTTCCTAGGCATGGAGCTCTGCCTTACCAAACGAGAAGACAATGAAGATTTAGAGTTTCCATGGGTGGAAGGGCCCTTACCCAGGGATCGATCCCACCCATCGCCAGAATGAGCCCGAGGCACAGAGACCTTCCTGGAAGACCCACACCCCCATGTGTGGGTCTGGCTGGCACCTTGGGGCCAACCAAACCCTCCCCAACTGAATCTACCAAGGCCTGGCTGCCGGGTAACTGATCAGAGTGAGCGGGCGACCGAGCCCTTTGAGTATCCAAAGGCCCAGACGCCGCCACACCTGAGCAAGATGCAGGGACTGGGATCTTAGAAAGACCATCAAGAGCATCCATTGACTTAGACGCCACCACTGTCTGGGTTGCCGAGCGAAGAGCCTCCTCAGAGTCCTCATGTGGCACAGAAGTTTGAACCTTAGGTGGAGGGGAACCACCCAAAGACTCCTTACTCCTCACCCGTTTGAGGTTGGCAGACGCAATCTCCATCTCTATGCCAGAACTTGAGGATGCACTAGAATCCGTAGAGGAACACTGTGGAGTAGACTGAACACTAGTAGTAGAGTAAGCAGATGGTACAGGAGCAGCAGCCGTTACGGGAGGAGCAGCTGATACAGTAGTAGTCAGAACAGGAGTATCAGTTGGTAGAGTAGCAGCAGCCAGTACAAGAGTAGCAGCCAGTACAGGAGTAGCAGCCGGTACAGGGGTAGCTGCTGGTACAGTAGTAGCAGCCGGTACAGGAGCAGCAGCCGGACGAGATGCAGACTGCAAAGGTACTGTGTTCTCTGAGCGACCACAAGGAGGAGTAATAGGTCGTCTGGTATCATACAAGGGACGAGGAGGAGGGTCAGAATGTGGAGCAGGGGCTCCATGACGGTGCACAACAGGCTTTGACCGAGAAAGAATAGAAGCAAAGGACACACCAGGGCGGACATACATAGACAGGACACGGGTCTTAGCTTCGGTAAAACTCAGCCTCTCGGAGGCTCTGAGAGACAAAATTTCATGTTCCATTTTGTAACTATCACAAGATTTAGAAGCAGCATGCTTACCACCACAATTGACACAAGATACAGGGCCAGGGCATCCCACACCCTCATGAACATCTAAACTACATGATGCACAGACTGCTGGAAGACCTACGGCAAGGCGCCTACAAGTTCGGCCAATATGACCGAAACGCTGGCAGTGGAAACATTTATGAGGCATAGGGACATATGGCCTAACTTTGTATCAGTACCATGCAGCGTTAACGACAGCAGGGAGGCTCAAGGAATCAAAGGTCACAATCAAGGATGGAGTTGGCACAAGGTCACCATTTACCTTCTTCTTAATCCTCTCAATCTTTATTACATTCTGGGCAGACAACTCTTCAACAAGGCGTGCCTCATCATAAGCCAGTAGTTCCTTAGCACAGACAATGCCATGAGAATGATTCAATGAAGCATGGGGGGAGCATGTAACTGACTGACCAGAAAGCTCTGATAAAGATAGGATAGTCGCACTCTGAGAAGGGTCAGACACCTCTACCAACAAACTGCCATCAGCCTGTGGAACAACTTTAGGGGTCGCACCACAAGCAGTGACCAGTTCTCGATGGGTACAGAAAATGTCACATTTCCGGAGGTCTACCCCAGCAGGACCACGTATGACTAAAAACTTGTTTAATTGTGGATGATGTGGATTAAATAAAGAATCCATAATACATAACAAAACACTTCATTCCCCCACCCCCCCACCCACCACGGAGCCCAACAGGGGGAGGTCATATGTCAGGGCCAGTACCACTGACGACCCCAGGGGTAGCGGAGGAGTATACGCAGGTAACCACTGGGGGACCTAGGCAAGAGTGATTCCAGGACGATAGGAGCCACCAGGACCCCCAGTGCCCACTTGACCCTAGCCAACGCATGACCAGCCGATTGACCTAGTTGGGCCCAACCAGGCCGCCCGTCTAGCCGGAATAAGGGACCAAAGAGGTGTATTGCTAGCTGCAGGGCGCAGCGTGCAGCATCGCTCAACCCCCAGGACTCCCGTCTCCCAGCATTACAGGACGCCACCCACAGCAAACACGTGGGGAGGCAACAGTCCCGCCCTAGATGGCAAAGGGCATGGACTAACATCACCAGTGGGCCTCCTCCACCAGTGATGAAGGGGATGCTTGGTCCACGAGGCCGACAAATGCCAAACCCTACAAAGGTAGGCATGCCTCCAAAGTAGGTGGCACCGCCAACCACGCTTCAAGCCCCGCCACCACGTCAAGGTGACCCCCCTCAGCGGGGAGAGAGAGAGAGAGAGAGAGAGAGAGCAACAGGTGCGAAGAACATGGGTTAACATTTTTTTACTGATATTCCAGTCCATGTTACTACTTATTTTCAATGTAAAGTACCATTATAATCGTCTCATTCACATCAGAGGAGTCTCATGGCAAACAAACACACAAGCATATGAGTGATATTTTCAAGCTCCCTACACAGTTATGGGGGAGGAGGGGTTCCTATTCGATAATGTCATAAAATAATATGAAGTAATATACAGTGAAATGTTGAGAGTAGATAAGCACAATAGTTAGGCAGTGAGGGAGGGTTGGCTTCCACTAGCAGGTGTGGTAAAGGGAGACGTGTCCACTGGCTGATGTGATGGGATGGTAGGTGTTCACTGGTTGGTGAGGTGAGAGGAGAGGTGCTCACTGGCTTATGTGGTGAGAGGTGCGGTGTTCACTAGTTGATGTGGTGAGAGGGGAGGTGTTCACAGGCTGGTATTGTGAGAGGGGAAGTATACACTGATTAGTGTGGTGAGAGGTGTTCCATGGCTGGTGTGGTGAGAGGGAAGGTGTTCACAGGCTGGTGTGGTGAGAGGGGAGGTGTTTTCTGGCTGATGTGATGAAAGAGGAGGTGTTCAATTGCTGGCAGTGCTTATATAAGGACCGCAGGATGGGGATCAGTACTCAGTGTTCAGCTGCTGCTCCAGGCTGTGAGAGTCCCGCTCCTGCCTCACCTGCCCCCGCATCTTCACCGTGAGTCATGTGGCACAGTGAGACTACACACTTTCTTGTCAATCATATGGCACCATGTTCATATTCATTTTGGTGTCGGTCATGTGGCACCATGGTGCCACACAGTTTGTTGTCAACCATGTGGCAACGTGTTTTTACACGCCTTGTTGATACTCATATGGCATCATGTTGCTACACACTGTGTTGTCAGTCATGTGGTACTGTTCTATTACACATTTTGTTGTCAGTCATGTGGCACCGTGTTGTTGTACACTTTGTTGTCAGTCATATGGCATCATGTTACTACACATTTTGCTGTTAATCAAGTTGTCAGTCATGTGGCACAGTTTTGCTAAAACCTCTGTTGTCAGTCATTTGCTACAGTGTTGCTACACAGTTTGTTGTCGGTCATGTGGTACCATGTTGCTATACACTTTCTTGTCAGGCATATAGCACCGTGTTGCCACAAACTTCGTTGTCAGTCATGTGGTACCGTGTTACTACATACGTTGCTATCAGTCAGGTGGCACTGTTGATGTTACACACATTGTTGTCAGGCATATAGTACCGTGTTGCTAAAAATTCTGTTGTCATTCATATGCTACCGTGTTGCTACACAGTTTGTTGTTAGGCAAGTGGCACCGTTGTTGCCACACACACTTGGTCTTGTTGTCAGTCATGTGGCACCATGTCTCTACATACTTTTTTTGTCAGTCATGTGGCACCATGTCTCTACATCCTTTTTTTGTCAGTCATGTGGCACCGTGTTACTACACAGTTTGTTGTTAACCATGTGGCACCGTGTTGTTAAACACTTTGTTGTTAGCCATGGTACACAGTGAACGCGTTCGTATAGATTTAAAAATATCGTGCTGCTGTCCGACAGAAATTTAACATCAGTGCAAAAATATCTTATTGGTGTAATGTTTTCTTTTCTGTACCAATGGTTACAGATTTTGGAGTTTGCTTGATTATTATGGAGGTTAATTCATTTGCAGTTTTTCCTAAAGTATAGTAATATAAACAGTTTTCCTTTTTGTGTTAGTAATATAAACGACTTCACTCTTGCAAGAACTGTACTTCCGCGTGGTGGAATAGGGTATGGTGACACACAAAATTATAAGCACTAAAATAGAACTGCGAGTTTCACTGACATCTTTCTTTTATGTCAAGATATTGGAAATGGCTGCTGAATCAAAGATGTATTTCATACCTGGTTCATGTTATGGCAATGGATGCTTGGCGTGCAAGTGTATTTCAGTCTTGCGTCATATCATGATACAAAAATTCTTCAGTTTGCATATCATAACAGGGTTTGATAATAACAATAAAAAAAAAAGAAAACAGTTACTCTTTGGGTGTTTCTCTCGTCTGTAGTATTACTTATTATTATTGTTGGATTGGCGCTTTTTTTTTTTTTTTGCTATCCTTGTCTAAGTTTAGATTTACTAAGGTTTTGTACTTTTTCTCCATTCAGCCTATTACATTGTTTATATAAGTTCTGAAATACACCAAGTTTCTTGTTCAATTACTTGACATCAAAGAAACTTGGTGACTAAACAAATTCTGTTTTGCATTTCGTGACATCACATAATCTCTAAATATTCGTGTGCAAAAGTGCCTATATTAATAAGCATATGTGAATGTAACCTCACAAAATTTGTTTATATTTTAGAGATTTGACCTTATAAGCTCTCAGTAGTTATACACAAATGACGTCTGGGGTGATTAGCCTAAGCTACAATTGTGAGAAGTTTGATGCGAATTGGTGAAGAAAGAAAAGAATGGCACAAGGCTGAAAAGGCGTTTGGAAAAAAGAAAGAAACGACGGAAATCCAGCATCTCCTCACTTCGGCGCAAAAACCTAAATACATTTCCAGCCACTCTGCTTATCACTTTTTATAACAATCTTACAGTGTAGTGTGATGAAAATTTCCACTGGATACTTTATGGAGGGTTGCAACCGACGGAAGCACGATCATTTAAGCAATCCTGTTTCTGAACGTTTTGTGTTTTAAGCAGGGCCGGATTATCAGGTGTAGGCAAAATGGGCAACTGCCTACCAGGCCAATGCCTGTCACAGGCCATCCAGACTTCCAGAGCGGAATAAATATACGCTTTGGGCTTCCAAAAAAGAGCCATCGCCCATCAGGCCATCAAAAAAGGCCATTATAGGTCATGCTAAAATTTCACTGGAATAACGGAAAAGAGATCTACAGCATATGTTGCAGGCCAACCGCCTGCGTTGCCAACCAGGCGACAGCAGGGTTAATCCGGCCCTGGTTTTATGAACTCTTTTGCACGTCAACTTCCATCCCAATTTGTTCAGTTGTGTAGACGTTCGATCACAGGAAGAGAGGCGACAGATGCTGCGAGTGTTCTCTGATGGGACTGGTTCACGGACTAATTGGAATTATACCACCTTCTCACTTTGTTCACAGGGCTGATAACATTGCCAAACCAGTTATCAGTTGGACAATGTTAGAAAAACCAGGTCATGTATTGCCTACGCCTATCCTGTTAAAGTAGCTTCTACTTCTGGTGGTTGCATCTTTTTCAGTTTTTTATTTTCTTCCATAGCTTAATTCGGCTAAGGCCGTGCCATACGAACCATAGTACTTAAGTGGCAAATTATTGTGACAACCTCTCTCATTACCACATCATCATTCTCCTAAGTTTATCTTTCAGAAAAACAGTGAGATATGATAATCTTAAAGCGTGTGCTAATCTAAATATAATGTTACTGAAATCCAGTATCAAGCGGAGGTGAGAGAACAGTAATCGTATCTGGCCACTTTGCTCCACTGGTAGTCTTTTCTGCGTACTTTTTTTCCGTTTCTTGTTCTTTGAGAAATTTCTAAATTTCAATAATAATTCGCTAATGCCGCATGTCGCTCACCTTCATTGCGTATATTTCCCTGAACTTACCCGCCACCCATCAATATGCTGGTCCCGCAGGAGCACAACTCTCCTATTACCATGCTCATTTTCCCCCTCCCTCCACACACACACACACACGCGCACACACCCACACACACACACACACACACACACACACACACACACACACACACACACACACACACACACACACACACACACACACACACACACACACACAGAAACTGAACTTTTATATAAATATCCATTCCAACGCAAACACCACATATGTTTTGTTCCTTCATTTTGCATTCAGTACACTAAATAATCTTGAAGCATTATGTTTATGATATTGCACAAGGCATCAGAGCCTAGTTAACCATACAACACGATCAGGTAGTATATATTGGTAATAGGAAAAATACATGTCGTCATCATCAGCCATTGAGGTCCACTGCAGGACCGGCCTATCCCTACCGAAGGAGAGACGATAGAGGCAATGTATCTCTACCCAGTGGCTTAGGCTGTCTGGTAGAGACTGTATGTAGGGTGAGAAGAGCTTGTGAGTGTGATTCTTGCGATGTACCGGTATGTAAGTATCGGAAAATTACCTTAAGACGGTTCTAGCATTCAGTACAAGCCAATGTCCGTTTGTTTGTTTGTTTGTTTGTTTTTCAGTTAAGAAGGATCATAAATGACTGTTAATATTGGTAACAAATCTTCTCACTGTCGTGACAACACTACTCATATTTTTTTTTTAAACTGAGGCGAAGATGCACATGCTGAATGCAACATGTCCGAAAAACATTTACTAACTCAATTTTCCCCCTCAGATATATGTTGTCAGTCAATAACGCTAACGAGTAAAGAGATTATGAAGTAATGTTGCATTCTGCCAATCATCACCAACCTGTCAAGTGCATCTTCGCCTCGGTAAAATATATATATATATATATATATATATATATATATATATATATATATATATATATATATATATATATATATATATATATATATATTTCAATTTCTAGGTGATGTTAATAAGCTGACAGTAAGTCACTGGTTCCTAGGTGTGTTTATGTACCTGAGGTAGCCTGAAGTGACGAATGGATACAGCTGCCCCTGAATTACGTTGAATGAACCTGAGCTGGCCTGCCTGGAAACTACGTCAGGCGGCATAGCATTTAACTATTGCTAAGACGCCTTTGTTCCGTAAGGGGTGGCCACAAACATATTGCCTCGACGTCGCTCTCCTCTGCCATTTGGCTGCTTTTCCTCCAACTCACACCCGCTGTCTATCTCTCTATTAATCCCTCCATCTCATCCATGGCCTCCCCCTTTTCCTCTCTCCCTCCACCAAATTCTCATACACTCATCTGTATGTTTTTTATAATGTATGAATGTCGACAATATTGTTGTTGTTGTTGTAGATGCTGTTCTTGAGTTCAGCCCTGGTCCTCTTGAGCGAACAGACCCGTCAACTATAGGTGAGCATGGGTGGTTGTCCCAAATGTTAGCTACACTGTTGATGTTGTATCTGCATAGTGTGACATGTGCTGTGTAGTGCCCCATTACCAGCATTTTGTTGTTGGCATAAATATTCTAGGAGAGCAGCACATGACATCGGCGAACAAACA